>NC_134472.1:55634085-56019066 GCF_964194025.1 Convolutriloba macropyga
ATATATATATATATATATATATATATATATATATAATATATTATATATATATATATATATATATATATATATATATATATATATATATATATATATATATATATATATATATATATATATATAAATATATTAAAATATATATATATATATATATGCTGCTAATATACATTGGTTTGAAATACTTCAGCCCGAGTTTTACTAAAAAGAGTTTTATCATATGGGAATTATGTGTTTTCGGGTAATGGTTTTTCGGAGGTCAGTCATAATTTTCATATCATAAAACCCTATTTTGCGCGTTAAGATTTTCTTTATGTGGGTGAGAAATTGAGGGTAGATCAATAACTTAATCTGTATCAGAATATTTACTTATTCAAACTTTTTCATTATTCTAATGTACTTTGCCATTAGTATATTTGTACAACTTTGGACCAAGAATTTGTTTTTTCTTTGGAAATTTTTGAAGGTCAGTATTAATTTTGTTCTTTTCCAAAAAATCCTGAAGTTAAACTTTCCAGTCCTACATTTCATATAATTTAAAAAGGGTTGTGATTCTTGGATTGAGAGTCAACCTAATTGTATGTCCACAAAAGCCAATAAAAAATTATCTGACAGCAGATAAAAGTGCTTTCAAGTTGAATTCTTGCCGTTGAGTTTCTCATTGGAAAAAAATCTTACGGTTATAATGACACTTTAAATCAAGCATGTGTTGCAGTTGTAAATGAATACTTAAAAAACAGTATACAAAGAAACAGACGTAATGTATTATTCATTTTTCTCATATATGTACACAAAAAAAATGAAACATGCAGCAGTAGCTGTTAAAATTAATGTACAGTGAACTATGACTGATCACAACTTCTTTAAGGCACCAAAACACTGAAAGATACTAAAAATAAGACGCAGAAATCCAAGCTGACGAGATATTTTGCTTTACCTGTCTGTGGGTGATGTTGATACACTCTCTCCATATGCCCATATTCATCTGTCCATCGTATTTGTCCTGTACTTTGAAGGTGTATGTCCTCCCTGAGGGTCCATTTGCAAATAGACTGAGCAGAAAACCCACTACAAGTAACAGTGTCCCAGCTGTTATGAAAGGCAATTTGCTACCACTCATAGTCTCAATTATTGCACAAACTCAACATCAAATGAGTAAAACGCCAACAATTTTTTAAAAATGCAAAATCTACAAAGCATTAGGCGCATTAAAATGTTCCCATTACGTATGAATATTCAAAAAAAAAAACAGCTCATCTTTGTGGGAAAAATCGGGGAATTAAATTTTACTTAGTCAATCAATATAACTGTAACCCCGGTTGAGGTGCGCGTTAATGATCAGACAATTAAAAACGCACACTGGGGGGGGGGGGGGGGGTGGTTAATATAATAATAGTTACTATTATTATATTAATAATAGTATCTAATACTATTATTAATATAACTAATTACTATAACTTGATGTAACGGTGATATTCTTCTTACGATTAAGAAACAAAAATTATCAAGAAGTTGGGCTGGTTATATCCAGCGATTGGGATCTTTTTTCGAAATGCGAAAATTGAAATTATAACCAAATAGTTAAAGATAATTATCACAAAAAGAAAAATCAACACAGCCAAGTTTCAATATTAATTTACAACCTAATAGATGTACTATAGATTTAGATCCAAATCCTAATATCTGTTTTGGTTCCTTCTGAATCGAATCCACCCATCAATATAATATTAAAGTTATTCAGTTTCTTTTTTTCCTGATTTATTGATTTAAGTGTTTTACTCATCTGCTGCAGAAATGTGAACGTTCAAGTTACAAAAATTATTTTCAAATAATTCAGAATTTAGTTCCCTCTGACAGTCAGTTTTAAATAATATAAAACTATACTATTTGCGAATATTGAAGTGTTAGACAGTCCGCAAAAGAATGCAAAATCTCCTAGACCAAAATATTCATTGTCTGGTATTCAAGTTTGACTAACAATACATAATACATTGTGACGTGATTTAAAAATAAGAACAAAGAAAATGCTGTTTATTATGTATGATGGGAGAAATTTAGCTGGAATCTATATAAAAATCATTGAATCTTTCAATGAGTTCTTTATAAAACCCTAAAGGCCCTCTAAAGAATGAACGATAGAGATGAGATGAGATGCCATTTTGCCCACTCAAAATTAATGGTTTCGATTTATTGAGATGATACGTTTTAAACAATCAAGATGTTTCAATGTTATCTCACCTTCCTCACTAAGTAATAGTGTCTTTAATTGTTCGTATTATATTATTATTTGGTCTGCTAATGGGGGTCCTACGCTCTACAATGGCCGAAAACTTGTCTCCTTTTAAGAAATACTGATCAAAAACGCTTATATCCTTTAAAAAAAGGTTGTAAAAATTTGTATTTTTGTCGTTAGAAGGCTTCTAGCTGAGGACTGGCTAGCAACCGAAATCCTATCAAAATTCCGAAAGATGTGCTCGGGGGCTCGTTTACTTTCTGATAGTATACTGTTTTGTCCCTGCAGAGTTTAGGGGCTCTCTCGGCTGTTCAGAAACTTCTCTCCTAATAAAAAATAAGAAATAATACTGGCAAGTAGTTTAATTATAGCTGGAAACAAATATTTCAGTAAATTCAACAATCAAAGAGAAATTTTGTCTAATATTAACTCATGATTAACACTAAATCCAATCCAGTTCAATCAATCTATCCTCTAGTATCAAAATCCAATCAATTAATCTCCTCAACACAAAACAGAACAAAAAAAATCTAACAAATTCTGCCTCCAGTAGGGCTGTTACTGGTCAGAAAAATTTTATCTTTTCAATCAACATTTTTAGTTAACTGCATTTTCCTTCACTGTAACAACGCAAAAAGTTTTTTCCACACTGCACTCACTCAATGACTGCAATTTTTCTCACTGAGAACCAACTGCTTCGCGCGAGTGTTCTCTCTCTCTTTCTCTCTCTCTCTCTCTCTGTCTCTCTCTATCTCTCTCTACCTTATTAGTTACTCACCCTTCTCAGCGTTTTCGTAACAGTAAAGTGTTGTTCTGCATAAACATTTCGTTCTGACGTATAAGTGCAAACGTGGGCGTTCAAGATTGGTCACGACTTGTAGCATATCATAAGTAAATTTTCCCAGAGATCCGTAGTCGAATTGGTTTGGATACTTCAGTATACATCAAGACTCAAATTCAACAATAGATCGTCTTTATATAAGTTTTTGCATGCCTTACAACTTTTTCTCAATTAAAAAAACTTCCCTGTTTCATGTTATATTTCTGTTTGTTTCCAGTTTCTGAAGACAAAATAGATAGAGTAAGTCACGAAATCTTTAGGATCTTTGTAGTGTTTTAAAGACGTTAACATTGCCTTAGTAAGATGCAGGTTTTATTCTTTTTCGTATGAGATACTTTTTCTGTAAGAAAAGTGACTAGCATAGTATCCTTGTTTTTCCGAAAGCGTAAAAATTTTTAGTTTTTGATTTTTGTTAGTTTCCTTTAAAAAGGAAAACTAAAAGCTTCGTGGCAAGAATATAGTCGTTTTTCCACTGCGTACACAATTGTGCAGGGAGCCACAAGGTAGGTTTTGCGGCCAATGGGGGCGTGAGGACGTACGGTGTTAGGCATTTATGGGGGTGTTGGAAATTGACGGGCCTTAACGTTCAGCAAACTAGCTGCTCCGCCAAATTAATGCCAAACAGCCGGTGAATGATCTCTAGTTCCAATTGAGCCTCTGAAAAAACGTGGTTTTGAAAAAATTTGATTGATATTATGTGCAAAAAATTTTGATGCATCCTATTGATTTTCTTTTTTGTAGAATTACAAAAAAGCTAGAGAAAGCAGTTCCTCCTAGCGGCTTATTCTCCTATCAAACTATTAGATTTTCAAAAATTTTGACCGATATAATTGGAATCAGTGATATCTTAATATGAGATCTCAGTAGTTTTGGTTCATTTCCAAAATACTGGACTGGAGTTCTCCTTCGACCAGAAAATCATTGCTGAAACATAACGCAAACTAATTTTACAACAGCAGGTGACCAAGTTTTGACTCAAAAGTTTTCCACTAAAATACAAAACAAACAATATTTCTTTTGATTTTTTTATTCAATTTTCCATGCATAATTTCAACTGTAGTTTGGCTTAGTTTAATTTTACTGTGCGGTTCAGGTGGTTTAGTTAATGTACATATACGCACAATTATTTCAGAAGAACACATTCTAAGTATCAAATTTCAGTGATCAGAAAACTTTGCGGAGAACATGTGATTCTATAGTAATTGGTAAATCCATTTGTCCAAAAAAAATTTGTCCACAACCGTTTTTCACGCATTAATTTTTTTAACGTGAATTTAAATTTTATTGCTTTTACTATTTCTGCCGATGTCAATAGCTGGCACGCAAATGATTCTCTATTATCTTATGTTTCTTTAAACCACGCACTAAAAAAGCAGAACTTGCGTTTCTACATTTTTTGCCGTGTTTCTCTTTTTGGTTAAATTACCTGTTTTTTTCCCTAAAACAACATTTCCCAAAGTGGACAGTGGCGTGAAGACAACACACCATCAATTTTTCGTAATAATTGATCAGTTAGGTTTTCAGTTTTATAGTTTACGACAACATCTTAAACTTAGTCTGTGCCCAGAGTTTCATTCATATTTTTGACTGTAATCAACTTTGGTTCACAAGATGCTCTATGCCCTCTAAGTCATTCTTAGTTTTTCTGATAACTTAAAGAGTTCCCAAAATAGGTTTTGCATCGGTTTAGATTGCAAATATGACCCAGATCTCATACAAACCTCCTTTTCACAAATTCAGTTTTAAAACAAAAGTATTCAAGTATAGCTTCAAAACGTTGCAAACTACTTAATTTCCAAATGCTAATTCCTAAGTGGAGAGATCATTGACACAGAGAAAAATATCATGGAAATGGCCAACTCCAGACTCCTCTTTCCTAGACTGTTGCTTTCGCGAATAAAAAATCTTCATTTCCGTAATTTCCGCATGTGCTGAAAATTTTTCTCTGGCAAACCGCCGTTATTTTTTGGTTCTCAAATTGCGATAAAATAGTCTGCGTTGGTGTTACCTAGTTTCAATAGAGTTCCAAGTAAATCAAAAGCGAAAAGCGAAAAAATACATGTAGGTCATGTTAATTTCTATTGTGTGGAAGCGAATTAAAAACAACTAAATCAGTCACCAAGATCATAAAGAATTTTTTATGTTCAAAATTTAACAAAAATGTATCAAGAATTTTCATTAGTTTTTATCCCTATTTTACGTTTTGCGCCTATTTTTTTTATATGAACCATCCTTTTGAATCCCCTCATTTGAACTAGTTAACTAATATAGCTGCGAGCACCAAAATAAAAACCATTAAAATTAATTTGATAAAAATATTTGACTAAATATTTCTCACAACAGACATTTCAGATGTAGCAGTATGAAAAGTAGTGTTTCTTTTTTTCCAATTTTTGAAGGAATTCCACCTCCAGTCTCATTCTTTCACATTTCTTTCCGTTTGAGCGCTGTTTTACAAACGACTGAAATTCTAAACTCTTCAATTTTGGGCAATTTTTTTTTCGAGTAACAAT
Organism: Convolutriloba macropyga; assembly: GCF_964194025.1. Taxonomy (NCBI): domain Eukaryota; kingdom Metazoa; phylum Xenacoelomorpha; order Acoela; family Convolutidae; genus Convolutriloba; species Convolutriloba macropyga. The sequence goes on from NC_134472.1 coordinate 55,639,670, forward strand.
TGCTCTTAAAACTAATAGCCTGCCCTATTCAGTGGACTCCAAATCCAGGCTTCTCTGGTCACCACTCGCCTTCATGCTGATGCTCGAATAACTGCTTGGAACCTCCATCCTGTACTGTTCTGTCTCCTCTTTGCCATTTAGATCTTTGTCGACACATAATTTTAATTTAGAAACTTGGCAAAACCCAAAGACTTCTCTCAAACTGTCATGGAAATAAGTCATCTCTGCTCTTATCAGCACTCTCTGCCGACCTGCAGTTTCTGCAAGTGCAACGTTTCACATTCTGATTTGCTACTGGTATTTTTTACTCACTGCAAAATAGAAGTACCGTTGATTTGGTCTATCAAGAGAGGCTCTGGTAGCGTATAACCATTTCAATCTGCAACATTTCAGAATTTTCAACATACAAAGAACTCAAATTCGATATCCAAACGTGGCTGCAGTATTCTACGTACAGTATAGTCATTTTTCTCTTTCAGCAATCTTTTTTTCTTCTGCAGATCCTGGCTCTCCCGTTTTTATTTCAATTAGTCTAAAACTGAAATCAAATGTTTCAAAACTACTTTAAACTTGGCCAGCAACCAGGGTCAAACGTGTAGCCATTTTGCCGTCAGTTCATTGACGAAGAGCTTTGTCCGCAACTGTTCCTTTAGCCACAAATATTTCCAAATTTTAGCTTTGCTGTATTTTCTTTTTCAACATTTTGAAATTTTCTGTCCACATCAATGTGCAAAAAATGAAAAAACAATTTTGTGTTTTATTAAAACTACATCAAAGGTTCTCAAAATAGATTAAATTTTCATATTTTTTCATCTTTTTCAACAACGGTTCTTTCCGTCTCTTGGTGAAAAACTTCCGGCATACGTCTCCGGGGCATTCGATTTTTCTGCTTTGTAATCTGTAACTTGTTCCCCCATTGCATTTATTGTTGATATCCATTTTTGTAATGGTCATCACACTCTCTTGGAAAACAGTATGTTGTGATAAAAAATGGTTCTTCGAAATCTACACGTTGACTAAAATATGGCGAGCACGGATGGGAGATGATGTGCTAACTTTTTACCAACCCCTGTGATCACTGATTTCGCACGACTATGTCATATTTTGTATTCATCTTTAAGAGTCTAGAAATGCAGAGCTGCTCACAATTGTGTGGAAGGAACACATCGTTATACTATAGAAGCAAAAATATTTTATCCTCACTATCGAAAAACCTGTCCTTACTAATTACATAGTAGTTAACAATGCAGGATGTATCATCTTGCAAGATGTATCGGTATCCTTACTTCTTCAATCTCAATTGTGCAAATGTATAACGCTTAACAATATTCCAACCAAAAACGCATCAATCCATCAGTTTGTCTTTATATCCAGGAGAGAGAGAGAGAGAGAGAGAGAGGAAACGTTTCACTGGACCAAATCTTGCCCTTGTTTTCAGAGATAAAGCTTTCATTTCCCATTCTTACTCTTAGGTTTCTATCGCTGCTCCATTTACGTTTTTTTCTGATTAATTGTCTTAATCAATCTGCTCATTTACTTCCACCATAGCGATCAGCCAGGACCTTTGAAACAAAAATCACTATAATTCGTTGAAAGTAAAGGTCTCCATCAAAAAATATTGTCTCTCTTACTCAATTATTATTGTTTTCCCTTCCTCCGTAAAGTTGCGCATGGTCTTTTTGAATATTCTCGATATGTTCCTCAGACTGATTGATCGATACGGTTACAAGCTTTGTGCGTAACTGTCGGTCTCGCAAAAATCCTTTCACTTTCCTGTCGTCCAAAAATTGTAGTGCATCTCTCTTGTTGACAGGAATATTCTTCCCGGAGCTCCAACGTAAAATTGAGTTTTTCTATAATTGAAGTTTTTTTATATGGAGACTGGCTAGCCACCAGAGCGCTACCAACATTCGGAAAAAGGAGTGTTGTGGTTCATCTGCTTGTTGGGAGTGTTTTGACTGTCACCAAAGTAATTGTTCTCTCGACAGCATAAAAACATTCGATCAAATTGACAGGAGATCTGTGATTCAATTTGATTCGGTTATTTCACAATTCACCAAAACTGAAGTTTCATACTCGTCTTACGTGCCCTTCCTCTGCTTTGTTTTGCGATTAGAAGAACTCTTTTGTCCTACACTTATGTGTTTTTGTACGTAGAATGGGCCGAGATTTTGTTGTATTGTTGAAATAAATTTTTGAAAACAATAATGACTGAGAAAACCACAAAATCCATAGATTTCTTGTAGGATTTTAACAATCGATAACATATGAATAGAAAAATGAGCTGCCAGATTTAACTGTTTGGGTGTGGGCAGTTTTTCAATTTTTTGTTTCTATGGAGTGCAAACAGGTCTTATGTTTTTAACTTAAAGGGGTACTTGCCAACTTGGCAATAACAGAAAAAGTTTCTTGACTATTGTTTTTTGTTTGCGTACGCAATTGTGCCAGGAGTCAACAGTTGAATTTTGAGACGAGTGGGGCGTACGTCTTACTGGGATTTTTGTGAGGCGGGGGTAGTGGTGGAAAATGAGGCGCTTATTTTTCCAATAAATGAGTTTCTCTCCAACACTAAACTTTCAATCAACACTTCTGCTTCTTTTTTCAATGGAGTTTTAGAAGACTTTCTAAGCAATATTTTCCTGTTTCTAGCTTTGCCAACTCAGAGGATGGCTTTGGAACAATTTGGTTTACTTAGTGTTGACAATTGTTGGCGCTACATTCTTTTGGATCTCTGTACTGTAAAATTTCAGAAGCGCTAGTAAATTTAATTGCGGCTAGCTTGAGTATCATCAAAACACTGTGACTTTCCCCAAAGTTTTACCAGATTTGTTTGGCATGAGTGATGCATTTCGGATATGAGAACTAGATATATCTGGGTTATTACACAAAACTCGCCATTGATTACAAAATCATTTAAACCGCAATTTGCTTCTAACAGTAATTGGTTTTCAGGTTCTGATCCAAGCAAACAATACTGATCCAAGCAAATACTTTACTTCAGGTTCTGATCCAAGCAAATACTTTACTTCTGATTCTTCTTTTTCTTCATTCATGTTTTTCAACCACAATTTGTCTCTGTTTAATTATATTATGGCGTTCAGTACAATTGAACCCAGAAGCCATACACAGTAAGAATTACGCTATTTTGGCATCAAGTTTAAATGATAAAAACTTATTGCTTGAAGCATGCCAACAATGAAGCTATGTTTAATTCAATTTGTGCATAAAGTGTCCATTGTGTTTCCCGCATTAAAGGTTCTTCACATTAATTTTTGACCTGCTTCTGCCTATTCATTTTATTTTATCATTAGATGGCAAGCAAATCTTTTTCTGATTTCGTGGAGAAATCCAAAAACAACCCAAAATTTTTTAGACACGCAAATTTAGTTTTCCTAGTTTTTCTCGTGGTCTCTAAAATATTGATGTTAATAATTAGATGGCGAGAAAATATTTTTTTATTGTTGTGCAGAATTCCGCAAACAATTCAAAGTTTGTTAAAAAGGCGAATTAATTTTTCGATTTTTTATTGCGATCTTTTATTTTGTTTCTTAAATTTCCTTATATCTTCTATCTTATCTGTTATATTCACCATATTGCCCCTCCAAAATTGCAGTTACTTACAAGGAACACACCACCATTTTTCACAACAATTTGGCTGATAGATTATCAGTTTTAACGTTTGTCCAACTTTAGCACACCGAATCATGGTTTCTGCTCATTTTTTCATTCTAACTTTCTTGAGTTCACTAAATGCCATAAACTCTGTAATTCAGTCTGAGTTTCTCTAGCAAACTATTCATTTCAAAGAACAACTTTTCCGTTTGCTACATAGCATATTGGAACTAGATCTCACTCCAAATTTCACTGCTCAAATTTGTTCTCAAAGCAAAAATGCATTAATGATTATCTCTGAAACTTTGCACAGAAAATGAATCGTCAAAATCTTTGATTAAATCAAGAGATCTAGGCCTCAGAGCTTAAAAATAATATAATGAAACAATTGTTTCCAAAATGTCCTTAAATGATCAATTCATTCGTTAAAAATATATAATACCGTTCCTCTTAGTACCACCGTTCAATTGTTTTCCTGCTTGGTTAACTCAGAAGGTGGCGTTCAAACATTTTGGTGTTCCTAATTTTGAAAATTGTTGGCGCTACATCCTTCTCGTTCTCTGCACTGTAGAATACAGAAACGCTAGCAAAGTTAATTGTTTCTGGCTTGAGTATCATCAAAAAGCTGTGACTTTCCACAATCTTTTACCAGATATATTTGACATGAGTGATCCATTTCTAAAATGAGAACTAAATATATCTGGGTTATTTCCTGAAGACTATACCGATACCGAAGTTCTCATTCGATCACAAAATCATTTCTTGTGTAACCCGCAAACTGCTTCTAACAGTATTTAGTTACTAGCTTCTGATCCAATCCAAAAGTCGACCACAACAAAACCAAGCAAGCAATATTTCATTTGACCTTCTTCTTTTTCATTCTTGTATGTTTTTCAACCACACTTTGTCTCTGTTTGATTATATTATGTGACTGGCAACCCTCAGTATAGGAAATACAAGCTTATTAAACCCTCATAAAAGTTGAGTCGTTTGCACTTAAACCAACTCAAATACGCTAGTTTTCTTCTTCTACCCTGTGATGAAAGTTTTTTCTTTTTATTGTTCTGCAAGCTCTTATGTTTGCAGCCATTTTGGGAATGGGAAAATACTCTTGGTTTTTTTTGTGTAAAAGTACCGTTTCTTATACTGTGGAGCAAGTCTTCAGGCCAATAATAATTTTCACTGAGACCATAATTTAAAAACTCAACGAGAATATTGCCGCACTATATTATTTGTTTTTCACTTTTTTTGAAGAAAAGACTTTCCCTTGAAGAGACGGTAATAATCCGCCAACTTTATGGCCAGATAGCTGTGCACTGCAAATAATTTTAGTAGTTCAGTTTACTACACATATCTTACATCTAAGTTTGTTTAGTCGGCACTTAACATACTTGGCAAGTGATATAGACTCCGAGCCCTGTCAGAAAAACTGGCTGATAATAAATGGTCCTGGAAAAAATCCGTCGCAAAAGCGATGACGTCTCCAGAGCCATATGGAACTCTATTAACAAAAAATGATAACATTCAAAATCGAAACAACTTTGTGAAATAAAATAAAAAAAATTAGGCCAGCGGTGTCAAAAATCAATCTAGCTGCCAGCTTTTTTATGTTGCTCACACCTGCCCTTGTTTATATTGATATTTTACATTTTTTCAGGGTATGTACAAAAAATGTGACCGATATTCCCAGGTATTTCTACTCAATAGAAACTATTGTCAATGACGCTCTCTTACACTTCGCAATCAAAACCAAAATATTTGACGGTGTTTCTGGCCATTATGGAGCCAGCCTCTAGTAATGCGCGATTGCTTTTGGAAACTTTATTTGTAGAATGTTTAACGTCTCTTTCTCTTTTGATTTTTTTCTTTTTAAATTTTTATCATTTTTTTTAGTTTCCTAAAAAGTATAAGAGTCCGGTAGTAGATGATGCATAGCTCAGCGCTGCAAAAAAAAACAATGATATGGTCTGACAATGATTAATTTTTTAAAGAGAAACATTTGACCCAAGTATCATCGCCCTAGTAAGTTATGTCAACCAAAATATTTTTTGATTCTCCACGGCAAGAAGGGTTGGTTATCTTAAACATCCTATATAAAGTTTCATAAAAAGGATGGTTTAACGTTCAAAAACGTCGTCAGATTGGAGTGCATGACAGGCTGCAGTTCTAAATTTTGAGAGCTCATAAATTGAAAGCGGTTAACTTGTAAGCTTCTAAAAAGTTCAATCCGTTAATTTTTTTTGTTCTCACAAGTCCTTTTTTATGCACTCTATATTTAACCACATTTAACCGCCTACCATCTTTTTCATTTATTGAACGTCCAATTGGGCTGGTAAACCCAACACGCAGAGGAGAACCACGACTGAAAAAAAACCTAATTAATGATAAAGCCCTTAGACTTGGAATTGCGGACAGAAATGAAAAGTCAGCCAGGCGTCACTGTTAAAGTTGAGCTAAATTCTTTTCATTAATCAAGCATGGTTTCATTATTTCACAACACTTATTCAAAATTTTGTCGAACTTCCGTCATGATCATCTGATACAATTATCCTTTTTTTCAAACTTGGAAACAGTGATGCAAAATGGAAATTAGGGACGAAATAATGGCGACAAAGACGAAGAGTAACAAACACAGCTGTTTGCCAAGCAACTAATTAATTCAGAGATCCCTTAAATGTATTAAAATTATCAATTGCGGAACTTTGGAATAACTATAATTTATCTAACGATTCAGAAAGATTTATACAAATCATATATCAGATAGTGCCAATCACGTAACCTTAATGTCATGGATTTTAGCATAAATGTCTTCCCAGTTAAATGCTCCCTAAGTTAGAAGTCAACAAAAAATCTGGAGTGTCAATAAAAAGGGCAATCAGGATTACAATTATACTTACCAAAGGCGATGGACAAATACGGAGATATTTTGATAAAAACTGCCATCTATTTGTGATTTTTTGTAGAGCTGAGGTTTGGTTTTCTATAGTTTAAGATGAATGAAATAAGATAATTTACTTTTGCTATTGAAAGCAAAACCATTCAAACGAGCTTAGAGGCAATAATTTTGAGAAATATGCAATGTTACTAACTATAAATTCACTATAAATTGAATGAATGTCGAGTTTTTTGCATTTGCAATTGATAGCGATTGATACTGAGTGTCATGCAAAACGGATTAAACTTTGGCCGTCCTTTTATTCAATGTCAAGAGAAATCTGTTTGTGTTGCGTTCCAAAAATTGCTGATGTTCTAAAATTAGCATTACCACTTAGAAAGCTCTCGAACAGACATTGTGTACGTTTTTTAATGTTGTGTTCTCGGAATTTTGAGTATTTACAAATTTGTTCATGTTTTTGGTTTTTTATGTTCAAGCAAGAGAAAATTTTTAGTAAACCCTGCTCTTGCTTTTCATTTGCGTTGTTCAACAACAGTCTTCATACCGATTCAACTTTTTAACGCTTTGTTTTGCAATCGATATTTAGCCTCTGTTTTAAACAATGTTTTATCAACATTTTTATAAAGCTTCCTGAAAAAAGTTGTATTCATTAGAAAAAACCGTATTCAATAGAATTCAGAACAAATTTTTACAGGAATTTACAGGGCTAATAGTCTGCCTTCTAAAATACTTTAAAATTGCTAGAAAAAATTGGAATTGGTTTACAATAAAGCGTCAAAAAAGAGTTAAGTTAAAGTTACTACATGTATCTATCCTCTATGAAAATTCATCAATGAAAATAAATCAACCCGGACCTAACGCCAAGTCAATTTCAGTACTGGGCAAGTCTAAATCCAAGTCTTATTCCATTACTGATTCAGAACTATGATCATGTCACTTTTTTTACTGGCAGTCTAAATCCAAGTTTGTGCTGAAACTTGGCAAGTCTAATCCAAGTCTGATTTAAGACTTGGCAAGTCTAAATCCAAGTCTGATTTAAGACATGGCAAATCTAAATAGTCTAAAATAGTCGAAAAAAATGTCTAAAATAGTCGAAAAAACGTCAAAAATAGCCGAAAAAACGTCAAAAATAGCCGAAAAAACGTCAAAAATAGCCGAAAAAAACATCAAAAATAACCGCAATAAACGTCAAAAATAGCCGGGGAAACGTCAAAATTAGCCGAAAAAACGTCAAAAAGAGCCGAAAAAAAACGTAAAAAATAGCCGAAAAGAACGTAAAAATAGCCGGGGAAACGTCAAAAATAGCCGAAAAAAATGAACATTTTGAGGAAACATCAACTTTGCTTACTTTGTGCGAACTTTAAGCAAATTTTAATCAGTTATTCTCCCTATATTGAATTAATTTTTTGGCAGATGATTTAAAAAAATTGCAGAGCTTAGGTTTCACGAAGACATCTCAAATAATCAAGCTATATTGTTACATTGCTCAAAAACCTGCATTCACCAATAATCAGAAATGAAGTTTTAAATTCAAATAAATCTACTCCCCTGATATTTGTTGATTTGGGAATTGACGAAACAAAAAAAATTTAGAAAATAAAGAATAAGGGAATGCGTTTTCATATCAACATTTGATTGATTTCTTGGATGTTTCAGAACGATTTGGAAACTCTTCTTCTGCAGAAAGGTAGAAGTAGGTGTTTGACGGACCATGCGGTTAAAAAAAGATATACAAAGAGTTTTATGTGCTCTAGGACCAATGAGGAAAAAAAATTGTCAAATCCACTATTTTCTTAGAATTTTACAGACATCAATATAAATCAATTTTTTGTAGTTCAATTGCAAGTTGAGTTGATATAAAAATCAGTTTTTAATTCAAACGATTTTGATCTAAGCAAATTCTTGATTTAACCAAAACTTGAGATTCTCAAAATAAAAAAAATGTTAGAACATTTGTAACAAATTTTCAAAACTCTATTTTATCTAAAATTTTTTTTAACCTAAAAATGGACTTTTTTATCTAAAAATGGTTTTGGATTTGATCAGTTTTTTTTGAATGCTGATAAACAGTAATTAATATTTCCGAAGACAGAAAAGACAACGAACCATTTTTGCCCATTAGCAGTTTCTTTGTACTTTACAAACGTGGAGAATTCAATGAATGTCGGATTCATGAACAATAGAGAATAATTGTTCCGACTCACTTAAGTGGTGGAGGAACTATATACTCAACTGTTTTTTTTGTTCAATTTGTTTCGGCCGATTGGAATATTCATTGTAGAGGGTTGTGGGGTGTATCTTTAGAAAGCCCGTCCGGCGTAAAATAAATCACTAAAAATATTTTGAATATAGTCTTTTTCTATTGATTTATAGAGGTTTAAGTTTTGTGAACATTTGACTGATTTTTGTTATTTTTTTCCGATTTTTTTCGTTTCTGCTTGAAACATAATACAATTGATAATGATAGTGTCGATGGTTTTACCTCTAAGAGCAGAAAAATGTTGTGCATCTGTTTGATTCAATATATAGGCTAATGTTTTTAATTCTTTGCAACTAATTTTATCCAAAAAATACTAATGTTTTTTCTTAACTTTCCCTTTTTTTGCTAAAATTTTTGCTAATTTCTTTACTAGTTTAGCTCGATAGTTAAGCAAAATGCATTATTTAATTTTCATATGTTGACTTTTTTTGTCAAAATGTACAGATACATAAAACTCGGAACAATTACAAGTTTTTATTGGACAAACAGCAATATTAGGAATGGTTTGGCTTTGAATCATTGTTTCTTAAACTCCACAAAAAAGCGGATCAAAAGCAGTCAATGTTTTTTTTTAGAATAATTTTGCAATTTGCTCCAATTTGCGTTAAGTTTTAAAAAAACAATTCCCGTCAAAGCGTACTAATGACCTTAATGACAAGTCCAATTGGCTTCCTGGAGGCTCAAAGAGAAGTACGTACTTTTTTACTCGAAAACTCATGGTCGTTTTAACTTCTCAAACTATATATTATAAAAATAAACAAAAGGTTTTGGAGCTTTGAGAATGTTTTCCAATTTTTGGAGAAGTTGTTGCTTAAGTTCAACAAAACCATGTGGCCTGCTAATAGATTCAAATTTAATACTTAATGCGGTCTTACGTTTTAGGTAAAATTTTTTTTATGCTTTGATGCTACCAGATGTCACAAAGTTTATTGTGTTTTTCGACCTTTTCCCATCATCGAGGTTCTTTTTCTGACCTTGGCATATTTTTGACAGGTTAGATATCTTACTAGTCGCGATGTTTTGTATTCGAAAGCACAGGTGAACATATCAGTTTTTTGGTGAAAAAATTATGGTTTTAAATAATTCGACAAATTTACTAGCAGATTGTAATGAAAATTTTTTGACTTTATTTGTCGTTATTTTTATAATTGAACAATTTTTTCTGGATTATTGCAAGTCATTATGACTTGCTAAGCAAAAACAAAATAATCTACTCACTGATAATCGATGACAGCTAAAAAGTTTATTGAGTTCGAAATCAATTAATTTAAAAAAGATTCAAAGTTTTTTCTCATATTTGCAATTTGTTGTTCTTTCTACCTGTTACAAAGTCTCGTAAAACAGATCGCATGAAAAATTTTTCCTGTTGAAGAAAGGAAACAATCGTGCATTTCTGAGGTTTTTAGTGCATTGTTTATTGTATTAACCGCTTCGATACCGGTTTTTTGAAAATTTTACATATTTGTCTTTCTATTTGTTTCTAGACGTATGACACATCCTGAAGAAGGTCTCTTTGAGAAATAAAAAAACTGCTTGAACAATTTCATTTGCAGGCTGACGTTTTTATTTCTTTGCAACTAATTTCATCCGAAAAATACTCATGTTTTTTCTTAACTTTCCCTTTTTTGGTTTTTTAATACTTGTTACCCAGTCTCATTATTTGCTTTATTTTGAAGTCATACATCTCACTATCAAGTAAGGGGTTCAAAAATCATTTTTTTATAACATAAAGTAATAAAAGACGCAACAAATAATTTACTTTTATTTGTTGCGTCTTTTATTCTTGGATTTTGTTAACTAAAAATGGTTTTGGATTCGATCAAGTTTTTTTAATGCTGATAAACAGTAAATAATATTTCTAAAAACAGAAAACACAACTTAAATGAATTAAAATTATCAATTGCGAAACTTTGGAGTAACTATAATTTTTCTAACGATTCAAAAAGATTCATACAAATTATACAGATGGTGCCAATCAAGTATAATGTCTTGGATTTTAGCATGAAGGTCTTGCCAGTTAAATACTCCCTAAGCTAGCAGTCAACAAAAAATCTGGACTGTCGTTAAAAAGGGCAATTAGGATTACAAATATACTTACCAAGGGCGATAAACAAATATGGAGACATTTTGATGCAAATTGTCATCTGTTTGTGATCTTTTGTAGAGCCGAGGTTTGGTTTTCTATAGTTTAAGGTGAATGAAATAAGATAATTTACTTTCACGGTTGAAAGCAAAACTATTCAAACGAGCTTAGAGGCAATAATTTTGAGAAAAATTCAATGTCACTAAATAAAAATTCACTATAAACTGGATGAATCGTCGAGTTTTTTTGCATTTGCTATTGATAGCCATTGATACTCAGTGTCGCTCAAAACGGATTAAACTTTGGCCGTCTTTTTTTTCAATGTGAAGAAAAATCTGTTTGTGTTGCGTTCCAAAAATTGCTGATGTTCTAAAATTAAATTTACCACTTAGAAAGCTCTCAAACAGACAATGTGTACGTTTTTTAATGTGGTGTTCTCAGAATTGTGAGTTTTTACAAATTTGTTCATGTTTTTAGTTTTTTATGTTCAAGCAGGAGAAATTTTTTGGTAATCCCTACTCTTGCTTTTCATTTGCGTTATTCAACAACAGCCTTTATACCGATTCAACTTTTTAACGCTTTGTTTTGCAATTGATATTTAGCTTCTGCTTCAAACAACGTTTTATCAACATTTTTATAAAGCTTCCTGAAAAAAGTTCTATTCATTAGAAAAAACCGTAATCAAATGAATTCAGAACAAATTTTTTTCAGGAATTTTTAAGGCTAATAGTCTGCCTTCTAAAACACTTTAATAATATTAGAAAATATTGGAATTGGTTTACAATAAAGCGTCAAAAATGATTTAGGTTAAAGTAACTACATGTATCTATCTTTTATGAAAATTCATCAATAAAAATAAAACAACCCGGACCTAACGCCAATTCAATTTCAGTACTGGGCATTCTAAATCTATTTGGGAATTGTCGAAAAAATAAAAAAAAATTAGAAAATAAAGAACAAGGGATTGCTTTTTCATATCAAAGGTTGATTGATTTCTTGGATGTTTCAGGAAGATTTGGAAATTCTTTTTCTGCAGCAAGATAGAAGTAGGCGTTTGACGGACCATACGGTTAAAAAATGATATCCAAAGAGTTTTATGTGCTCTAGGACCAATGTGGAAAAAAAAATCGTCAAATCCACTATTTTATTAGAATTTTACAGACATCAATATAAATCAACTATTTTAATTCAATTGCAAGTTGAGTTGATTTAAAAATCAGTTTTTAATTCAAACGATTTCGATCTAAGCAAATTCTTGATTTAATCAAAACTTGAGATTCTCAAAATAAAAAAAATGTTAGAACATTTGTAACAAATTTTCAAAACTCTATTTTATCTAAAATTTTTTTTAACCTAAAAATGGACTTTTTTATCTAAAAATGGTTTTGGATTTGATCAGTTTTTTTTGAATGCTGATAAACAGTAATTAATATTTCCGAAGACAGAAAAGACAACGAACCATTTTTGCCCATTAGCAGTTTCTTTGTACTTTACAAACGTGGAGATTTCAATGAATGTCAGATTCATGAACAATAGAGAATAATTGTTCCGACTCGCTTATTTGGTGGAGGAACTATATACTCAACTGTTTTTTTGTTCAATCTATTTCGTCCGATCGCAATATTCTTAGTAGAGGGTTGTGGAGCTTATCTTTAGAAATTTTGTCCTTCGTAGAATAAATCACTAAAATTTTTTTTGAATTTAGTCTTTTTCTATTGATTTGTCGAAGTTTAAATTTTGTGAACATTTGACTGAATTTCGTTGTTTTTTCCAATTTTTTTTCAATTCTGCTTGAAACATAAAACAATTGATAATGATAGTGTTCATGGTTTTACCTCTAAGAGCAAAAAAAATGTTGTTCATCGGTTTGATTCAATATTTAGGATAAATATTCTACTGAGGTTTTCAATGTTCAGCTTTTTTCTCTCATCAAAAACTTCATAGGCTGTTTTAGTCCTTGTTTGCAGAATTAACACACATGAAAACTGATGGAACAATCTTCTTAAACTTAAAAGAGAGCTAGTTTTACTTGTGCGGCCTTCGAGAATGTTCTGGAATCAAATTTTTGCTAATTTCTTTACTAGTTTAGCTCGATAGTTAAGCAAAATGAATTTTTTAATTTTCATATGTTGACTTTTTTTGTCAAATTGTACTTATACATAAAACTCAGAACAATTACAAGTTCTTATTGGACCAACGGCAATGTTTGGAATTGTTTGGCTTTGAATCATTGTTTCTTAAACTCCACAAAAAAGCGGATCAAAAGCAGTCAATGTTTTTTTTAGAATAATTTTGCAATTTGGTCCAATTTGCGTTAAGTTTTAAAAAACCGGTTCCAATCAAGGCGTACTAATGACACTAATGACTATTTCATTTGGCTTCCTGGAGGCTCAAAGAGAAGTACCTACTTTTTTTACTAGAAAGTTCATTGTCGTTTTAACTTTTGAAACTATATATTATCGAAATAAACAAAATGTTTTGGAGCTTATAGAATGGTTTCCATTTTTGGAGAAGTTGCTGCTTAAGTCCAACAAAACAGGTGGCCTGCTATTTGATTCAAATTGAATGCCTGATGCGGTTTTACGTTTTAGTTAAATTTTTTTTTGCTTTGATGCTACCAGATGTCACAAAGTTTTTTGTGTTTTTCGAACTTTTCCCATCAATGAGGTTCTTTTTTTGGTCTTGTCAAATTATTGACAGGTTAGATATCTTACTAAGTGCGATGTTTTGTATTCGAAAGCACAAGTGAACATATCAGTTTTTTGGTGAAAAAATTATGGTTTTAAATAATTCGACAAATTTACTAGCAGATTGTAATGAAATTTTTTTGACTTTATTTGTCGTTATTTTTATAATTGAACATTTTTTCTGGATAATTGCAAGTCATTGTGACTTGCTAAGCAAAAACAAAATAATCGACTCACTGATAATCGATGACAGCTAAAAATTTTATTGAGTTTGAAATCAATTAATTTAAAAAAGATTCAAAGTTTTTTCTCATATTTGCAATTTGTTGTTCTTTCTACCTGTTACGAAGTCTTGTAAAACAGATCGCATGAAAATTGTTTGCTGTTGAACAAAAGAAAAAAAATGTGCATTTCTAAGGTTTTTAGTGCATTGTTTATTGTTTTAACAGCTTCGATACCGGTTTTTTGAAAATTTTAGATATTTGTCTGTCTATTTGTTTCTAGACGTATGACACATCTTGCGCAAAAGAAGGTCTCTTTGAGAAACAAAAAAAACTGGTTGAAAAATTTCCTTTGCAGGCTGATGTTTTTAGTGCTTTGCAACTAATTTTATCCGAAAAATACTAATGTTTTTTTCTTAACTTTCCCTTTTTTTTGCAAAAATTTTTGCTAATTTCTTTACTAGTTTAACTCGATAGTTAAACAAAATGCATTATTTGATTTTCATAGGTTGATCTTTTTTGTCAAATTGTATTTATACATAAAACTCGGAACAATTACAAGTTCTTATTGGACAAACAGTAATGTTTGGAATGTTTTGGCTTTGCATCATTGTTTCTTAAACTCCACAAAAAAGCGAATCAAAAGCAGTCCATGTTTTTTTAGAATAATTTTGCAATTTGCTCCAATTTGCGTTAGGTTCTAAAAATAACAGTTCCAATCAAGGCGTATTAATGACACTAATGACAATTTCAATTGGCTTCCTGGAGGCTCGAAGAGAAGTGCCTAATTTTTACTCGAAAGCTCATGATCGTTTTAGCTTTTAAAAAGATATATTATCAAAAAACAAAAAGATTGAGGTTTTGGAGCCTTGAGAATGTTTCGCAATTTTTTGTTTTCTAAATCACAGGTGAACATATCACTTTTTTGGTGAAAAAATTATGGTTTTAAATAATTCGACAAGTTTACTAGCAGATTGTAACGAAATTTTTTGACTTTATTTGTCGTTATTTTTATAATTGAATAATTTTTTCTGGATAATTGAAAGTCATAAGGACTTGCTAAGGAAAAACAAAATAATCTAATCACTGATAATCGATGACAGCTAAAAATTTTATTGAAATTGAAATCAAATAATTTAAAAAAGATTCAAAGTTTTTTTCTTATTTGCAATTTGTTGTTCTTTCTACCTGTTACAAAGTATCGTAGTACAGATCGCATGGACATTTTTTGCTGTTGAAGAAATGAAACAATTGTGCATATCTAAGGTTTTTAGTGCATTGTTTATTGTTTTGACGGCTTCGATACCGGTTTTTTGCAAAATTTTAGATATTTGTTTGTCTATTTGTTTGTAGACGTATGACACATCCTGTGCAAAAGTAGGTCTCTTTGAGAAATAAAAAAACCTATTGAAAAGGTTCATTTGCAAGCTGACGTTTTTATTTCTTTGCAACTAATTTTATCCGAAAAATACTAATGTTTTTTCTTAACTTTCCCTTTTTTTGATTTTTTTAAAACTTGTTATCTAGTCTCATTATTTGCTTTATTTTAAAGTCAGACATCTCACTATAAAATAAGGGGTTCAAAAAAGCGAATACAATTATATCTTGTTAATTAGGGAACATATTGTTGTTTTAACGGCTTCGACACCATTTTCTTGCAAAACCTAAAGTACTTTTTTTGGTCTGAATTTGTCGTTTGTTTTAATAGACATTTAACATTTTCGGGTCCCTTTGTCTTCACCTTGAGTTATTAGTGAACATAAACAAAAAACTATCTTTATATTTGAATTGAAATCTAGAGATGTTCGATATTAGAAATTATTTGTTTTCAGCATAAACTAAAGCTATTTTTATAATTTTGCCGTTTTTCTTCTTTTTGTCCGCTTGATATTGAGTCTCATCCGATGCTGGTTCCATGTTTTTATGGTGAAGTATAAACTAACTTGTTTTGTTTGGGTTTTATTTTACATTATTTTGACTGTGTTGTTATGTAGTTTTTTTCAGAAAATGGATTAAAAGTTGTTGATGTTATTTGATTTTTTCGTTTGTGTCGTAGTCTTAAAAGCGGCAGGTTTAATCGGACTACTAATGGGACATCATTTATTTAAGCAAGTGATTTGAGTTTGGAAGCATTTTTTTCATACCACAATTATATCTGATCAATATGCGAGATTTTAAAAAAAATTTCTATCTCTTCCTCATTTGGTCGACAATTAGACAATTAGGCAAAAATTGATCATGAATGAGGTCGGAACATTTTTTGCAAACGCACATTATCGAGATTTCTTGTTCTTTTTAGAATCGACAATAGAAGTGAGTGTTTATTTTTCTCCCTCCCGCTCAGCTTTTGTTCGAATGAACTCCAGATAAACTCCAGATCTTTTGTTGCCTACTTTCCGTTTTTCTAGTTTGTCCAGTAATCGGTTTATTCTGTTCAATAAAACAATTGCATTTTTTCAGTTTCTTTAAAGTTTTTAAATCAATTTAACAAAAGAACAGACTAACTGTTTTTAAGAAAACTGCTAAAAATTGTATCACCATGTATTTACGTTCCCCTGGCTCCTAAATAATTGCTTGTGATAACTGCATCGGCCAATTGGAGTCGAATTAAAATTCAAACATATAAAGGTCCAGACCTTCACCAACGGTTAAGTAGCATATGAGGTCGACCATTGATTTTAAGCCAGCTTGAACGGCTGAAAGTTATTTCAGTACTCAACAATAATTTGGGCCCAGGTTGAGGTCCTCGTTCAAAAGTCCTTATGAAAATACCCATCCAGACCATTTTTACCTATGAAAATACCCAGGCAGACCAATAATGCTTATGATCCAGACATTGCCTCGTTCAAATTTTCGGTGCGTTCATGTGCTCGTTCAAAAATGCTTATGAAAAGACCTGTCCAGACCAAAATACGATATGAAACAGACTTTGGCTCGTTCACTTTATGAAAAGACTCACAAAGACTAAACAAGTTCATGATCCAGACTTTGGCTCGTTCAAGTAGTTAAAAGACTCTGGTAGACCAGAAACAAATTATGATGCATATGGATCTTTGCCTCGTTATTTCTTTTTTGCCCTTTTGGGTACCTTCTCCAATGTGCTGTAGATTAAACGTGACTTAATGAGCGCTCTATAAAAAAGATTAATGAGTGTTCTATCTATCGCACAATTTTTCTTGTCGTCTTGGACAGTAAAGAGAGCTCGAAAAAGCACAGACTGCGCTGGCTTTGCATCTTAAAATTTTTTTTCGAGGGCCAGTTTTATGTCGCTTTGCTAGATTTTGTTTGAAATTTGCTGCCGTATTTTGCTCCGATTTCATTCAGTTAATGTCTCTAGTCTGTAAAGAATCTCAGTTGCGTTTTTGCCGTTGAGGATAAAAACACACGAAAATAATACCCAGCAGCCTGTTTATAGTTTTTGTGTTTCTGCTGTTGATTGATGCCACGAAAAAGATACCAAAACTTATTTAAAACCTCCGTTTTCTGAAAATAACAAAATAAAGAGATTATGATTCTTCCAATCAACCGATTTGAAACTCTGTTTTTTTGCTGTCAAAAATCAAGAGGCTGTACCCGCTAATCTTGTTTTTTTGGGGAAAAGAAACTAAAAACTCGCGTTCTTCTGAAAACATTTGAAACTAACCGTCAGTTGCTTCAGCAACTTTAATTGTTGCAGTAGCTAAAACTGAAACTTTTATTCGATTTGACACATGAATCAAGGAAGCTCTTTAATATGCGTTTGCACATAAATTTCCGACCCGGCTCATTCACATTTTTCATTTAAGTGTCTACCAAACGAGGAGGGGATAAAAAATTACTATATCGTTCAATAAACTACTAAATGAAAGAAACAGTGTACCTTAGAGGCCCATGAGATTTATGACTACCATAATATGACTACCAGAAAAGACGGCGATAAAAATCAAATAATTACAAATATTAATTACGACCAAACCTCGTTGTCCCTCTTTTCGAAAAATATTAATAATCAAATCAAAATGGCATCAGAAAAAAACGTATGTTAAAGAAGATTGACCTGCACTTAATTGGAAAAATATATTAGACTTTTACTCAATTTGACTTGGTAACAACTCGACAACAAATGAGCAAAGGGGCAAAGTTAAATAAAACGCTGCTTTTTATTTAAAAGAATTAATGTCAAATTGATAAAAAAAAACGTTCTGATCCAAACTAAATGATTGACAGCCTTTTCTAAAACCTCCAAAGAGAGCGATTGAGACCTTTCATGAACCAGGATATCCCATACAACAAAAAAAGAACGACAAAAACAGGCAAAAAAACTGCCCAAAAACATTTGCACGAAAACCATGTCTCAGCTAACAATTGATTGCTTTTTTTTTCAAGTGACGAGAGTACTGCCCATTATTGTGATACTGTGAAAAGAAAACAAAAACCAAAAAAATTGGGCAAATATGTAAAAGGCACGAAAATTTTATGAAAATTTAACTAAAGACTAATTGAGGAAAAAACCATCATAAAGAACAATTTATAGTGCAATAGACAAGAAATGTTACTTGTCCATAGACATGGTAAGCTACAAATTAACACAAATATGATCGGCGAATCTCAGAAATCCGCTGTATTTTTTAAGAAGCAAATAATTTCAAAAATCGTAGCAAAGATAAACTTTCGATTAAAAAAGAAAATAGTTCATCTTGAAACCTCTTCGAAAACAAATTATGCTTGTTATCAGAGGGACTAAGTCATAAGACTATTAAACAACATTAAATACAAGCATGACAAAAAAACATCAAACAACTTTCAAAAATCCACAGTAATGAAGCCATTAATTTTATAAAATATTAACCGCCCGAAAGCTAAATCTGAACTTGCGTCACCTTTGAAGATGGTAAAGTCTTTTTGTAGAACCACTATTTCAAAATGACAACAAAAAGAACCACAAAATTGAAAAGTATCTAAAACTCACAAAATTTTTTTGGGATAAGTTGACGAATACTTTTAATTTTCTTGAAAGAAACTTTTTCGAAAAGCAATAAAACCTTTAGCTATAAACTGATATTAGTTATGAAAATCAGTTATATATCTATAGACCTTTAATTACACAATATTTGGAATTCGAAAAGAAAACATTAACAACAAAAACAGGGCAAAATTATAAAACTTAACCACATTCTTCAAGGGAACGGTGTCGCAGTCCGTAAGACCATATGTTATGAAAAAAGTAATTTGTAAATAATTAGCAATTTTTTAAAAAAATTTTTCAATTTGATTGTTGAGTAATGTGACAATTTGCTAAAAAAAACCATCAGCAAACATTGAGAATTATGCACAGAAATCACAAAGATTTGTATGAAAACTCGTAGTACTAAAGCCAAGAAACCGTTCTTTTAAAACAATCCGCAACAAAAAATTTATTTTCTTCTACCAGAAAGATTTTTTTCACCTGTATTGGATGAGAAAAATCTAAAAGTTGAGAGAAAAAGTTGAATAGTTGAAAGGAAGTTAAAAAATTCACAAGTTCAAAAAATCACTGAAATTTTCTTGAAGCAAACACTTTCAATGATATAGGAGACTTTAGGTAGACACCGAAAGCATGGTAGAAGTTCATTTACATCTTTTTAGGAAGCCAATTGGGTCTTTTAATGGTTAGACTTTGTTATCAGACTGCAAAAAGAATAACAATTAAAAAAAAACCCAAGAACTTAGTTAAAGTTTACTAAAACTCATCCTCAAAGCCATAAAAACCATTAGGTTCTCTAACAACTACCTCTATCTACATTTGGCCGTTTTTTGAATTAAAAAGGGTCTGTCTTTAGTAGAGCCGTGAATAAAAAATTTTGTCCGGAGTTTAATTAAAAAAATCAAAAGCTAATTATTTTTTGAAAAAGGCAGCACCAAAAAAGAAATCAAAAAGTTTGTTAATGCGCCAATCCACGACAAAATCCATCCAACCTAACCCTGATTCTGACCACGCGCCTAACGAACAATCCAAGTATTCCAAATGTTTGCGAATTAGGCGGATTGTTGAGTGAAATACCTCAAATATTAAAAGAAAAACTTGTTTTTTGTATTATTATTGACTTAAACTTATACAAAACGGCAAAATTTTAATTCCAGAAAAATTTAGAGAAAGCCGAGTTTTAAAAAAATCTTTTGGAATATAAAGAGATTGTGTCAGCGGTTTCACATTTGGCAAAACTGAACAAATTGGACGAAAAAAATATTTTGTTCAATGGTTGATGAAAAATGACTGAATTTGGAAAATTTAATTGATAAATTTAGCCAAAAAAACTCCAATCAAACAATTCAGCAATGCTCTTCTGTATCTAACAGTAACAATAACACTCTACTTTTAAAAATTTTAACTTTCCTTACATTATATTAGCAAGATTGTGCCAAATTTCAGCAACAATTACTGAAAATATTAATACACATTGTCCAATATTTACAAAAATTTAAGCCTGGATAACTCCCTGTAAAAAAGAAATTCGGAAAATCTGTACGATAAACCTTATTTTTAATGATACCACTCCCAACTCTACCGTGGATACGATATATCGATCGGCCAAAAATGTGTGAACAAAAAAGCCGTTTTGAGTATATAATTCTTCCCTCTCCAATAAGGGGGGTCGATACAATACACATGTTTCAGCAGGGGTTTCTGTTAGCAAACAAGAAAGTCCAATCATTCCTATTACGATCAAACTTTTTAAAAAACATTAAGACGAAAAATTGATGCTTTTCATTATTCTTAAAACACCTGAGATAAAAAATGTAGCTGTTGCCATAATTCTGGTAAAATTTATTTCATATAGTGACAAATTTTGTACCTCGGCCCCGAATTGGATATAATGCATTTCTGTTGCGATTCACAGGTTCTTTGTTGAAAAAATTTCCAATATACTAGTTGCAAAATGAGAACGTATATAAGCGTTTCTCATCAGTCAATTAATAGTTAAAAAGATAGGGTCTTTTCTTTAGATGATGAGCATTTTCTGTTGCATGGGGTATCGGCTTCAATAAAAAGTTTAAGAAACGCCTCATGTCGATATTATCTTGGTTTTGCGTTTGGTTTTTATCTCTGATTTTACGAAATGTTATCAGAAGTGCATGTACTTTGCATAATCATTACTTTGCATTTCAGACTTATTTTTCACTTTGAATTCATTTGGAACAATTTTCCTTGGTTTTCTCATTTTCAGCTGTTTAGAAAGATTAGGTTTCTGTTTTAAGTTCTTTTTAATGATGAACTACTTTGTGATAGCAAAAAGGGGGAAGTACGCATTATTTTTTGAGTCAAAATGCTGTAAAATTGGTTGTTATATTAGTTATTGTTAAAAAGAACAACGTGCTTGATAACTTCCCAGCAAGTTGACTTAGGATTCTACGGTAATCTTTTCTCTGGTAAATTATGTTATTAACAAGTTTGATATATGATGTAATATTCTGAGCAGAGCAAACTCATACGAGCGCTCGTTTGCGTTACTCGGTTTCGGAGGAAGGGTGACGTATCTGTCACCAATAAAAGAACTAGTTCATGCAATTACCAAACTTTTATCTCATGCTGTTTAATTCCAGCTCACTACTCGTCACGCTGTACGATTAATATTTCAGACTTTTCATGGACGTTTTTATGGGAAGCGCCCAAAGCGATATTAGCTCTCTGAAGAGTATGGATCGACAGCATCATAAAACCGACGTTGAAGTCTACCTTAAAGCCTTTGTAGTTCCTGTCATTGAAAAATTTGAACTGTAAGTCATTGATACCATTTTGTTTTTTAAACTTTTTTGGATGTGAACGTGCAGCTAAGGTCTGTTAGATTATGATTGCTTTAAAACTAATTGCTGAAAATTTGACAGAACGAAAATTGACATTTTCAAAACTGCTGGTAATTAGAAATACATAAAGAATTATATTAAAGATTTGAGTTAGTTATCACAAATAAGTTTTGAGCATAAACTAAAGGAATACAAATTTGAAGTTTTCCAAGTTTTGTAACTACTGATTTAGGAGGTCAGCATATCATGTAACATCTATTGACATCGTCTATTCCTTTTTTGGGTCTAAATGGGTCATTTGTATTGTCCATTCACGTTGAATTGTGATGTTGGTCCAAACGTTTATTGTTCAACATAAATTGTTAAACACCAAATTATATTGCGTAATAGCTATTATATGATGGGAGATATTGCAAATAATTCGTATCAAAAGTGTGCTTTTTGACTTTTGGCTAGTTTTTGTTGGCCCAAAATTTTCCGAGAAACATCTTTCATCTGTAGTTTGCTTGTTTTCGAGTGATAATTCGTACTTTTGAACTCACTATCGAAACTATAAAGCCGTTCATCTGTTAAAGCTTTCTGTTTTTGCTTGTTGGTTTTCGAGTCAAGTTTCGGCTCTATGCATCGTTTTAGACGGATATTTCCTCACTTGTATTGCGTAACAGGTGACAAGCGTAGAGGCTACAAGTGTACGATGATTTAATCAATATTGCGTCACAGTGAGACTGATGTTCGTATTTGTTTGCGTTGTTACGCAACTCGTGATGCGAGTTCGGATTCGACAAGATGAGCGAGTTCGTGTTTGGCCATGGCCTTGATTGCACAGATGAGTTCACGCACAGCACTGTCTTGTCTGTTTCTGGCTTCCCACAGATCCAGGATGTGCGAAGTGGGGCTGCTCTTAGAGGCAAAGTAGTTGATGTATCTGAAACAGACAAGCCATCAAATGAATAAACCATCACTGGAACTGAAGCAGAGGCATTTAAACTTACTATATGGATACCATGAACGATTTTCTTTCAGCCAAAAATGGCAGGATCTCATATAGCGTCACCTGCTATTTAACCCCAGTACCCCGAGTTCTAGCGGGATCAAAGTCTAAGACCAACAATGTTTACAATCTTTAATGCTTCAAAATTTACCAAAATAGAGGATAATAAACGTCAGTACGTGCACTAAGTTTTGGTGATCGCTGTTTCACTTAGCAACAGAATGGCTGATAACCAAAGATACGAGCCAGTATTACCATAATATGAACGTTATAGGGGTTCAATATAAAGAGAAAAATTAATTTCAACACTTCTGTATTCTTTTTGAGGCTTATAATTAATTTGAAATTTTTGATCAAAATTGCGAAGAAAATTACGTCGAAGAGAAATATCTTCGCCATTTTATTGATAAGCATAAACTCCATTTTTTTAAAAAAAAGTTTTGCTCTTCAAGCTATTTACTTTTCAAGATCAATTTTCTTTCCTTGATAATAGTCTGATGCCAACAATTCAGCTCAAGCTGCTAGATTGAACAAAAATTCGTACAAATTCATCTAATCGAAAGCATGTAACTGCTTCAACAGTCTTCTTCTTGTAACAGCCACCCATTATTGGTGCAATTTTGATTCCCTTTTACAATTTGCCTTTCTCAAAAGACTGGCCACTCAACTCCCGAGGGGCGTCGCTTTTACCTGTACAGGCAAATTCAATTTGAAAAGCTCTCCCTTCAAATTTAATCTCCCCGCTCTATTCTTCCCATACAAGCCATTATTCCTCCATTATTGCATTAGCTGCCCGTCTTTAAGGTGGTTTGCGTGTGCTTTAAAATGATGGATTTCGCGTGAAGAGAACTAGTCTTCAAATAGTCACCCGCGAGACACTCTCGAAGACAAAAGGTAAATTGATAAATAAGTAGTTCAAATTAATGCGTGAACAAAAACACGATATTTGAACAAAGAAGTGCTTCGGATTAAAAAATGTAACATCTATCCTGCACTAAATTTCTGAGATCAATTTTAATGTCTAGTCTTCCATGAGCTCAACTTTAATAATGTCACTAAATTGTTATTAAACTCAAATTGCTTATTTAATTCCCTAAATGTTTTCAAAAATATATTCCTTAATTATTTTTTATATGTATATATTGAACGCGTTGATGTTTTTATTGTAGAAACAAAAATATATATTATACTAACAGATAATCCTGATTATCTTTTTCAGTTCAGAAATGAATATTTGAGTCCCACTTGAAATCAAATCAACTCGATCATCTCATGTTCAAATTGTGCAAAAAAACTCCTTTGTCGATTCAAAATTCAAACAATTCGCAGATAGCTCAATGTGGCGCTTCTTACAAAAACTTACATCGCTTGTCTGAGTGTCTGAGAAAGCACAATAGTACAATTTGTCCATCCGTTGCAATATTTAATTGCTCTCAAACGAAGTTTGCACCAATTATACTAGACATGTGGTCTTTCTTTTCGTGATCTTTCGCTCGACCGGTTTAACTTGACCTATTTGACTTTTCGTCCTCAAAAATGGGATAAACAGGTAACAATTTAATGGCGTGAAGGGCGGCTCTTAATCGTAGACGTTTGACCACCCCCTCAGCCAACAACCTCCGCAATCCACTCATCACCTTCCTAAACTACCCCCCTCCACCAAACTAATTTGAACCAATTTGGACCCCTCCCCCTCGCGTCCAGCCCTCATAATCCTAACCTCTCTCCCCCATCGCTTCATCCCCCCCCACCCCAATGCTAACATCCATAAGCTCTAGCTGGCTACTACCGAAGCTAACCTCTCACCGGTTGTGTGAAGGCAATTCGCGCGACGTTAGTCGGTTGTTTTGCTAAATTTACTCCACGGAAATTTGAGGAAGGACACTGAAATAGTAATTATTAAGAGAACGCCCAAAAATGTCGAATGACAAAATCGAGGGACATCCTCAAATTAGCCTGGTTCATCTCACAATACTTGGCCAACGGAGAAAATAAATTATTACGCAGTATTCTTGAGGGCTTCTTCAATACGGTCCAGGTTTATGCAGCAAAAACAAGGGTTTATTTCCCAACAGCAGTTAAGTTTTGTCCGAGGCTTAAAATCCAAATAAACGCAAAACTATAGCACATACAAAAAAGAACAATCTGAAAAAGTAAAATTCGGATTAAGTAACAAATTTGCAATACCAATAGATGATTTGCGTGCTTTCACCTTTATCGTTCGTAAAAAACTATGTTCCTCAGAAGACATTCAATTTTCGATTATTTTAACTTTCCATTTTCCAATCGTTCTTGTTTTTTTTGCAAAACAGCCTGCATATATCAGCAGTTTGATCCTGAGCTAACTCTCTTTTCCTTCAGTGAAATTAACAAAAACATCTGATCAAATTATAAAATCGAGCGGTTGACGATTTTGCAGCGCTGCGGAGACAGTTTTTACCATGTTACAAATGAAGGGGTGGGTGGTCGTTGCAGTAGATAGGACGTGACGTCGGCATTCATGTACACATGTCGAAGACGATACTGCTTGGCTGTCACATTTGAATATGAATAAAAAGCGAAAGAATAGACTTCAAATTTCATTTCCACAATGCCTCAAGAGTATTTGCCCTCCTCATCAAAAACCAGTCACACTAATCAATCGTGCAAATAGCCGAACAGATTAAAGAATCAAAATCGTTTCTAGTGTCACTATAAAGAACCACATATGAGATCAATTTTCCTCATGTCTGGCTGATTTGGTTTTCATTAAAATCACGTAATGTGATGTGCAAATACGGCAATGATTGATCGGGAATTTCGGCTCTTTGATCAATCGGCTGCTGGGTCACAATAGTCTGTAGATTTCCTTTGAAATGATAATACGCTGTGTGGCATACTAATTACAAGGCATTGTTCGATCTCAAAGCCTACACGCGGTCCATCAAATATGGATCAAACATGCGACCCAGTCTTTTAAAAAGATATCAGCGTCAAAATTTTAGTTGAGTAATTTTTTGTCATAAGCAAAATCAAAGTATCGTCAAAACTGTCACAAATCTTAAAAAGTTTTCGAGCTCTTTGAGAACTATTTAAAAATTCATATGAAGAGATATTTACAATGAAAACACAAATCGAGACAATAGTTTTCCTTGATCCAGACTTTGGCTCGCAACATTGGGAAATTAGTTACAAGCAGACTTCATTCTTTGGTATTTTTGACGTTTCAAAAAAAACTGTAGATCGGTTCGAACGGTAATTCCTAATGTTAAATATGAGAGAGCATTCAGAAACAATATCGTAATGTCCCGGGGGGAGGTGGGGGGGGGGGGGGGGGTTGGGGTGCCTCAGCAAAAAAGATAACTGAAACAACTGCAATAGACACAGAGAAGGTGAACCCACAGAGTGAGATATGCAAACAACAGTATCCCAATAATTCAACAGCATATTTCCAAAAAAATCTTGCCCTAAATTAACTATGAAATTATTATCCAGCTTTCTTAACAGCCAGCTTATTTTGTGAACATCTGTTAAAATGTTACAATGTAATCTTATGATATAAGCATTGATATTAGCATTATTATGATAAAGCGGTACTCTAATGTAAATGAATTCAAAATATGAGGTCATAACTAGCAAACTTGAAGAGTGACATGACATACCTGTCAAAGTTGAGCTTTTTGGCGAATAGGACCCACTCGTGTGTGGAGTAGGAGGGACAGTCCATGGTGACGCAGATGCTGTGTCTCAGATGGGGGGAGAGACGGAACACCAGACCAGGGGGGTCGTACACTCCAGTAGGGGTCAGGTCCATCATCGAGCGACGCAACAGTGTCGAGTCATTCTGCAAAAAAGACTACCAAGTTAAAAAAAAATCATCATGCAGATGGAGCAAGCATAGTTAGCTTTGTTTATTTTTCCCATATGAACAACTTTTTATTTCCGTATATCTGCTGGAACAAACAATAATCCATTTTAGTTTGCTTGAAACCTAATAATGGCTTGATATCGAGTACTCTTGAGCACAGCTGAATTGGCAATTTTTTCACTTTTACATACTTCCAGCTGGGTAATACAGTTATCGGTCTATATTCTACTGCGAAAGAGTCAAAATTCAAGAAATTATTCAGAACATAGTCATTCTTCCACGCATTTTGATAACTTACAAGCACCTTTCAGACAAAAATGTTCATCAAATCTTGAAAATGAGGTTGAAAGTCTTACGGTTGAAAGTCTGATAGTGAAGCTGTGTATATCGTAAGAGGCCATCTGACAAGCCTCAATCTTGGTCTCCAGCCAGTTGACACTGCCACCACTGGCTCCTCCGGTTGCCCCTCCTCCACGTCCTCCTACTCCCGAGGAGTTGGGTTGTTCTAGGGAGAAGGAGGCATGAAGGGAGCTTTGAATTGCACACCAGATATGGTTAAACGGCACATTCTGAAAGACAAAAACATCCCCTTTATATTACAGAACCAACGCAAGTTCATTTATAGCCATTCCTTCTCTAATGAATAGACAAAAAATGTTTTGCATTATTCTTGGTTGAATTCGATAATTGAGAATTTGATGAACTACATTCTGTCTTTTTAACCATCATTTTGTACTGGATTTTTGCTGTGACGAAGCAAAAATGCAATCATACAAAAATGTAGTCCTCTTTCTCACCTGTTGATGATTGGGTACTTTGCACCTCCACCCCATCGACAACTCAGTGAGTGCGAGTCTGAGTCCGTGTTGCTCGGAGGGACTGTCTCTGAAGTGCATCAGTTTGCAACAGTCCATCATCACTCCCCCACTCGTTTTCCTCTCCACGTGGATCACGTGTTCCAGGGCATCCTGCGTGTCATCCACACAATAGATCCTGATGTTGTACTCTTGGGTGCGCAGAGCCGCAGGTGCAAATGCAGCGAGTAGAAGTCGTTTGACTGCGCTCTTACCCGATTTGCTTTTGCCCACTAGGCAGTATCTGAAGTGTTCAAATGTTTCACTTACAATAAATTCAATTTAACGAATAACAAATATCTATCAAAATAAGCGCTTAATTTACAACAGTGTTTACCGTTCCGGAGTAAATTTATATCATCAGCTACGGTTCTCCGTGTAATACATCAAACAGGGCGCAAAATTATTTCCGGATGAAATTAAGTCAAATCGAGATAAACATAAATAACATCAAACACCCGAATCATTGCAAAAATTGATTATTAACCTTAAATTTTCCGCGTTGATATAACTGTCTCTGAATCTTTATATTTGATTCAGAATATAACGCATCTGGATTTTGAGGCTATTACGTACTTATCGTGCAAACTGTCCACCATGATGTGACATTTATCCTCATCCATTTGGCAAAAGGCAGCCGAGTTCAGAGTCTCCTCTCCCAGAGACAACAGATTCTGCCATGCACTCCTGGTCAGCACAGTCCCGTGCAACACACTAAGGGTCCACTCACTTAGAGGGTTCAGAGCACTGTGGGCAAAGCTTAGGATCACCGGGCGCAAGAAGTGGGCATTGGATGGTCCACAGACGATGATGGGGCTCAAGATGGTGCCACCGTCTGGAAGTTTGGGTCTTTCTCGGTCCTCGTTGGACACTGCCAGGTACACCTCTTGGCTTACTCCTAGGAAACATAAATACATTTATAGGGAAAAATGTGAAATTTTCTCTTTCAATACAAAAATATAACCGCAATCCTAAATTGGGGTCCTATTTTTGAAAAGAAATTCATTTACAAATGTTAGGAGCTCCTAAAATGAAAATAGCTCCAGTTATATGAAATCATGGCATGAACAACGCTAGCGATAGTAACGTTCTTCAATGTTTATTGCTTATGTTTCTCAGCAGTAGATTTTATCACAGAAAAAATGTCGACGCACTAATTCGCTGTCTGAAGCGCAATCATTCAAAATGATATACCAAAAACGAGTGGTCTTAGCTACGCACACACAAGCGCCGTTTTAGAAAACTACCAAATAGTTTACCTGGAGCAATGGCGCCTTCGGGTATGAGAAGAGACACCCCAGATCTTGGCAAGCAGAGGCGTCCTCCGGCAGAAGTAAAAGTGGCCATCACGAACTTCTCATCATTCACACTCTGAAGGATCTCGTTCTGACTCTCATAGAACCTCTTAGAAGCAATCAGACATCGACCACCTCCCAGTGCGTTTGGGTTTTCACTGGTCGCACCAGCCATTGAAGACGAATCGCATGGACTGTCATTGGACAATCTGAACGAGATCAATTTCAAATATCCGTACTTTTACTTGCACTTAATGTAATCCGCAATTAGGTTTCGTTTTTAGCTGCACTCAATTCTAATTAGTATAGTGTATGAAATCAGGTTTGATTTATGTTTACAACAATATTGTCTTTTATGGATGATTAATCCAAACTTTGTTAAAATGACATCAACTAGCACTATTTGGCAACTGCATTCACATTTCATGATTTTTATGCACTTTATAATGTTTTGAAGCAATCAGGCAACTTGCGGGCAAAAGTTGAAAAGCTCTGCAATTGGATCATCTGCTCCAGATTCAAGGTTGAACTTCAGAGATGCACAAATTACCATTTCGAAAAAAATTACTAATTCACGAAGCCAATTCTAATTAATGATACCAGTTGTTTATGCATACCTTTCATACTTTTTATTATTCGGTGACACCGTGCTTCCACTCGGCTCTGAAGAGTTGTTGTTCCCTTTGCAGCACTCTGATTGGCCAGTCGCCGTCTCCTCGTCCAATTGGTACTCATTTTCATTACCCCTGACGTCATTGGCTATGGACGAGTAATGGTCACCACTACCCACACAATTCGGGTTTACAATAGGGTAACCTTGCGGCACACCCGATGTCATAATACCATTATGGTTCTTCATGGGCATCATAGGAACCATAACTTCAGCCGACCCTGGTGACATGGATCCATTCAGGGCGTTCATAGCCCCAGCCGGGTACATGGGCGCTGCAGTTGTAGTAGGGTTTTGTTGTTTGTAAACTGAACTCGAATTAGGGTCGACAAAGTACATTTGTTGTCCTGGTGATGTATTGTAAGGACCGCCTGACATTAGAGACTGGCTACATGGGGGCATCGTTGCAATGATTTCAGCTAAAAAGGAAACATCCATTACTATGAAGCATCGATAAGAAATTTGCATTTGAGCAGCGAAACAAACACCAATTGGGTAAAATACTACAATGAACAAAAACAGTCCACTAGTTAGTTATGCAGCAAAAAAAGTTTCAACAGAATCAAGGTACCACATATAACATGCGCCGACGGATATTCCAGAAAATCCGAATACGCTAGCAGAAAGTCCACGAAGAAGCGCAACTGCTCCGAGAAAAAATTCAAAATTACTTAAAACTACTTAATAGTTCACAGAATTAACTGTCTCGAATTCTTAAATTTCGACCGTATAGCAATCGAGGTTCATTAATCTACACAGAACTGGTTTTTGGGATCAAAATTTTTTCATGATTTTGACGAAATTTTTCACGAAAAAGCTTAGAGATTGGTAAATTTTTGCATTTACATGTGATTCAACAGTGAATCAGATAGCGCAAGGTTAAATCAACCCAAAAAATTACACAGACGTTCATTCAAAATTCTCCTTTTTCCTTCATAAATCCTCACACCAAATTTGACTTGAAATATTTCCAGTGTCAAAGTCAATTACAACTTCTATGCCCTGACGTTGTTCAGCCCAGGGGGTTCAAACTCCCAACGCAGTGTAATCCACTTTCCATTTTGGGGTTTAATTAAAAGTGCCTTAACAGCATTCGGTGGGAAAGTGGGAAACATTGCGTGTTAAACTTTCTGCATTTGAGTCAAGTTTTTCCTCTTAACATGGAAATTGGAAACTTTGACACAACAATTGTCGGATGATTTAGTTGCAATGCGTTTCAATATGGTGTTTTAATGAGTCAATTTCGTTCAATTTAAAACTCTTCCGAAAATATAGTTGGCGCTCTCAATTTAAAATTGAATACATATTTCGGCATTAGCTACGGTAAAAGCTCTGTCACTTACAGTGAAGGCAAAACACGCCAAAAGTGAAGTTTTCGACTTAAACTTAAGCGAGAGGGGAGTTTAAAATAACTCGAGTCAGGCTACTTTTAAATTGGGGATTAAATTAAACCGTAGCTGGAATTAGCGCTAACTGTATAGGCTACATATTAGCTTCACAGCAAGCCACCGGCTAATAAATACAGTTAAAACTCGTTCCATTTATTCCATGACATAAAACTCATTTTCATAAAAGGAAGCATTCTAGTCTCAAATCCTCAAATCATTTCTTTTCCTATTTCCACTTCACCCATAAGAACTAACTACCTCGGCCATAGCCTACACAGAAAACTATTCATATTTACTCGACTGCGGAGAACTTAAGAGTTCACGTGATCGACGTTCTTTGTTTGTTGGGTTTGGGCAACAGAAATAAACATTGAACAAGAGAACAAGCAAGCATGACTAAACGCAATCAGTTTAGGTCACTACAAAGTAACAGAAAGTGTCCCCATTGCAATCTTTGAAACATAGATATACAAAAAAACCGATTCAGTTTTTTCAAAATTAATGGATGCCAATTAACAAAATTAATATAAAGAAACCATTGAAACTCTTTCGGCAATCAATTTGCAGAAAGAAATAATTTTCCCCAAGAGCACATAACATGGCACTCCGGTTGTGTCTTACACAATATGCCCATCAAATAATTCCACAGATTAGTACTCTATGATGAAGTTTCAAACCTTAATGTGAGTCAACTATGGGAAAGCTCCATCTTTTTTAGATTTAAAGAATAGTATTGAATGATTATGATATCACCGGAAATATGAACAAATTCTTAGAAAAGTGTAAATGCATACTATCTAAGCAGAAGCAAACCATATTGGGTAACCCTTGCGACCCCCAAAGTAAATCACGGTTCTAAGATTAGTTTTGTATCTTGACTTTCTCGCACCGATAATGGCTATATATACAGCTGATTTTTGAGCCTTTTCATCCCCAAAATCAAATTACCATCTTGATCTAATAATCAGATCTCTCCTGTAAATCTCTAAATTCTACTGTAAAATATCATTTTGAGAAATTAATTTTTCTACTTAGTTAAAAACGCTGTCTATTCCGCTTGCGGAAACCCATAACCCAACGGCCTGTGAAATATTGATCAAGCAGTTTTTGGTCCGTCCAAAACAAAGTCTAGACTGCATACGATCAATTTGATCAGCAAGAATGATATTTTGAATATGGCAAAATCTCTCTTTCTCTCCTTAAACCCCACTATCTTTTCTTTCACAATCAAGAATGATCAGTTTTAAAAAACACAAAAGAAAATCAGAACCAGTTGATATTGAAATTATATTAAGTTTTGCAACGCAAAACTTTTCGTAACAAGCAATGCGGTTTCCTTTCAACATAACTTTAACAACTCATGAAAATCATTAATATCCCGCTCTGATTTCAAAATTTTCTATATTAAACAGATTGTCTCAAATTTTCTATATTTTTTCCAAATAATGGTTTTCAATGCAATCTACAGCAGTTCAATTTTCAATTTGATTTGAGTTCTGTGATGTGTCACTTCTGCAAAACGCAATGATTTATAAACTGAAAATTTTGAGTTCACTTAACTGTCGAGGTTAGAGAATACGTTGATACTGAAAACCCCTTTTCACAAAGTCCTTTATTCCCCCAAAAACTT
Organism: Convolutriloba macropyga; assembly: GCF_964194025.1. Classification (NCBI taxonomy): domain Eukaryota; kingdom Metazoa; phylum Xenacoelomorpha; order Acoela; family Convolutidae; genus Convolutriloba; species Convolutriloba macropyga. The sequence goes on from NC_134472.1 coordinate 55,671,865, forward strand.
TACTCTTCCAATAAACCTGTTCTCGCATAGATGAGGAACAGGTTTCCATACAACAATAATTGCCCCTTGCGCCGTAAATTAACGCCTACAAATCTTCGGGGGTTGTTGGACCATGGGATGGGGTGGAGGAGGAAAAATGCTCTTCACATTTTGAATTTCTATGTCCTCAGCAGTTTCGGTTGATCGCAAACTTAAAGACTCGTACGGCTTTTAAAAAACCACTCAGCAACTTAACGAGGTGTCAAACATTTTAGGGCCTAATACAAAAAGGTCTAATGAAAAATCGACGGTACCAAAAAAGTACCTAAAAAGACCAACAGGAATAAAATTAATTGCCACAAACTTCCTTTGCAAGCAATTAAAAGGGTAGCAACAATTTCAATTTCGCATAAAAACCACTTCGTTGTTTGCTTTTTCTTAAGTTTGCAGCTGCATTTAAAAATACAATAACTAATTTTAAATATGGTGGAAAAGTTACATACAGCAGTTGATGGACGGCAAAATTAGTATTAAAAAGTACTTATTCTTTCAAAATATTTTCATTCAAAATTTTTTTAAGATCCTTTGATAAATGCCGGAAAATTTCCAACCACGCAGACTTTTGTAGGACCAACTTTGAAGTAAGTTTGTTTGTTTCGGCGTTCGAAATCATCATTCAAGTGTTGGTAAATTGGTAGAAAAAAAATAACATTTGCATCGGCTTTTTTCTCGTCATCGTTATTTTATTAAAAAAACTACATTAAACCACAAAATCTACAGAGGCATTGCCAAACGCTACCGTTATAGCCGCCTTCTCTGTAATAAGAAATTTACGCATTATCTCGCTTTTTAGCATCTTTTTGTGACAAGATGCCACCAGTTATATTAAACAATGCATGTTTTGAACTCATTATGCATCCGGTACATAGGTAGCCTCAATAGCAGAAAACAGAATACACCAAACAGGCAGATAAACTCGAGCTCCGAAAACAAAGGATCAGTTGGAACCTAAAAAAAATCAGCAATCAGGAAAACAAAACAGTCAATTTCTAGCAACTTAAGCAAAAGCAACTGCTCATTAAATTTTTGGGCAGATTTCTTTGTGCTCCGATATGGCATTGTAGATTTTCTTTACTATCACACCATGCAATTTAACGTCGATAAAATTTATAGATAAACTAACATGAAATCAGTACATTATCAGAAGTGAGAGTTAATTTTCCCTATTTTTATGATAGCTTAAAAATGTTAATCATGATATGTAATGTTAAAAATTTCACTCAATATTGCTCACTGAAAACTGCCCAAAATATCTATGTCAAGGTGTATAATACTGTTGTTAAGATGACATACGCGATATATTATAGTGGTATATATCGTCCAGCAGACGGGCAACTTGGGCTAAAAGAAGAACAGAACCCAAGAGTCAAACATTGCACGACAAAGCAAAATGGTAAAAACTAAGAATCATGAACAGTGAGTTGATCAGCCCTAACATGTGAAGCAAATGCTATCATAGATTCAATAGCGAGTAAGAATTGCAATCAAAATAAAAATTATAATAATTCAGTATTCAGTAACAAAAATCTGAGCCAGATACCGAGCTTGGTAATATTAGATTTCAGATTAATGACCTCAGACATTTGCACCTTAATATCAATTTGATGCACTCTAAACTTGACCACAAACAGATTATTAACATGAAATTATTATGCAATCTTTAATATAAAGTAAACAGCCATCAAGGCCAACTGATATAGAGCAGCACGTCACAAAGCGGTAAACAGATGACATTTACACTCCATAATTCCTATTCTTCAGAAAAATGCTCTGTAATAAGTTACTTCTCAAAAATTAATAATTCGGATAATTTCGAAATGGTTGCAGTTACAATTTTGGTTAATTTTATATGAAACATTGAGCAAGCTATACGTGAAAAAATGCGTTAAGAACCTATACTTTCACTTTAATCTGTTAATTCTGAAAATAAAGGTCTTATTTGAAACGTACTTCAATTCAAAGTTTGCGTATTGCGTCTATTATAGTATAACTCACTTTCTCCGTGCTTGGACACGACTATGCTGTTGGGAGAGTAAACAGAGGGCAAATGAGCAGAACCTATTCGTCCACTCGGGTACGCTTTGTGCAATGCTACACTTCGACTCTTCCTGTACAGGACGAGAACCACGACCAGTGCCACAATGACAAACATCACAACTGAGCAGATCACTCCAACCATGACTGCCTGGTCTCGTCGTCGGCGCAGTTCTACCTCTTCACTGTTGCCTCCAATCTGTCCCCCCTTCTGGCTAGGGTCGATGTTCATAGTAACACCGTTTCCTTTGTTGGAACCTACAGAACAGATGTATTTACATCGGTTTCACTCGATTAATTTTGGTTCTCAGCTAAACTCTCCAAAGAACACGAGCAATCCATTTTTACGTTACTGATAGAAACGACAAAAAATGAAAAGCTAATTAGTAGTACTAGGAAAATTTTAATTACTTGATTATTCTTCAGTCTTTTTCTAAGTACAGGAATAAACATAAACAAAAACAGGTTAAAGTTAAAATAGCTTCTTAGCCAGACATTCTTTATGACATTAGTTAATCGCAAAATTCTAATCAGTTCCAATCATGAACAGATCAAATTGTCATTTTAACACATCTTGAATTTGCAACCCACGCAATCGTTATAGAGTTAGTTAAATCTTACCTTGATTGTTCGTTTTGTCCTTAACACTTCCTCCCTTTCCGCCTTTATTCTGACCACCAATTACACCTCCTTTGCATGACCCCTCACACTTCTCACTCTCGGCACGCTGGCCATAGCACCCATTGCCCTCCCTGTCCAGGTCTTGGTTCCAACACTGTCTGTACCTCAGTCGGTACCCAGACCGTCCACATTCGCCGGCGTCGCAGGGACCCCACCCGTCCCACTCCGTCCAGGACTCGTGATCTGAAAGGGAGGTGTTACATAACAAAATATCCAACTGCAATTTGCTCAATTGGTATGTACCCATTCTGATATTCGACCCAGTACCATTGTAATCTATTAAAAGAAAATTTCCTGATTTGGTCAAGTAATTCGTTCACATAAAGTTGAAATTAAAATTTGCATTTTTAAGTCAGTGAAATCAATTCTCGACTCTTGTTATTCAAAATGAATCGACCAATAAGATACGGTGTAAATTGTACGGTGTACATTTTTTGATATACTAAGCGGAAGACAATGCATTGCTGGAACAATTGATACTGAAATGTATCAATAATGCATAAGCAAATTGAATGATCAATAGATTTTCTGAATGAATTAACTACAAACATGAAACGCCGTTATTACCAAGTAGAAAGCTTAATTAAAAAGTCATCGATTATCTGGGACCCTCGATATTAATTCAATTCATGCAACCATTGTTTGTTAAGGGAAAAGTATTTGTAACGCTGGGAGCGTAGCTTAAATTTGAAACCAGTTTATACAAATGTTTATTTAAAATGGAAACACTTAAAGCACTAGCATTTTTTCCATTTTAAATAATTATCGGGAAAATAGGTTCAAAACGTTTTAAGTTTATTATTCACTCCAACTTAGCAATATGCAAAATCTGTTCCTTCAGCACATTTTAGTTAAAAATTGTGAATGCGTCAGATTATAAAATTTGCAGACTTGCGAATTCTAATACCCAATTTAAATAACCGCCTATTACTCAAAAACACCGCAAACAATGAGTTTTTTTGCATGAAAAGAGATCAAAGAAACATCAGCAACAGAGAATCAAGGAACCTTTAAGCAATTTCACGCGTTTTTAATCTTCTGAAGGGAACAATGCGCAAATAGTGGATTACCATTTTCTTATCTATTTTGATAAAGCGCGTCTAACAATTTTGATTCGAGAGAGGAAATAATACGCTTCTAATGAGATCTCCAAAAAATCTCTTCATCTTTAAAAATCACAAGATATTCGTTTGAAGATTCCTCGTTAAAAAGTCACAATTACGTTCCGTTTGATTTGAGGAATTACCGCTTGAGGGAAAGCAAGGGTAGTCTCTGTTCATGGTACAAATTAGTACCTTTTAGGTGGTAATTTGTGCTAAATTACTTCCTTAATCATTTTTCAAGAGCGTTTTCAAAGGGACATTTCAAATTTTCATTACTGTAAAACGAGATAGGATTCTATGTACGAGCATCTCATCCGCCACTATTTTGAAATAGCTCTTCAAAAGACTTCAAAAACTGATAGTTGTTCTTATAAGAAGAAATCACTCAATTCTCTAATTTGCATTTTTTAGTAATTTTGCAACTCGTGAAATGAACCGCGGTTCCACATAATTTCCTGTTCCTTTTTTGACAATTTCCTTAATCTTTGCAGTTAGGTAAAGTTACAATTACAAATAAAAATGGCAGGAAGCACTTTTGAAATAGTAATTTCTTAAAAGAGATGAACTGAAATTTTTACGTTTTTCAATCACAAGTCATCATTTTAACATCTATAATTCAACAACACTTAGCAAGCAATTGAAAACGATTTGATTTGAAAAATTCCACATTTTACAACCCAAAGCCAGATCCAACCATTTTGAGAGCAAGTTCACTTTTCGCTATAAGCAAAGGCATGAATTTTCATATTGAAGAAAAAAATATTCACACAATTAAGTTTTCACACAAAGCAACGTCATTGAAACAATTTAAGGTCGCTGATATTGTTTTCATGATATAATCCTAAGAATAAAAGCAAAAAGCAAATGACTCACACCTTGAGTGAAATAGGAGAGCTTTCCATTAAAAGGGAGAAAATAAGCTGAATTATATTGCGATGAATTAACCCACAAGGGGAGAAAGAGAAATGGAGGGGGTATGAAAACAATAATGGGTGAAAAACAAGGAGGAACGGGGGTTTGAATTAACGATAGTAATGGAAGAACGATTTAGCATCCCCTTAAATTGTCAATTTGTTGAGATTATCACAAAACACAGCTTAGCTTTTTCTTTTACCCGCGGTGCGTCTATTTAAAGAAAGACATCCATGACAAACAATTTAACAGCTCACCTTAAGGAGCGTTGTCTATTAATTGTCCTCAGTTAAACTTGGCCTATTTTATCCTTGATAGTTTTAGAATAGATGACATACTTATACTGAGAAAACGGTCACCTTTTTTGGACTGATGTTTACAATAACTTGGCCTAAAAGCTCGTCATCACGTCCAATAATAACTAAAATTACTTTATGTGAGTAGAATAAAACAGGAGAAACTCCCGAGAAGGAGAAATTTTAGAAACCCCCAAATTTTTGCCGTTTCACGCTCTTTCCTCAAAAACGTCAAGTAAGAACTCTTGGTCTTATATTGCTAATATTATTTCGAACAATTAATACGGGTTAAAAGTGTTAATTGGTAAAGATGCTCCCAAAATAGAATCGGTAAATTAACTTGGTGTCATTTCTCGTCAGGTCGGTAATGGTCAAATTTCTCTACTTAAAACGATGAACCTCAAAATGAGTTTGGCAGACACAATGCATTTACAGTAAACTTACATCTTAATTTCTGTGTTCCACTCGGGTTTTTTCACATGATACTTACAAGCAATGGATAGTTTGGCCGGTTTGCTGCTTTGGGGTTTGTTGAGCACATTGTAAGCAATGCACGTGTAATTGCCCACGTCCCCTTCCACAAAGTTAATGACTTTCAGCACCGATTCTGAAATAACAGCCCACAATCAACTACGCCATTATTATAATACTCGCTTCAATTACTTTCAAATGTGAACATAGTCTTTAAATTTCAGATATGGAGAAAATATTTTACAGAGCTATTCATGTCAGCATTATGAATAATTGCCTGATAACAAATGACATTTTGACTTGAAATGTCAAAATTGATAGTTGCGAATAATGAGACCGCATTATGATTTCGTGAACCCTGCACAGCCATTTGCCGTATCTTAATTAAATAAATTCTCAAAATTTACGTCTGAAATTTGAAAATCACCCCAAATCAACGTCAAATGATTCGAAGAATCTATGATCTTAACTCAACTTTCCTTCAAATTGATACCTTTAATAACCAAGCTAACAGGTCAATGCTTAAAATCAAACAGTTGATTAGTATTATTGATTATACTGGGTAACAAGTCGTATAATCAGTACTCAATTATGACCTTTTCGTGATTATTATTATTTTCAAATAACCCGCTTGGCGTTTCCTTTCGGTTACAAGAACGGACAGCCGTAGGAAATCCTGAACTTGAACAAGCGTCACGCCGCGTGATCAATTAGTCATTCAGCCTCCTCTTCACACGAATATCACCCTTCCATCAACCATTTTTCCATGGAGCACCAGGAGCAATTTTAGGGTGCACTGCGCGCAATTTTACAACCCTAATAACCATTTTTCAAATGCGTGTAAGTTGGTGAGCGTAAGGTAGTGAAGCATTATTCGTCTTTCTTGGAGGCCTTTTGTGTTCTAATGACAGGGCGCATAGAGAGTGAATTGGCACTTGATGCTATTGTTATCTTTCCCTATTCTGGGAGGGGAAAAGGAGTTGCACAATACAAATGGAAAAATTTAACACTTTTCTCCTCCCCCAGGGATTAGAAAATGGCGGAGCTGCGAAACGATAAGTACACAATACACACGAAGAGCACAAAAAGCCAAGAAAATAGAAAGGCTTCAACAAAATTGAGCTATTATGGTATTGAAATCGCTTTAACAGGACCACCAATTTCAAAAACAAAACAAAAAGCACGGCCCACTTTTGAGATTAAGAACTCTTGCAAGCTTTCGGAAGCATTAAGCAGAGCAATAAATTTGAAAAATTACCGGTGAAATTGTGAAAGTAAATGAAGACAAAAAGCAAAATCTGCTTTTATCAACTCAAAAGCCTGTCAATATGGAAAATAGCACCACTCGCCTATAAACTTAATAGCTTCACGAACCATTGAAGAAAACACTCAATTATCATTTTCTAAAGGATTTAAAAACTATTATTTCAATAAAGCATTTTCAAAAAAGCTTTGACAAATAACTATAAAAGCTCTGTTTTATGTATTGCGAATTGAACAAAAATCAAGCTGTGTATTATATAAAGAGAAGCACCCAATCATAGGTTGTCGAAACTGTCAATTCGATTTGGTGGAGTTGATTTTCTATTTACACTGAGAGAAGGATTCAAATTTATAGTTGGTTAAGGTTTTTTCAGGGAGTGAGAGAGGGATGGATGGAGGGGGGTTTGGGTGTACATTTAGAACGAGTTGGGGGGGGGGGGACTAATGCGGGATTTTTCTCCCTATTAATTCACAACCAGCGCATTTAGGATTCTAACTTAGATTCAGAGAATTGTAAGGAGAGAATTGGCGATTGATTGATTCTGAGTGCGTTTCCTCGGTGTTCAAACGCAAATGACAACTCCAATTAAGCTGTGAGCTATTTATAACACAATAGTATGCACTGTCACTCAGTTGTCAAGGGACACGCGACCCAAGCTCAAAGGTAGCCGGGTAAAACTCAGAGCTTAAATTATGATTTAAATTGTCCCTAAATTCACAAGACAAGATTTCACAAGGGATTATGAAGGTCGAAAAATTAGACCATAGAAGTTTTTCTTAGAATTTCTGAACCACACAAAGGCAAAGATATTCGTTTTTGTTTCAAGGCTTTCCGACATTATTGTTGCCTATTCAAACTACATGTGAAACACTTAATTGCAATGCGTACATTTTTGACAAATCAAAATGCGTATTGAAAATAATCACTACAGGAAGCGAAGAGAATTTTATTTCCCAAAATTAAAGAAATTTTTGAGAAGAAATCGAAACCTTAAGTTGAAAATTTTAATTTTGCAGAGGAAATTATGCAAGTATTGAATTCTCCGTTGCATTCTATCACGATGTAATGAGGTCATTGTTTCCAAATATTGGCCGCCTCTCATCAATAAAAAAGTTATTATTGCGCAATTATTAGGTAATTTTTACATAATTGTCCCTAAAGCAGGTGGTTCAATGAACGACAGTGTCTCATAGTCAATACGCGTGAACAATTTATCAATTTGGTGACGCGTGTAATCTAGCGTAACTTGAAAGACGTGCATCTAATCAACAAAAGGTGTTTTCTGCTGTATAGATATAGACAAAATAGGGAAAACGTGTGGAAAACGATTGTCAGGAATTAATTGTTTATCCTCATCACAGGCTTCAAAGAACCCGTTTTTGTTTGTTCACCTTTTTCAGGTTGTCACATTTTAGGACAAAAACCGACTTACTTCTATGAACAAAAACAATGTTCAGAACAAAAAATCGCATGTTTTGGATTTTAAATTGTTTGAAAAACACGCCGTCATTTTTTTCGCGTTTTCGCAATTATGTTGACACAAAAATGAAGAAACCGTCAAAATTTCTTTTCACTGAGTTGACTTAAAGTGTAAGCCTAACTTTTACTACTCAAATTTTCAAATTTTGTACAATCGAATTGATAAAATTCCTTTGTGAAGTTTGCCTGACTCACTTATTAGAAGTACCTCTTATGCGTCATCTCAACTTTTGTTGTGATCTTTTAAAGCCTTAATTTAATAAGATAACACTCACAAGCCCCGTAGCCCCCTCCCTTGTCGTACTTCAACATGCATCAAATTAGCCCAGTTCCACTTTCGCAATCTCCCTGTTAGGCAAAATCTGCGGGGTATCAATTTTTCAGTCACACCGGGGGAGGGAATCAAATTTCATCAGTCGGATTGGGTATAATATGACTAGTGTGCTAATCGGAGGGATAAACGAAGTGTCATATTTGGTTAACAGATCAAGTTCGATGAACCTTTTGTAGTGGACAAGTTAAATCCGACTGTCCAAAGAAATGAGATTTTTTAGAACCCACAACTTGAGATGATATTGTTTGAGTTATCCATTCAGCTAATTTTTTCTCTTTTTTTATTAAATTCATTTGATTAAAAGACTAAAAGTGCAAAAATCTGCTTCCTTCCCTAATTTGAAAAAGAAGTTATTAATGTAACAAAACAACTCAATAGATGCCATTTATTTATGTGCGTGAAAATTACGCTTTTCTATAAAGACTAATTTTTTCAATGCTATGTAAATGTGCGTTTCTGGAAAAAACTGCGTTCTTAATACTTATAATTAGCTCTGATTTTGCGGCCACATCAGTTTTCTACCAGTAATGCAAAAACGGCGTCAGTTTGGCTAACAGCGTGTGCATTGCAGTAGCAAACAACTACATCTGTTCTGCAAACAGTTAGCCGATGTTTGAGCCAAATCTCCCTCATTCCAAAGGAGAGGGATTAACAAATTAGCAGGCAGTCCCAGTATATTGCATCAGCGGAGAGATTCATGTCAATGCTTGCTACGTCAGATAAAACAATAATGGGATGGGAGTTGGAGAAAAAATTAATTAGTTAGAAGGGGGATCTCAAAGAGCAAACAGATAATATTTACAAAATTGTCTCAGACGTGACCATTTTCAGAGCAGCGTTTATTAGAAAACTTTCGGACTAAAAGAAGCCAAACCCTAAAAGTGCCTAGAAATTGGCAAATTTTAATAAAATTGTCCATCCTAGTGACAGACCGGTCATAAATCACAGCTCGAAAAAAGAACGCGCGTATTTGCTTCAATCATTACGCTCGACTAACTACTCTTTCAAGAAAAAAGAACAGAGAAAAATATTTTTCATTGAAATGACGTTTACAAATGTACGACGCCACAATAAAGGATATGTTAGTCATCCATTTTTGCTTGCAAAATTAGGAAATTGTAACCCATGTCTGCCAATAATCAGACGTTTTTTTGATAAACATTAGCCCGCCGTCCATAATCACTCAATGCGTAATTTTAGTAACATCAACGCATTTCTCCTCAAAAATAGGGCTTAAAATAGTCTCTTCCGACTGAACAGGATGCAAAAGTCAAGCCCTTCAATTAAAGCCACGTCTACCTCTGCTTAGCATTCACTCCATAAAGTTTTCAGTCCCCTCAACCGGAATTTCATCAGAGCATTTACAATGAAAAGACCTGCATTTTCCCACGACTTCTGTTCAACATTTATTTGGTCTCCTATAGATAGCAATTTACTTGATTTTCATGAAAAGGTTTTTAATTTCAAACATGAAAAGAATATTATACCTAATAGTCGGTTCGATTTTAGGAATTCAAATTGTGTCAACTGTTTTCACCGAACAAATAAAACGAATCGAAAGAGTTATCGCAAAAACTAAAAAATCGAAAAATCTCTTCGAATATTCAGCTGTCCTTTTTAGATTACAGAAATGCGTAACTGACCCTCAAAAATTTTGCATCTATTGCTTTACAAATAAAAATCTATCAATTGGACGCGTTGTCTTACCGCCAGAAAGAATCCTATACCTTTAACAAATGTTTCGTGGCTCTAAACCTCTATGGCTTTAAAATATAACGCTATAGCCAGACAATGTCTCGAGATCAAATGATGTAACAAAGCCCAATTTAATGACAGTTGCTGGCAGGGTGGTCGCACAGACATGTGCCCAACCCCCTTTGTGTCCTGGGTCTATTTCCACAGAGGGGGCACAACACTGACAGTTTGGAGGAAGATAAAATCTCTCCAAGTGACAAGCCCAGACTTGCAACAGCAGAAACAATTTGAACCCAAAATCTTCCCAGCAAAATCTGGACATTTTAAGAAGCTCTGGGTTTATTAGTGCTATTTCCGGGAATCAGTTTCAACATTAACATCAAATTTGTCAAAATTACACCGATTCTGACAGAACTATGAAAAAACATTTTCTCAGTAATTCGCCAAAATTTGCAAAACTTGTTTTGAACAAGACCTTAAAAACACAACAAAAGTTAATGAGTCATGTAGCACCCACAACATTCAATAAATGTCTCTTACGAAATTTAGGAGCAGATATTAATAAATTAATAACGCAAACAAATAAATTAGAAATCTCCAAAAAAACAGAGTCGGCAAACAAACATCTAAAAAAATGTTGCAAAAAACATTGAAAAATTAGCAAACAAAACATAGACAATGCCCTAGTAACTTTCCATTAAGTCCAAAACATCTGAGCTAATAAATGGAACATATTTAAGACAACGTCAACGTAACACTTGATATTAAAAACAGGATTTGTGTTTGCACAGTAACTTATTGGCAAGTTAAGTGAAGAAACTGCCTTGAGATACATTAGCAGTAGCAGTTCTAGGATCTGTCAGAACACTTGATAAATATCTGAGAAGTAAATTGCGAAAATGTCAACTATTTCAGTCCCAGATTGACATGCATGATAGTCGATTGGTTGTATCTTGTCAATTATTGAGACTGCTAGTCACACCGTAACATGACAACCCCCCATAGTGTGGTGGCACCTAAGCTGTTATTGAAGAATTGTTACTACCCCCATAAGTTAGGGTGTTTAAACGATTAGAGTAGTTAGATTGAGAAAATACGTTAATGTTGTGATACTGATAATAGCACAGCGGCAGCTGCTAAATAACGGGTAGTCAACGCTTCACTGCGGAAAACTGAATATGAAACAATTTCCAAGGCCTTGTTGACTGCGGCAAACCAGGAATAATTGAGACGCAAAATTTCACTACCATTTAAAAAGATATATTTTTATAAAGATTTCTTCCACGTTCTGTATCAACCTTCAATTCTGTGGAGCTTAACATATACAACAATTCATTTAGAGTGAAACTTTTTCCATGAAATTGGACATACCAAGAAATAGACAGTTAAGAACCCAGAAAGGACGCCTACGCATTCTTACAATTCGAATTCATTTCTTTAAGCTAAATTAACGCTTGCGCCCTGTGGCCATTTCCAACTAAAGCACTATAGCTTTGATGGAAGAACAATGGAGTCTTGGTCTTGTTTATTCCCGGGCGAAAGGGGTAGCACGGACGCCTTGGATCAAAATAAGCGCCAGTTATGAAAACAAACAGGGAGTTCTTAAACCATTCAACCACTTAGCACAACAATGAAACGAAGCGTGATCGAAATGCAAATGACTGAAAAGGTCAATGGCCTATATTGACAAACTGTGGGAAAAGAATACATAAAACTAGGAATGATGTCAGATCTCATGTAAGCTGAACACATCAAAAACTGAATGACATGAAAATTGTAACCGTAAAACAAATTTTCTTTACAGAACGCTGATTTCGTCACACAGCGTTATGTTGTTCATGATATTTAAATTGAAAATTATTCAAAAAAAAATCAGCACTGCAAACTAAAATTGGTGAATTAGCTTGGTTTTTGACGCAGTTTTTGTAGGAAAAGCAGAAAATTTGGCGCGGGAAATTTTTAGCAATTCCGGATTTTTAATTAGAAAATACCTCTAATCAAATTTGCGAAAACAAATTTGCGAAGACTGAATAAAGTAAACTATTGCGTTAGAGTTTTCTCTGTATTGCACTAACGAAATAGTAAAAAATGATGGCTAGTAGAGATTTCTAGAGAAAAGTTTATTTATTGGAGTGACCTGCATTAACTATTTTTTCTGATTTAATTTTTTTTTGATTTTATAACGAACATAAAGGAAGACAAAATCAGAATAAATTTCATAAAATATGGACGCTGGATTTGAACTGAACATAATGCACAATGGAGATCCCTTCCGCCACCATGTATCAGTACTGAATCTTCCGTCTACTATTGAATTTTAATGATTCAGTACTGATTTACTCTGGCAATAGAACCCGGGTACTCAATTGCTGTTAGATAGGCTGGAACAGTTATTAAACAGTGGTGAAACAGGCATAACCTCCACTAGCATCAACTCAGTACTGCGCCATTGCCACGCGTGAAGAAAAATTTATTGCAATTCTAACGTTACGAAAGTAAATTTGTTTATTACAAGGAGTTATTTTCAACTAACCCTTTTCGGAGAACTGATACTTGTCCCGTTTCTGTTTTATCTGCTGTCCATTTCTCTCCCACCTCAGTCTGGGCTGTGGGTCACCCACTGGGGGGTCACACCTCAGCATCGCATTCTCTCCCCTCTTTACCATCTGGCTTTTGGGCTCGTAGAAGAAGGAGGTGCCCAGGGCTGAAATCAAAGGTGACAGAGGTCAAGAGGAGTAACATATGCACAATTTAAGTCAGAGAGACACAAACATTCGAATTGGAAATAACTTGAATCTATCAAACTTCTTGATTGGTTCAGCAAAGAAAGGTCTTTCAATAGGAGACAGCAATTATCAACGCAATTTTAAGAAATTTCAGGGAAAAACCAACAAAAAATCTCAGTTGTTACAAGCAAAGTCCAGAATAAGGTGCAGAGACACTTTTTCTCTTCGATAATAAAAATTTGAAATTAATCTACACATTCGAGCAAATTAAATACCGAGGTTAAAGAAAAATATTTATTCATAAGACAGTTTTGATCATAGTTGCTGCTAACTATAATTATTCTACAAAACAAAGAAATCAAAGAAAGATTCGAATGGATAATGTTCTGACTCAGCTTTTGAAAAGGAACTGAATGGTTTGGCCCATCTTTCACCCAAAATCATAACTATGTCTACCATTTAATATTCAAATGCATTTAATGTCAACAAAAACCCAATTGTTTACATTAACTTAATTAACCACAAGGTAAATCCATCAAAAAATATGACTAATTCAAGATCAACTGTCAGTATCTGTCCACTTTATCGGTCATGTTATGTTTAATATCTCCTTCACTTAGAACTTGAACAAAAAAGTTATGCAAATGAGCTTGTGTGTCCTATTTAACGATAGTTATCACGTTTATTTAAAATAACCCTCTGTTTATGATGCCTCATATTCCTTTGAACATTGCCGGTTTATTGCTTAGCGATCTGTTTTGATTACTTTGGAATAATACGGGCTTTGATAATAAATCTTACACACGTGATAGCCATTATTCGTGGATTACCTTCGGCTAAAAATTTCTTAAATTTTTATTTGAAATTTGATTAGATATATTCTGCTAAAGATGACGATTCTTTCACATTTATAACAAGTCCAAGTCTTACTTTTTAACTGTTAGAATTAAATTGTTTGTGTAATTGGTGTTTGATTTCGAACAGACGGCTGATCAAAGTCATAAAATGTGCACGTTATTTGCCGCGCGGTACAAAGCCATTTAAAATTTTTCACGCTGCAGAATACACAATTTTGCAGCAGTTCCGACTTCAAAGCGTCGTGAACAAACAGCTAACTGTTGTCCTTCATTTTTGCTGTGAAGAAATCGGAACCGAGCGTGATTAAAAGCACATAAGGAAAATCAAAAATTACAAAGGATGGAAAAGAATCGGGCGATGAGAGAAGATGGAATTAAAGTAGTAACCTTGAAGTAGGATATTCTGATTAGTCATAACCGGACTAGTTGTAACTCTGGTTATAATAATTCTTGACTGTCTCAATCCAGAGTGAAGTCTGTCATTTTTGGAATTAAAAACGGATTTTTATTAACACTAAACGTCAATCATTGTTAAGTTTTTAATCCGATGGACATCATTTTTTTCCAAGTGTAGCCATGACTGTTGGCTTTCTCAGACATTAATTTCAGGCTAAAGTACAATCACTCAAAGTAAATCTATTATTGAGATGGAGCAATAGAAGTGATCCGAACAACGGACAAATTATTCAACAGTACAGTACCAAAAATACTGAGTTAAATTTTAGACAAGTCTTTAGCGCATGAAATTAGCGGTATTTTCATCTGCTCTCCGGCTATACAAATTCATTCTTTCAACCAGTTCGAAAATCAAGCACAGCCCCACCTTAAGCAACGAATATGCCCACAAACCACACCCATTATCGGTATTGTAATCGCAATTCAATATTTGCAGATGAGTTTTAAATCTATCAGTAATTGAGCACAGAGAAACAAGCTGATCAAATAAACTGATGACTTATTGTCAAACAGATCAATTCGTCTGGCTGGGTCAAGAAACGGTCAGACACCGATTGAAATTAAATGGGTTTAACCAATTGATAACTGAATCGCACAAACTCAAAAGAAGTCAACAAAGACTTGAACCAGTTTCAGATATGCCGATAAACTAAAAGAGAAAAACAAAGAAATCAAATTTCATAGATTACATTAATCGAAATTACTCCCGCGAGACGATTTCACCTAGATTCATCCACAAATGTTTAAGTAAACGGAGTTCTTAATAGTAAAATTTATTCGACAAATAAGCAAAAATTAAATGAAAAAAAATGATTGAATTAATGTTTTACAAGTTCGGTCAACTTCGGACAAAAAGTTCTTAAACCGAGGAGTTGAACTAAAACTTGATTAAAATCTTTCCTCTGAACAGTTGGAAATGGTAGTGCTAAGTTTATTTTACGACTGCTAAAAGATTTAAATTGCTAAATGAAACTACATTTGCTGCCCAATTGCGATCACAGCTGCTTGAAATTGAAATTAGAGCACTTTTATTCACGCAATATAAAGACCAACAAAATAACAATCTAAATTATTTGATGTTACAATATTTAGATTATACATTATGCTAAACTATAGCAAGGTTAGAATTACGAATCCTTCCTAAACTTTCAAAAAGTTGTATACGGTCAATTTGCAAAATAAAAGTCAAATGCTAAAAAACTGGCCAGAGGTTAAATAGAGAAATTTGTGGAGTGGCAAATACTCACTGGCTTTTTTGATAAGGGTAGGATTGCTAATGCTCTCAGATCCAGTCCGACTGAAGATATTGCAGATGCAACTGAGAGAGTCACCAGTTGCAGAAGATGTTGCCATTAGTTCACGCACCACACTGTTCTCGAAAGCTGAAAGATATCAACATATATAAACCGATCAAGGTGTTAAATTTCACAGAAAATAATTTGCTTCATTTATGCAAAGCGTGAAAAAATAACGACCTTTGAGTTTCAAGTCAAAACTTATTTGGCGAAGAGTTCGAAAAAAAACACACATTAACAGCTTGCTTTGCTAAAAATTTGGTCAATGAAATTATACATATACACTTTGATCATTAACTTTTTGAAAACAATTTTTTTACTTCAAAAACTGGACTGGGTTTATTTTTGTTTTCTATTTACCCCTAAGCAAACTGATATATCAAACTTTGCTTTTGATAATATTTTTGTGAACTGCCTACACATAAAAGCTGAACTCACATATACTATAAGAACTGGACTCGGCAGTCTTGAGATCTGGTTTGTTGATGTCCTCAATTGCATAGTGTCTCTCCCCACACTGGAAGGACAGATGGACTGGTCTTGGGTCAGAGGTTACTGTGCAAGTCAACTTCACTGGGTTCTGCTCGTCAACATACACTAACTCCGTCATTGACAGGATTTTTGGCTCTCCACCTGAAATGAATCATGACTTATCAATTTTGACCAAAGCGTCTCAGCTAAACAATTTTAAATCGCTTGACTAGGGTTCTCAACCCTATTGATGACCTGTCGAATCTAAGTCACGTGTTTGTGTTTATTTCATAGTGTGCATTTAGATTAGACACCCCTGGATTTACTATGAATTAACACAAGAAATAAATAGAAGCAGATTTCGCGGCAGTCAAACTAATTATTGAACCAATATTAGGCATATATATGCTAGTAAGGCAAAATCTCCATCATACAGCTATTGTTGAGCCAAAATAGAAATCGATAGTGGTCACAAAGAAGGCGCAATTGACGTTTTTCAAGGGTAAAAGATACAGTGCATCTGTACATAAAAACCCTCTTTTCATCATTAAAAAACATCATACAATCGCAAGTTTCAACGAAGTATTGTTTTTATGTACCAATTAAAACAACTCCGTGAGTCACACGAATTAATTTATAGATTTAAATGTCATTCACTGAATAATGAGAAACCCTTTCAAAATGGGTGGTTAGGAACGGTTTCATTATTTTCGCTTTTCCCTCTTCACGAGTTCACATTTTCATTGATTAAAAGGTTCCATTCCGATAAAAATGAACTTTAAAGCCTTTCTTGAACCATTTCCTCTAAAACAATTTGTTACGCTCGATTCATTCAGTTGAAACTTATTGCACTTTTAACATAATCCAAGCTAATCCTAAAAAGCAGCGAAACCGAATGAAAACAAAACAAAGCCCATTCCGGTTTGTGCTCCGATTAAGTTCTTTTTGCCATACTCTATAAAAGATCAATCACTAAAAAATACTTCAAAAAATTGGACCGTTTTGCTATCTTTGAACATTGTTGTTGATGTCATTTATGTTGTAAAAATTTAATTTCAGGGTCTCAATAATTTTTGTTTGCAAACAAAGAGATCTTAGACATTTTAATATCCATTTTAACTGTCCATTTTTTTCTGTAAACAGCTGATTCGTTTTTGAAGACTATTACAGCTTACTTACATCACTGGGACAATTCACTACTGATTGAAGTAGGCAAACAACAAAATCCATGCTAAGTAAACAACTTTTATTGCAAAAAGATCATTGTTTTCCCTTTCTGTTCAGACTTGCAGACCACGGGATGGAGGAGGCTAGACGTTCCGCCACTAATTGCGGCAAATGACTCATAATTAGCAGAACACTATTGTAAACATAGTTACTAGTGGCCTCGAAAACGAATTTTTTTTACAGAAAATGCTGACAAAAGCTAATAAAATCTTAATAACTTAGGCGTTTTTCAATTAGTAAAACTCCCTTGAAGTTGCAAATTTTCCCATCCACTCTTACACGAATGGTGAAATAATATTTAGTAAACCGGGTTATACAAATACGCCCCGTTCCTAAAATTTAAATCTACCATGTATGAACGAAGTACTGCTTTAAATTTTCGCCAACTTACAATTACGAAGAAACGATCATTCATTCATTCAGCAAACATGAACAACTTGCTGTGACTTGAGAATAAACGTTTTTGATTGCTTTTACAGATTTATAGAGTCAATTGTCAAATTGAACTATAAAAATGTAGTGAACCTGGTCATGTGTTGAGTTTGAAGTATTCATACTGATGGTGTGAAAAACCGAAAGAGATCAGTGTGGTGTGCTGAATTCTTATCTTCTTGTTGCACGAGGTAGTTAGATTTACTGCATGAATGTACTAATCAAGTTGTTTGCGTGTGTGCATGCACAATTTCCAAAATGGGTTTTGATTATTTAGGTTTTCAGCTGAGCGGTTTGTCTTCTGATGCTGTGGATCGACAACTTCTATATATTCTTATTGAGTAAGTATATTCTCTCAAAATTAGCAAAATTTGAGGTTTCAAAATAGTTAACTTTCTGCTACTACCAAATTAGCTCTCTCTATTTACTAAGCAAATATTAGTTACAGCTTGCATCAATCTAGAATATTCTATCTGATAATGTGTACATGTTTAAATCAGTTTAATTGATTCGAAATTTTAAGGACCGTCACACTCCCCCACTTCAGGAAACTTCCGGGCACAAAAGTTTTCTTACTACAATTTTTCTTTGACGGTCAAAATTGAGTTTTCTTTACGAGTTTTGCCACTTTGTTCCAGTCCAGTTGTTATCAGTCGAAATAGAAAAGAAGAGCCAAAAGGGCCAATAGAATTCCGAGTAAAAAATATTGTATCCGAGATCCAAATTTGAATATTCAAGTCCAAGAATAAATAATTGAGAATTTATTGATGATGCTGTTCCTACGGCCATAGAAAGTTGATCGTATCATAGTTGGTTCCACCTGATTTGTCAATTGATTGCCAATTGTTAGTCCATCGTTTCTGCGGTATATTGTACTGCAAGAGTATTTTACAAATTTTAAACTGCACCGGTTGAATAGGGGTTTATCGGATGATTAACAGTTTGAACAGAATATGATCGATCAAGATTGTTAATAGACTCTGCAGTGACATTTGGTGCACTGGGGTATAGACTTTTTTGGGATCTGGTCATAGACTTATTTGAGCTTGGTCCTAGTTCGTCCTCGTCAAGACTTTTCAACTCTTTTAATCGGTTAAAAGCGCATGAAAAAACATGATTGTTCTCTTTCAGTATATTATGTACTGCTTCTATCTCATTTGGGTCATTACTGTGTATGATGGCGATAGGTTTATGAACCACTTCAATTTGTTGATCAGCAGTCAAGAACTTAGGCAAGTATTTACGAACAAATTTAAATTTATGATAGAACCAGATGAACAGCACATGTAAGGCCAGGTTGAGAATGAACACAATGACAGTCAAGGACAAGGATATCTTTATGGGAACATATTCGCTCAAGTGAGATTTTAATGTGGGCTTTAACATAAGCATATCAGAAGTGAAAGGTTTTGCAACGGTGACTAGGTCTTCACTATTTTTTACTTTTGGGCTGAACAATAATTCTGCTCTAACTTTTCTGAGTAAGTCTACGCCTGCTACGGTGCGTGACTCGAAATATGGTAGCTGTTCAACGTCTGGAATGGATGCCATCAGATGTGCAAGCGGGTCTGGTAGTTGAACATCTATAAACTTAGCTGTAATCTTGTCACAGCTTTCCAAGTCTGATCGAATTTTTATATTGTCGCCTATTATTACTTGAAAGTCACAATCCACTGTCATAATACAGATCTTACAACCTGGAATTAGACGATTCCATGACTTGTGCTTCGAGGCGAGACTGTATTCTCTCATTTCGTACGCATCTGTCGCTGAGGTAATGAGCCATATGCCGTATCCAAGATTGTCTGCCTGTACTTGAGTCGGTAGGTAATGAACTTCCGTGTCACATGTTTCGGCAGCTTTCAGTGGTGAGCTCAAAAATAGCGTTGCTAGGCATGAGGGATGATTTGCTTGAGATGCCAAAGGCTCCTGGCAAATGCGATACCGCGATGAGCCTAAGCAACTATCAAATTGGACTTGCGACAGTGTCATTGACTCCATTTGATCCTCCGAGATAGCAAGATATGGGTCCTCAATAACCCATTTAATTGACATTCTCGGTTCGTCCTGAGGCATTGGAATAACTTTTGCGCTATAAGTAGTAAAAACTGTCTGTCGTGAAGCTAACGGAATCGCAAGGGTTAACAGCAACCCTTCTTTGACTGTAATAACATCACGCAGAAGTTTGGAGTCATAATAGGAGAGTATGTCGGAATTTGGAGGTATGGCTAAAGATAGTCTGCTTCCAGAAAGAATTAACTCGTCGGCGACAGACTGTAAAATAGCCATTAAAGAAGCTTTTGGTACGATCGACATTGGAAGATGCTGTTCAAGTAAAGTCGAGATCGAATTTAGGATGTTTGTTCGATAAGTGTACACCGCGGCTCTATAGCTTTTAACATCAGCGTACAACAGTGACAGAAGTGATGCTGTGGTGTCAAAATTGAAATTCAGTTGTTGATTTGAAAACAACAATTGGGTGCAATCTCTCAATATATGAAAATTATTTTCAATGGCCTTCAATTGTTCTTGTACAACTTGCCAGTTCTTATTTAAAGTTTCTGTCATCTGTTTTCGTGCTTCCTCTATTTCCGCTAATTTATTGCTTACAATGAAGAATTTTGCGTCGTTGTCTGTTTTCATTTTCGATACGTGGTCGACTAGAATTGTAGTAACTGTGCCCAAATGTTCAATGTTTGCTGCATTTTCTTTTGCCTGATCTTGGCATGAACCAAAGATACCTGTCAGTCCACAATTGGCTGATCCTCCGACCATCATCCCTGATCCAAAGAGCCCAATTCCAGCCATTGCAAGGGCTCCTACGTGGGCTCCCCTTCTTTTTCTTGATGGTCGTTTGTCTTCATTTTTAAGGAATGTAGCTGTTTCATTTCTAATAAGATCAACGTCTGTTTGTGATTTTTTTACTTCATTTTCGACTTTTCTTAGTAACCAATCTACATTAAAAGACGAGGTATTGGCCTGAAAGTTTGTTGAAAAATCCAGTGGGCAAGATGCTGATGGTAGATTCCATTTCTCATTCAAGTTTCGTAAAAGTGCTTTCAGTTCTGGCTTCACGCTGAAGTTGTACTTTGGGAAAGGAACCAAAAACTGGACTGGGACAAATTTTTCTGCCAATAATATTTTTGATTCTTCATTAAATAAGATTCCTTTTTGTAATACGTCGTCGTAAGTTTTCTTCGGGTCGTCTGCTTTGATTGATAAAATACTCGTTAGTAGGATATTCAAGGTTGATGCAAGCCTCATCTAAACATTAATGGATTTTTGAACTATTTAACCTTCTGATTTGTTTTAGATTTAATTTTCATCACTTTTCTCTTTTGCTGAGAAAGGTTCAGGTAAACTAAGTCTGTTTTGCAGGTAAGTTAGCTGAAGGCTGTTTTCAGTTGAAATGTTGAAAGTTGTACTTTGCTTTCTTTTGTTCGCTGTCAGCTTCGGCTGTCAGCAAATTGAGTGGCGTGGCCACATCGTGAACTGTTGCCAAAATGGCAGTTTTGTTGTCGTTGGAGGCAACAAAGTGTGGAGTGAGTCGTCTCCCTTCTCCTGTGCTTCCTCAGAGGGATCAGAGGTTGATTGGCTAATGATAGCGCTGGCTATCATTTCCTTTCTTTGCTGTTGCAAGTGCTCTCTCTTCTCCTTCTGTTATGGAGTTTACAAACTCATTGCTTGAAGAATAAACTCAAGACTCTACTTAGACTCAACTACCTTTGACAACTACTTAATTTGACTTCTTTACTTTCTGCGTTTTGTTTTTCTAAGAATCTTGGTGAACGCTCATACTAAGTAAGAATTTTTTTTAAGATACAATGGAGCCTAAGTTGATGGCGGCAATAATTGCCTTCAATAATCATCATGATTGGGACAAAAACATTGACTTTCTCGACGATGAACGAGAGTTATTTATTAAACGGTTTTCCGAATTCAAATTTGATGGAAAGGACTTGTTATTTTCTGGTGGAGTTGTGCCTACGATGGAGCAGGTGCAGCGTGAACTTGACAAAGTCCACTATAAATTTGATCGTCATAGACGGGGAAAACGTTATTTGAGAAAAGCCTTGATGAATGCTGGCTTTCGGATGCCAAGTTACTTAGGAGGTCTCACACGTGTAGTTGACGAGTAAGTTTTTTGTGTTTGTGCTTTAACTGTTTTCATCAAAACTGATTGTGTTTTGTGTGTTTAGGTTTTGTCGCTCCTGTCCCTACTGTTATAAGCAAGATCATAAAAATGATCGCTTTTTTATCGATGGAATAAGAGAAGGAGTGAAAAGGAAATTATGTTCTGAGCTTGGGATTGATTTCGAAAGGGATCCCGTAGATTTTGTATTGGGATCTACTGAGCTCGGGAAACCTGAAAAACCTTTGCCAAGGTCTGAGGATTTTGGGCAATGCTTGTTTTCAAGCATTTACTACCTTCTTACTGGAAAAAAATCAGGTAGTTTTTGGTGACTTTCTGGTTAACAACTTGTACAATGAGTTTCATTACTCTTGTTTTAAGGTGGAAAATTGACAAAATCACCTTGTCAGGTTATTCGCAGAAGGTGTGGTGAAAAGATGCTTGAACCTGAGTTCATAAAACTATGCTTGAAGCAACTGAAATATCTGTGTTCTCCTTTTGAAATATGTAAATCGAGGGACAGTGCCAACTCCGTTGGTGACCACTGGGTGGGTTATTTTCTGTTTTTTTTTACTATAATTTTTTGCAATATAATAACTTTTCATTGTTAACGTGTTCTAGTGTCTTGGCCTTGCTTATCTGCTTGGTGTGGACTTGTGTGTATACTATGAGTATCATAATGAGAATTCTGTTTGGGTGAGATATTATCATTCTGCTACATCTCAAAATCGTGGTGGAGCATTGCTTCTTTACAACGAAATAAAGAGAAATGGCAATAGAATTGGCTACCACTGCGAGCCCATAACTGAAATCCCTATCGAACAGTAAGTCTAATGTTCTGTTTTGAGTGTTCCATTTTGTTATTTTTGCAGCTTAACGAGAAATTCTGTCTCTTTTACGCGTAACATTTTCTTATGGTTTGAATTTTTGAAATGTTTAGCTCACAGAATGAATTTGACTCTTTCGGAGTTAATGGTGAGATCTGCCCGCGTGCTGCCAAAGTTTTGCGAGGCGATTGAAACTTCTGGTATTGAAATAAACTCAGAATTGCGTACTAAAACTTTGCTTTCATTTGCAGGTTGTTCTAAATTTGTGCTAATTGTTGAACTTTCCTATCGAGTCATTGTCTTTTGATAGACAGTAGCTGTAACTGAGGACATTATACTTTTGCTTCTGTACTTTTAAAGTCTCTGGTGACCAATCTACTCAAACAAAAATTTGATTTTCGATATTTTTTCTTGACACTAGCTACTCCCTAGGGGGAGGGTCAAGTCGCAAAATGAATGAAAAAACTGGGTATAGAGAGTGGTACCATTTGATCCCGTTTGGTGAGTAATGATTCCCAACCCCCCCTTTTTTGGGGCGGAAATCAATATTTTACATGTTATTTGGGTTTTTCCGACAGGAATTTGACTTGTTTTTTGGCATTTTTCCCAATTTTTACTTATTCAGTTGTTTAGTACTCAACACGATACCTGATTAAAACGGCTTGACTTTAGTTTGCTTTAATGGCTTCTTAGACAGTATGTCCTTTAGATTGTTTCATTTATTTTTAAAGTTATGTCAACAAATACTCAAAAATTGTTGTGCCATTTTTGACCACAATACGGTTTTTTCTTCCTTTTTTGTTGATTTCACTTTGCTCCCTTGCGTTCTGTGGAGAATTCAATTGTGAGAGCATTCGGCATCTACATGGACGTTTCTCTGGTAAGATAACCTTTTTCCTACATGCAGATAGATTTCTATTTTGTCATTTTTGAAAACATCAATGATCATTTTGCAAACCATTGGCCAATCTAGGCCGTTTTTGTCACATTCAAGCTGTGGAATTGACACTCGTTGAACGTTATGGTTCTGAACATGCTTTCTAAGGCCTACTAAGCAAGTTTTCAGGGTTGAATACGAGGCTTTATCAGTTTTTGTTAATTTTGTGACTAGGTTATAAACAAAGCGTTGGTTGTTTTTGTCAAATATCGAAACGACAGAGCCTTCTCCAATTTCTTCACTTTTTGAGTTTCTAGATAGGTTGCAACTGAAGTTCGCCAGGCCTTCCAGTGGTGATTCACGCGACACTGATTGAACGATAGAATGTTTTGTGTTTTGAATATCGTCTGTACTATAGAAGAGTTTGAAATCGGGTCCAAAGATTGCTTTCATTTGACCAGCTGTATTCTGCCTTTCTTTCTGCACTCGTGTTCGCCTTGTTGCGCCTACTACCAAATCTAGCAATGGAGAAGGCTGTTTCGGAGACATTTGGCTTGAACTTGGCAAAGACGTCAGATCTTGTTCTTGATTTCTGTCAAATTCTGTTTGACTTCTTTTCAGATCCAGTTTTGTTGCTCGAGATGGGCCCCTATTATATGCTAACCTCTCTGTGCTTTCTCGACAAAATTTTATGATGTTTTTACGTTTTTCAGTGTTTGTTAATCTGGCTCCTGGTATTGTGAAGTTTTCTTCGAGCATAGGGACTTCAACCGTTCTGAAACTTCTGTTTTTTGGTTTCACTGATTTTTCATGATTGTCAACATCTCGGAGAAACTGAACTCGCTTCTTTGTGTTTCTGGCTAATATCGGTGTCTCAAGTGGTGTAACTTGACCTTTGTTTTGTTTTTCCTGAGTTCTGGTTGTTACTGGTAAATTAACTCTCGGTGAAATCCTCTGGTTCGATTGCGCTGTTGTGTTTGCATCCATCTCAAATGGTTCTGGGAAATTAGCGAAAGGAAAATCCTCCTCATGTAGAAGTCTTAAATGGTCGTTTTCCTGATCGAGGTTTATATTTTGCGCTTCCCTTTCGTCATTTCCTTGTGCACCTTCTACATTCACTTGTTCCTGAGGTTCTATGTTTTCATCCTGTGGAGCAACCTGACGTTCAACAAGGATTTCACGATTTTCTGGTTCAATTAAATGCGGTGGAAGTGGGTGTACAGGAAGCGGTATTGCTATTGCTCCTGGTGCTTGATCAGGTGGTCCTGGTGGTCTTGCTATCTCGTAGCTAAGTGTAGTTGAAACTGGTTGATCATCCTCCTGCTCTTCCTGTTCTGGTGCATCCACTGCAAACGTTTGATCTAAGAGGTTTGGTATTTGTTCATCAAATAACTCTGGTTCCTGTCTATATTTTCCTAACGCTGGCTCTGGCACAAACAGCTTTGGGTCAATTTGTTGTAAATCAACAGGAGATTCAAGAGGCTCATATGGTCTTAGTCGAATTCTGTGTAAACATTGCGTGTAATTCGTTCCAACTTTCCGAATTAGATAATTGGAATGTGTTAAAACTTTTTCAACTCTATAAAGGGGTATCCAAACATTCATTGATTTGTTTCCAAAACCATTTTGGTTCATAAGTTTTGGGTTTAGAATTAGGCAAAATGAAAATAATTTTAGCGGTTGCGCTGCTGCTTTCTCATCAAAGTATCTGCGATATTGATGATACCTGTGAATTAGGTTGATTTTCGTTTCAGAAAATAATTTTTGCATTGCGTCCTGTATCTCAGTGACAAAATCTGATTTCAGATCTAAAGTTTTGATAGATTTATTGAATCGTACGTCAAGTGGTTTAATTGGTTCTCTGCCGTGAAAAATTGATGTCGGTGAGCACCCTATTGATGAATAATATGAAGTGTTGTGGATATACGTTGCAAGCGGTACGTACAGCTGCCAATTTGACCATTGTTCATTTGTGTTTAGCTTCAGAATTCTCTTCAATGCTCCGTGTGATCTTTCAACAACGCCTACACTTTGCGCATGCTTCAGTGTGGCATGCCGGATTCTGACCTCCAAGAGTTTGGAGAGCTCATGCATCAACTCTGCAACTAAATTAGTTCCAAGGTCAGATACTATTGTTTTTGGAATGTAGCTATGCTTGAAAAAGATTGAGGTTAGTTCCTGTGCTATTTTCTGAGCGTTAGCCGAAATTAAGGGTGTAGCAAACAGGTACTTTGAAAAAACGTCAATTCCTGTTAGGACAAATTTGTAGGGTGATGATCCTCTAAACGGGCCTGCAATATCTATTTGCATCATGTCCCCTGGGAACGACTGTAAAGAAGAGACTGGCTGCAAAAATGTTCTTAGCGATTTGTTTGATATTGCTTTTTGTTGAATGCACGTGAGGCAATTTTTGATCATTTGAATAAAGTACTCAGTAAAACCTGGGAAATAGAATCTCTCCCTAAATTCTCTGATTGTTCGCAAGATGCCTATGTGACCCGCTGTCCTTGAATTATGAAGGCGGTAAAGCACTTCTTTCCACAGCTGTTTTGGTAGGCAATATTGTAAGCAGGCTACTTTTCCTGAATGATCATAGAATTCTCTGTATAGGATGTTACTCTGAATTTTTAGCCGATTGAATTGCTTTCCGTACTTCTTTAGTTCAAAGGAGGCATATTTCAAATCGTCAACTTTATTTTTCTTTATCCATTCAATAACTTTTTTAATGACTTGATCCTTTTGTTGCTCGGCTTCTAAATTTAGCGGCTCTAATTTATCTGATATGTTTTTTAAACTGTCCTTGGGGTCATTCATCAAAACTGCATTAACTTGAGTTGGTTTACTAATGATGCGAACTGTTGTTGGTATTTCCGCCTGATCGTTTATCTTGTTAACGTGACTTTCAACTTGGGACAGCAATCCATCATCTAATCCAGTTTGCTTTCAGGATATGATATTCTGGTCTGTTTGTTCACGATTATTATCGAATAGGTTGCTAAAATTAGCAATTGAGCAAAGCATCACATCAGGTGATTTTGCAATTGTTTCGACCTCAATTTCTTGAACTGGAATACGATCTGATAGTTTCAATTGTATTGTTTGATCAGGGTCTGTTTGAACACGTGATAAGAAGTCAGCTGCATAGTTTGCTCTTCCGGGTATATGTGCTATGACAAGATTGTATGATAAAAGTCGATCAAGAAAGTTCCATAAAGATGGCGGTATTGACTTTGATTGGAAAAACGATGTTAAACTTTTGTTGTCGGTTAACACAATAACGGGTTTTTCTGTACCCCAGATGAAATGAGAAAAGTGCTCTAAGGCAAAGTATAGTCCAAGAAACTCTTTATAATAAATTGAAAATTTCAACTGTGCTTCGTTAAACAATTTTGTTCCGAAAGCAACTGGAGCATATGTTTTCTTCTGCCTGTTTTTCTGATCTTTGATATAATCCTCTATCATTAAAACAAATCCTGCTCCGTAGTAACTTGCGTCGCATAAAAGAACGTATTGAAGTCCTGGTTTTGCTAGTCTGAGCGTTAAATCAGTTGCCTTCTGTAGATCTTGTTTCAAAATTTCTAATGCTTTTTCCTGCTCCTCGGTAATTTGATGTTCTACGTTTTTTCTCAAAAGTTTATAGAAGGGTAGAAGCTTTTCGCCTAGGTTAGGTATGAAGTCTCTCCAAAACTGTAGGAAACCAACTAATCTTTTCACTTGCTTAACAGTTTTTTGCATTGTTAGTTTACTCAAAAATTTTTTAATTCTTTCCCGCTCTGGTTGGATACCTGCTGGTGTAATTACTTTTCCTAAAAACGTAATTTGTTAAACTCCAAATTGGCATTTATTTGGTGATAGCTTAAGTCCTGATTTTCTAATACATTCAAATATTTTCCTGAGGTTTGGCACCAGCTCCTCAAATTTTTCTACTCCACTTCCGATATCGTCCATGTATTGTGTGCAAATGTTTGCGGCTAGACACTGATCAAGATAGTGTCTAACAAAGGAACTAAACCCTGTGACTGACTTGCTAAGACCTTGGGCCAAGCACTTGTAGGCGTACGTTCTGGATGCAAAGTTGAATGAAAGCAGTTGGACTGAAAGGTCATCAGCCATTTGCACACAATGATAGGCTTGTGAGCAATCGAGTTTGTTCAGAAATTTCTTTCCTGCAAAATGGTTTGTTGCATCACTCATATTTGATATCGGGAAATTGCTGTTTATATAGTCATTCCTTAGCAGGTGATTGATACGCCTCAAGTCAATTAAGATTCTCAAGCGACCGGATGACTTTCGTTGTGCAAATACAGGGCTGCTATATTTAGAATGCGATAAGGTTGTTATCAGATTGTAATAGTGCATGAGAGCAAGTTCAACTACTAGTTCATCTCGCAAATGTATGGGCGTGAGTGGACTTTGTACGTAAACTGGTAAATTATGTTCCGGAGTCAACTTTATCTTAAGCTCGGTATTGTAACCAACGTCAAAACGGTGTTTAGCAAATATATCAGAAAATTCCACCAAGAGGTTTTCAACTTCGGACTTCTGTTCACGTGTTAAAATTGACTGTTCCCACTTAAAATTTTCGAGAAATTTTTCACGATCATCGTGACTCGATTTAGGGTTTATGCTTTCAAGTGTCTGAAAATGTTTTATTTGATCAAAAATCTCACGCTGTAGTGGCGGTAATGATTCAGGGTTAAAGCATGTTTCAGGTGTTGGAAACCACAATTTTCCATATTCAGGAGGAGGCCTGGAAGACATTTTTTCGGAGCAATTCATTTGAACTAACTGGTTAATTCCGTTTTCGAGATTATTTGGGTCTTGCACTTTAGCCAAAGCTATCAATTGCGGATCAATTTGGATAAGTTGGTCTGCCTGGGACTGGCTCAAAATCTCAAAGGAGGCGACCATTGTGTTCGCCTTAACGTGAACATAATGTTCTGTTATGTTGACAGCAGAAATCATTATTTTTCCGTGCTCATCAATTGAGCTGAGTGAGGATGTCAGTGCAATTTCAGTAGAATTTTCAAACTCGTCATTAGGGATTACTACCCCACTACATCCTGAAAAACTATCGGAATTTTCTTTCAGTGTGCATTCAAGAACTGCGTGTGAATAAGGTGGTATGGCATGTTTTTTGTTAAGGAAAATTGGAATTTTCTTCAGCTTTTTTAGGAATTTGGGTTTTTCGTTTTTGGGTCGAATTTCATTAAGCTGAACTGTCATATCTGGTAGTTTCAGTAAATTGTTCGAAGGGCAAATCCAAATTGAGTTTTTCTTAAAAAAGGGGTTGCCAAGTATGACAGAGTTCATTGTGGGCAATACAAGGAAATCGTCTGTGAATTGGTAATTTGCTATATAAAGTGTCAATCTCACGGCTTTATCAACTACGACTGGTGAACCGGACGCCATTTTTACACTTTTATAACGAGGTTCTACAAATGATAATTTGACCTTTCTAATTTGCATCTCACCTAAGAGTTTTTCTGGAATCGCATTAGCACACGATCCCGTGTCTATCAGTGCTTTTCTTTTAAGTTTATTGTCAAAATTCAAATGGACGTACGATAAGAATTCACCCTCTAGGGGTATTACTGCGCAAAGCTCTTTTTCTAAGTTTACGCTATCATCACTTTCTAAACAGTTTACTAATGATTCATTAGAGTGAGTTTTGTCTAAACTATTGTTGGACTCTAGTGGAACTTGTGGCTTTAGTAGTTTTTTGTTGATCGTTGAAATGGGAAATTTCCGGCACCTCTACGCTTTCCACGACTATTGAGTGAACACTGATTAGCTAAGTGATTCGGATATCCGCATTTATAGCAGAAAACACTAGCGTATTGCGTAGTCTCTATATGGTTCTGTGGGTCAGGTTGAGTAACTTGAACTACTGTCTGGTCTACTGCCTGTTCTTGCAAGGGTTGTTGATTCACTTGTACTGGAAAGTGTTGTTGATGAACCGGCAGACTGTAGTTATTTCTATAATAACCACGGCCTCGGTAATTGTTTCCTCTGTAGTTATTTCTGCCACGATAGCCGCGTTCGCTACCTCTGACTCGTCCTCTCCCCCTTGAAAAACCACGATAATTATTACCGGAGTTTTGGTTTGAACTTCGGAAATTCTGCTGATTTATTTGCGATTGCTCCTCAAACTGTTTGGACAGTTCACTGACCTTATTGTCCATTGCTTCCTGTGATTGTGTCAGTTTGGAGAGTGCATTGACTAAATTTTCTGAGATTGTGCTACTCATCTCATTGAACGCACCTTCAGTATAGTCGTCCATTCGGCATAGATTATGAATTGTCAGCTGTCGTCTCGCTAACAAACATAAGTCGTCAACTGTGTTATTATCAGGCTGCTCTAAAAGTTTTGCTCTTAACCAACTTGGCATGCATTTTTTAAAATATCTTTTAATTTGATTTGCCCGTTCAGTTTGAGTAAAAAGCAAATTCTGAGCGTTTTGTGCGTCAGCGGCCGCGATGCGCGCGGCTTCTGCACCTGCGTCTAATGCTGGGTTTGCTGGTGGCACTGGCGTTGGCTCTGGATCTGGGTATGCTCTGAGCGCCATGTCTCTCAGTGTTACTAAGAAATTTTCTGGTGTGTCTTTCTTCGGGTCAAACCTAATTCCTTCTAACTTTATTTTATGAAGCTCCTGTAGTTGAGGGTTGCAGAAATTATTTCTAAGTGCTGCTAAACTCAGATCTAAGTTAGCTCTTGTAGCGTCGTCTAGTGAATTGTTAAAGTAACGCAAAGCGTCGTCTTTCAAGTGTATAGAGAGAAAGTTTGCCTGTTGTGCACCTGGAATTGCTGCTACACCTATTATGCTCCGTAGAAGTCTTTCAAACTCATTAAAACTTTCGTTTTCTTTCCCTCCATAGGCTTTCAACGTAATGTTTGGGTTAGCTGCCATAACTTTAGGCAAATAGTAGAATAATTTCCTAAGATTTTTATGTCAATTTTGATCAACCTGATTTTTGTGTTAGTAGATTTTTGCGTACCTTAGGTTCTCAAACTCATAGCCTTCTATACTATCTTGCACTTAGTTACATCTTATCTCAGGCTCAAGTTCGTTGTTGACTTAGAACTATGTTTTATGCCTCTGATTCCGACTTAAGGTTAATGTGGTCAATCAAAAGCTTGATATTTTTGGAGAAATATGAAAAACATCATTATAAGTTATCAGTTATCACGCTCCAATTTGTGATTGTTATCATACTGTTTGGTATCAGACTGATGATTTCAAACAATTGAAAGTGATTGAGCGTTCATCAAGTTTAGAGCATTTTAAAATTCACTGCAAAATCTGAATTTTGTAACGAACCCTTGGAGAGCTGCTTCTTGATGGCACCTGTGAAATTTCGGCCTTTTCGTCTTTCTCTAGCACGGGTGGTGTAGTAGGTTAAGTTGCTCTAGGTGCTGACTTGTTGACCAGATACTGCCGTGATCTGTTTTTTAGCCAATCGTCTGCTGTTGGAGTTGTCTTCCTTCCTGTCACCATGTGGTGTGCTGAATTCTTATCTTCTTGTTGCACGAGGTAGTTAGATTTACTGCATGAATGTACTAATCAAGTTGTTTGCGTGTGTGCATGCACAATTTCCAAAATGGGTTTTGATTATTTAGGTTTTCAGCTGAGCGGTTTGTCTTCTGATGCTGTGGATCGACAACTTCTATATATTCTTATTGAGTAAGTATATTCTCTCAAAATTAGCAAAATTTGAGGTTTCAAAATAGTTAACTTTCTGCTACTACCAAATTAGCTCTCTCTATTTACTAAGCAAATATTAGTTACAGCTTGCATCAATCTAGAATATTCTATCTGATAATGTGTACATGTTTAAATCAGTTTAATTGATTCGAAATTTTAAGGACCGTCACAATCAGTTTTGAGGTGTAATAAATTATCATCAGATAATTTATTCACCTAGTCTGTTTTGTCAATGCAGTCTACAGAATCTGATATTACAATCACAATAGAAAGACCTGCCTCTTTGACAAAATATGTCATTTTATTGATTCATATTCAGTATATCTAAAAATGAAACTAAAACTAAATGAAAAATGGGGCACTAAATCTCTCAACTAGAAAGCTATAATTAAATTGTTTAGCCAATTTCATAAACGTTTTCAAATGAATAACTGTAGTTTCAATTTTTAAAAAATGGCGCTCATTTGCACGCGAAAAAATGAATAGATCTCATACTTTTGAAAGTGATTCCTGCAAATTTCCGAACCGCGTTCAACTATAATTGAACAACCAACATATTTGCTTTCAAATCTATTTTTTTGAAGAGCGGAAGCTCAAATATCAAATTACTGTGTCATAATGACCTGGCAACTAAGGACAGGATGGATACTAGGAAACAAGGGGCTCCTTCTTCCACTTTCTCTATTATAAGGGAAAAAACTTGCTTACGTTCTCGGCAAGCAGGGTAATTGGAGACAGTCCCAAGAGGGCATTAATTCAATATTCAACGGTGCAGGGATAGGTGATGGGGTGAAGTTGGCTAGCGGGGGGGGGGGTAAATTTCGTTGAGAGGGTTTTGAATTTATTAGCACACGCAATTGGCTTTACATTATGCTTATCCGTCAATACTTAAAAAGTAGGAAAAATAACCCCTTATTCAAGGAGTATGTTTATACGTACAAATCTAAGAGCAGCTTCAAATTTCCATTTATACCATGCTATTACCGTAACAAAACAGCACCGCCAAAATTTTACCTAATAATTCCTTTGAGGCATTATCTTGGATTAAGAATGCAGTTTAGCATCATTCCTCTTACACACTGCTTTCAAAAGTGGAAAAAACAATACTCAGCGTATTTATTACACATAGCCTAGCCTATACGTGCGCAAGCTGAACAGATGTCATAAATGTAGCATAAGAATACGTATTTGATGAATTTGAGTGTTATCAATGACACTATGATGACATTTTGAAAGCTTTCAAAATGACAAATCGCTATGAAAATTGACCTCAATAGCCAAACTAGAGCTGGTTATGTATCAAATTTAACATCAAAACTATTAGTCCAAACTAGCAGAAAAATGATGATTTCTTATAGAACAAAACAGATTTCCGGGAAAAAAAATGAAAGTCAGAATAGATACTGTGGTCACCACACATCAAGTCAGCGAGAACTTTCTTAAAATGAAGATCAGGTTTCGTTTTAAGAGCCGAAGCATTTCCGTGTTAAAATTACAATCAGTGATCAATAGGTAAGAAAAAGTACTTGACCCAGAAAGAGAGCAGTTTTATTCCATTCAATATTTCCAACAAAAGGCGGAACAATCGATAAGCGGTAGAAAAGTAAACACTCATTGGCTCTACCCCACCCTTTCCGCTTCCTTCGTCAATTCATCCACAGGTTGTTCACACTTGACTTCCTTAAATTTCTAAAAATCTACACCGCCCAAGAGCTATTTCATCGAAACATCAATACAATATTTAAAACTATGACGCAGATACAGCAAACAATAAAATTATGATTCTCTAAACTGCAAAATATGATTTAATATAATTTCAGTGCCATATGCCAGATTTTTCAAAAAAAACTCAAAACCATCCACAAAGTCAAAGTCATCTTAGATTCTTATCAAAAAAAGGGTCGCCAATTCGTACCGCAAATTTTTATTACCGCCATTAACGAAAGCAGTCATTTTTGCGACAAACTATATTACATTGTAATAGGCAAAGAAAGACTCTTAATCAAATTGTAATTACACCTTGTCAAAATATACACAAGCCCAATTATGTTACAAGGAAGGTAGGTAATGCAGCCTAACTTTACACTCTCTTATCCAGGTATACTGATTTGATTTGCAAATTAGGGGCTTATCTTGACATGCGCATTTTGACCAGGGTATGTTGAAATATGCCTTATCCGTCCGACCTCCAACTGCTCGAAAAAAAGTACTTCAACGTTTTCTGCGCAAGCGCAATTCCGCGCAAACTTCTCGGATATTATTTTTGTTTTTTTGTTCATTCTTTAATGTAAGTCTTAAAAATAAAATATGACAATTTGCTAAGAGGTTAATCTCAGAACAATGAAACGCATGCGACAAGCTTTGGCAGTGAAAAGGTTGTCAATTATCTATTGAAACGGTGGAATGGTTAGATTACGACCGTTAAGGGGGTATTAATCCCGCACAATTCTAAACAACACAACACATCCGCATGAAGGAAGTATTCAAATATTTACCATCGTAATTGTAACTTTACTTTTCATTCATGCCGCGTACGCACACACTCTCCGCTTCTATTCAGACCATTAGTTCCCCAGGGAGCGAAAGTTCGAATTTAGACGGTGTAGTTGTGGAAGAGGGAAAATAGAGAATCAAGAAATGGAAAAGTAAAAACGGCAATGGATGATTACTTATTTACTATCAACGTAGCCTGTCAATAGAGAGAAAGGTAACGCACAAAAACCCATATTTACTGCACCTTATAAACTGTCGTCACGCTACGCAGGACTACAAATTAAAACCCTTACTTTCAACTTCAGTTCTTTAGCACGTAGTTTGGTACACCATCACACGCAATAAAAGAACAATTTCGTCTTTTCCGACACAATTCAACAAGCTTTTTGTTTCCGCTAACTATGAATAAAACCATTTAACGGTTTCCTCTGAAATACAACTTCCGTGCTTCAACGATTTTAGAAACTCATCTTGCGCATAAAACAAAAAACGACTCAATATAAAACTTGAAAAGGCCAGTTTAATTTTTCCACTTAGATCTATGCAAACCAGACAATTAACTAGAACGCATACTATCAGAGAGAAAGAAAAAACATTGGACCCAATTAGATGCGCCTTTATCTACTAAACATGTAGAAGGAGGTTTGTAGGCTTTCGCAGCATCACCTGATATTGTCTCAACTGAAATAGCATCAACTGAAATCATTTTTTCTAAGAGACTGTTTATTAAACCAGTGAGACCTTGAAGGTATATACAACCAGCTAGTTTTTTCTTCCATTCGAATAATTGAATCTTCGAAGAATCTCCAGAGCATCCAGCAAGTAATTGTTCGAGAGAACAAATGAAGAGCATGATAATAGTTTTGGGACTTTCCAGCTAGAATATACTTTTAAATTGTTGAGACATAATTCAAACATAAAATTGCTAGAAATTAGACAAGAACAACAACCGGCTCACTGATATTGAACTTGATAGTAAGAACATATACGAATGATTAACATTTCAAAGCTCAAATATTCTTTTACAATGCAAAGAAAATGTATAACAGATATTTGCTAGACAAATTATTAAAATATAGTCATAATTGCTATATATGCATCTGAAGTTGGTAGCTTATTAGTAGTAGCATCAAGGATATCTTACAGAGTGAAAAAGGATATCTAATTCTTTAGCACGCTCACCACTGAAACATAGTTGATGAATCAAAGTAATCAATCAAGCCTGAACAATTTCAAAACAATTCAAACTTAAATTCATCCATATTTATTTTCGGATATTTCAAGACACAATAGGCCTAATTTAGTAATAAAGTTTACAAAATACAAGCAAGCCATAGTTTTTACTGCCGTGCTCAAAATAATTGTCAAATCAACATACAATTATTGATTACGGTTAAAACAATAAATACGCCTAAAATGTCATGTTTTTCAATAAATGTACTCTTCTTAACATTTAAAGAAAGTCACATCAGCCCGGTTACAAAAATTCCACCTGCAAATTAAGTTCTTTATATGCAAATTACTGGAGCTTTGACACACAGCATAATCCATGCTCCTCTAGACAATATGACTCTGGAACGCTAAAGCGCTAATGCTGGGCCAAGCATATCTGTTCATAAATCTGTATCTTCTAACACTAGCAGAATGAGTGAAACCACTGGTGAGAACCAGTGAAAATGATTGGGAAACCAAAATCATCGACAAGGGTTTCAGGACAATATATCCAATTCCCTTATATCCAATGCCATTATACCCAATACATTTTGATATTTTTGTTCATTAATTTTTCGTTTCATTCATTTGACAGTTCATAAAAAATATGTGCAGCCAGTCGCTCAAAATGAAGTTCTAATTCATGGATGTGCAAAGTACAAAATTCTCAAACCACTGAACATGACGAAAAACTGAACATGATTGCAAGAATTTTGACTTTCAAAAAGAACTATGAATCCATGTCAGCAAGCAGGAGAAAGGCTACACCTCTATGAAACTTTGAAAACAGCCAAAAACAATAAGGAGCGAAAATTCAGTCTCATGTCTAGAAAATTTATTTTCCGAAGAAGAGTTTCTTAAAATCACGAATGGTCATACGAGATCTAGAAAATTTTGTCCACTCAAAAACAAGATGGCAATTTATCTAAGACCTAACGTCGGGCAAATGATAAACTGCTTATTAGTATATTTTCCAAACTTTGTAGATAACAATCGGACTAAAGCAAACATTCAAGGTAAAGATTTTTGCCACAAAATCCTTGATAGTTATATCATAGACAATTGTGGGTTACTATTTAAGTTTAATAAAAATTAATTAATTCAGCCTTTTTCGACAGCGGTAATTTTCCTGTTTTTCTTATCAGAAACTACCACGGTCATTTCTCTTCCACTTGAGACACTTGAAAACAGGCCTTTCGGGCCCAATAGTGCTCTCCCAGACTGATAACGATTTTGTCTCGATGTAAATACACATAATTAAGATATTTTTGTTCTCTTAATCTCTGGAAACAGTTTATTACTATTATTATTAATCCGACTACAAATTAGGAGTTGCTATTACAAGTCGCTATTCGTACTTAATGGCCATGGCAATGCCTCAGCGGCCCGTGGGACTTGCTGAAACTATCAAAACCGAACATGGGATTAAATTAACCGGGACTTGGGACTTCATATGAAACTATCAAAACCGAACATGGGATTAAATTAACATGGGATTAAATAAATACGTTTAATAGCCGAGGCTATTTTGTAGTCGGATTATTGAACGAAGATATCAAAGTGTTCTGGGTAAAATGGCGTTGGGTATATTGGTTTTATGTATAATGGCATTCGGTATATTGGCGTGTAACCATTGGCATGTAACAAGATATTCTGCTCAGGTCATTAATTGCAGGAAGTTTTGCACCTTTTACGCTCTTCATTGCAATTTATAAAACATTAGTTTTTTATAGCAAAATCCATTAGCAACTATTGAGCTATTTTCTGATACGTCTCGGCTCAACAATGGAAATTTAGTAAGAATAATAAATTTGAAAAAGTTCAAAATAATTGAATAAAAAAGAACTATAAATACGGTGATTTAGTCATTTAAAACTGCTGCGCTTCTATTTGCCCAAGCTGAGTCAGCGTATTTTGGGACAGGAAAACAAGCAGATTTCGTCAAGCTTGAAAAAAAGTACCATAAAAAAGCGCCATAAATTGTTCTATTCTTGCTCCTTAATTTCAAAATCAAATCGCTGAGTACATAAAAAAAACTTTCAAAGACTTTCAATTCATTGGCCACTTTTAAAAAAATCAATATTGCTGTTTTAAAATTTTTTTTTGAAAATAATTAATTTCAAATCGTACATTGGAAAATATTAAAAGTTGGCTGCTTTTGTTTTAAAAAAATTAAGACGATGTGCCTCCAACCCCCCCCCCCAAGCAATTCTCATGATCTTATTGATCACATTCAGATGAGCTCCAAGAGAAACTTCGTGACCTTGAAATTTGCAAACAGTACTACAAGGTAAAAGATGAGACAGTCGCAGTGGGCAACCGGTAAAAGTTCCGAAACCTGATCCCAACAGCTAAAGATACTTTTAAGACGCTTTTATATTGCATCTCTTCAATAGCCCAATTATGAAAAATATCAGATATTAGGAACTAAACATAGTAGAGGTTGAAAAAAAATCTTCAACTGTCCAATTTGTTGCCTGTATTACGTCACAGAAGGTATTGGAAACAGTATCAGACAAGTTGGGCGATTATGAAATCACAAGCAGCGCCTTGGGCAAAATTAAGACCCGAAAAATGGAGGGGAGCAGGAAGAGAGAATAATGGGAGTCAATTGTGAAGACCCAATTTGAAGAACATAATTGAGGAGAACTTTTGCCCGAAGGCGGAAAGAAAATTTTGGGTCTTTCTATCTACTGTGCCGTAAACTGATGGATAGAAATAGGTCTCCGATATAAAAAAAAACAGAACACACCGTGAAAATTTTTCCATGTTTCTATTGTCTAATATTTACTCGTTTTGCTAATCATGATGTACACGTTTCACAATTTTCACGTATCAGATTTTCTCCATTGGAAAAGATTTTAGCATAGGAAAACCAAGAGAACTCAAATTATATTATAAAAACATATGTAAGATTAGAAATAAGAGGCAGATTCGTTCGAGTCAAAGCTTAAAATGATTCTCGTGAAAAATTTCACAACAAAAGCCCAAAAATCGAGGCCCGAAACCCACAAAGTTAAGTTGTCAATTATAGCCACATGTGCGAAGAAATTGTTATCGAAATAATATGTGTATGTTTGATATTTTAGACTTCATATTGCTTACCTTGCTATTCAATTATCAAGGTTCTTGATACAGCAGAACATCAAGGCTCATTTAAGGAGCAAAAATTATCTTGAATTCAGTACATTAGCAAGGAGTGTATATGTTTTTGTCATACCTTCCTGGTTCATAAATCTGATATTTCCTCAGTTTTTACAATACTTTCTGCTTTGTAGTCTCTGTAATCTGTTTGAAGTATATTATTTTTCAGGCAACCCAGCACCCCAATAATGAACCCAAATTGGTGCATCTTTATGATGCAACACAAGGCGGCTCAGTTGAATGTAAAGTAAAAAAAATGTCTGATATAACGCTCAAAATTGCTACTGCTGATTTATTTTCGCATTATAATGGGCGCATCGCATAGGCACATGATGTGATATACAGCATACAGCTCAGGAAGCAAACAGCAATTGTTTGTGATAAAATTTAATTTTCTTTAAATGATTCCAGAACTTATTTCAAAGAAGATTTATTTTCAATTGTCTCAAGAATTTTGTGAGACTGACTTTGGTCATTTTTAGACCCGCAAAAAAATTTTTCTGCGTATATGCATCTCAACAAAACCAAAGAATTTTTCCACAATTTTTTTCGGCTTTCATAAGAGTTCCTTAATCCAATTTTTGTTCATTCTAAAATTATGCTATGTGAACGTGTGTAAAACATGTATGTCAGTAACAAGTGCAATGTGAAGGTGTGAACGAGAGGTGTGAACTGGTGTGAACAAAATAGAAAGTAGTGTGAACAACTGATGCTTTATAAAATGGGGTGAAAGGGAGGAGAGAAATCAGTGGAGGGTGACAGAAAAGCCCTCATTTGTGTCTACCCCAACTATAATTCACCTTGATGCGCCCTGATTGACAGCGCCCCTCTTATATCACGCCTCATTGATTTTAATTGGGTGAAGAGTGTGTGAAAAGAACTGAGTGAAGGAAATCTTTAGTTCTTCAGCTGAAATTGAAGGTTAAGATTCACTTTCAGCTTTCACAAGGAAGAAATTCCCACTATTTAATGATTTAATTTCAATGCCGAATTATCCGAGGTCTTTTGTGCTGATTTTTCCCCACAATTGTGTATTATACCGACCCAATATCCACAGTTTTCCACAGTAGCGTTTCCTTGATATGAAAATTATATATCTTCATAATTGTTTTTGTTCTAAGTATCTCGTATATGTTTCTAAGTTTTGTATCACATCAAGCGATTTTTCCCGGATAATTTGACTCGTGTTTTGGCGCATTGTTTCTATTATCAGGCGATTTTGTTTATTTTTCTGTGCAACAATTTGCCTCCACATTATCGAATTTTGTGGTTCAATTTAATGAGGGTGGCACTTCACGCCAGTTGGTCTAGTCTAGTAATTTTGAGGTCACATTGGGGCCCAGTTTTGCGCACTCAGTATAAGTTCCCAGAAATAGCCATTCCATAAATATCAACTCATGTCATCGAGTTGGAAAATTTGATCTCTCCTAGAACAAAATTTTTGCTGAAACCCGTTTTAAATCCTTTCACAGATTATTCACAATTGATCACACCGTGGCACGTGTCGTAAATGAAACTTGAGATAAACCTAAAATTGTCTCTTCGTGGGGAGACTGTTGCGACAAGTTCGCATAACTCAGAAGACATTAATTGCATCGGAAATGGAAACTATTTGGCCCTGATATAAATTATTAACAAACCTGGGGCTAATTTATACCCTACGTGGGATACAATCTTGAAACTCAAAATTTCGGAGGGCAAAAATTTTGGTGAAACTTAAAATACATGCAATTTACCACATTTTATGGCTGGAACTTGTAGCTAGCTTAGTTGTAAAGTGTGTTATAAATTTCGCCTTGGTTATAACATGGCAAGTTAGTATTTATAAAGGAGACAGTAAAGAGAAGCAGTTAACAGCTGCGTGAGAGGGTCTTTCAAGCAGTTGGTAATCCTAAGTTGTAAGCCAATAAAACAAGGAAGGCAAGATATGAAGAAGCTGCATACAAGTCCAAAGGCAACTCTCCTTATTAAAACCCCCAAATACCCAAACCCCTCCAAACTATTCAATTTAGCAGAACCTCAACTTAGCATTATAACAACAATATTATACAAAAAATGCTAGGTTAAACATACTAACATTTGACTCTTCAGCACCTTATGACGTTAATAACAAATACGCTATTTTCGTAAAAATTTCTGAATTTTCACATTTATGGACGTTATTTTAGTCACATTTTGAAGAAATTGTCATCTTTTTAGAAGCCTCAAATATGTTGCGCATAAGATTGCGTGAACAAACAGGAAACATTTCGGCCGAAAGAAAGTAGTTTGTAGGACCCAAAATTTTGGGGGAAGTTGTTAAGTTTTTTACAGCTGAAGTGTGCTGCTTTAAACAAATCTTTAGCTCAAAGTTGAGATTGCCTTTTGTACTTTTGGGAAATTTGCAAGTGGTAACATAAACCATTTCTCAGCTGATTAGCTCCATTTAACGCCTTTCTAAACTTGCGCTTCCATTTTCCCAAGTTATATCCAAATTTATAACCAAGTATGTTTGGTTAAATTAAATAAACACGCCACTTGGTAACATAAATATCCTAAACAACGTTCACGTGCTTAAAACATCTCAACTTATCTACTCGTGTCGTAAATCAATACAAGTACTTTGTATGACGAAATAAACTCTGAAAATAAAACTTATTTTTTAATATCGCTAACTGCAGGGCAAAGCAGTTAGGACATTTCCCTAGAAGGAGTCATAAAATTAACGTTCAATGGCAAATAGCTTCTAAACAGTTATTACAATTGTTTATGAGTAGCCCTAAGTACAGAACCCCAAAAAGTAAACGTGATTAGGATCTAGACCATTGGTTGCTCCTTGCTGGTCCCGTTTCCTGAAAAAGACATTAAAAAGTGCTCAAAGGCAAAACAGACCACCATAACACACACATACACACCTGACTCACAAAGCAGAAAATTACTTAAACCAATTAGTGGAAAATTATCTAACTTGTGTAGCTTGAATAACAACTCATAAGGCACTAAGCGTAGCTATGAAACGATGATAAGAGATTGAGCAGAGTGGAAAAAGAACAAAGTGGAAAGAGGGCGTTAACCTAATAAAAATTTGGACGCTTCATTGTGAAAATTATAAATCATATTTATAACATTAACTATACGATTATGTTCCAGCAAATAAATACATTTTAAAGCTCCGCTACAGATTGAGAACTGCAGAATGATTCACTTTGAATCAGCAGTGACTGTTACATTATGTTAAACAATTTTCAGGATAACTGTCTTGATCGGACCATTTACCTATAACACAATTGAGCTTCAAAATGTTCACCCATTTATGCAGCCTTTTAACTAAGTTCTTATTTTCCAGAGTGTTTTGTAAATCCGACAGTATTCTAAAATAATTCAGTCCGTGAGATCATTAGAGAACGAACGGACTACTAATCGCAATGATATCCTCTGCTTCATTTTAATAGTCAACCGGAAATCCTTTATTTTAACTGCTGCAGAGAAATACGCAGCATTTGTTTCAGTTTGTTTCAGTTGAAAACATTTTTGCATTAAAATGCTACAAATCAAAGCTAACTGACGGGTAAAATTAACCCAACAATTTTGAGCTATGCACTATGATTGCACCTAACTTTATCCTAATTTGAGAACGCACAAAACAAAAATGATGCCCCAAATTTTCATTCGGTCAAACCCGTCACAAAATTATAATATTTAGGGCATTTAAAACTTGGTGGAGCCGTGTGTTAGCTACAGTAATAAAAAACTTTCAGCTATCAACTGAGATTGCAGGTAAGTATTTCATAAATTGAGAACAAATGAAACCAAAATGATATTTGATTAGGATATACAAAACAAATATCCTAATAGTTTGACTTGATGCACTTTTAAATTCGTTCTCAGGCGAAAAATAAAAGTAAAGAAGCTATACTGCGTGATGCACGAGAGAAAATTCCGGTTTGTCCAACTCAAGTTGACCAAACTTACGAAGACCGTAGTGCTTCATCGTATATTTTGTATCAAAATCTAATACACGCAAATAACATTCGGCGCAAAGTTCTTTTACATACTGAAAATGCAGCGAAATTTGAAAACGAACACTTGTTATAAAATTGTGCAATGTTACCAAGAAAAACGTTGTATAATGGTAACAACAATTAAGTAAAACCTTATTTTTCATTTCTTACATGACTTTCAATAGAAAATTCTATATTACAAGGCCAAGCACAATAATGGTATGTACCAGGAGGCACGTGCCAAAAACTGTAACTTTGAGAAACACCAAGTCATAATGTTGATTATATAGATGTAATTCAATGGTTAGGAAATGGATGACTTTTTCACGGTAGCAAAAGAAGATTTGCGAAGCAAATCTCACGAAACTCTCAACTGTTGACAAGGAACAACAGTGGGCAAAGGGTAGCCCAGGCATATCGTGCCAAAGTAACTATAACTCAAGGGTCTCTTTTTAAACACCACCAACACTGGCGTCAGTGAAGCAAGATGATTAGTTTGATTATCTGACGTCCGGCCACAGCACTACCAACACTAAACATTCAATATTAACTGAAGGCCAAACACCGCACATGGTGAATGTAATGTATTCAGATAATTAACATATTCGGATTGCATAGATTAAAGCAGAAATAGAGGTGTCAACTATTTTTTCCAGAGCTGTACCTCATTTTTGTTTATAGTAAATTATCATATCCTCCCAGCATTAGAATGTAAACAGACTATTAATCGCAATGTCATCCTCAGTTGCGTAATAATCATCTTTAAATCTTCTATTTTGACAGCAGCATAGAGGTAAATACCATTTATTTCAGTTGCAAACATTCTTTGCACAAAAAAGCTACAAATCAAAGCTGACTGAGGGTTAAATTTAGCCCAAAACTTTCCAGCTATATACTATGATTGAACTACTTAACTTTATCTTAAATGAAAAAAAAATAAAATAATGCGTCGAATTTTGATAGGGTAAAACCTGCCACCAAATTATAAAATTTAGGGAATTGGAAACTTGGTGGATCCATGTGCTAGCAGAAAAGCTCCAATTCTTCTAAGTTACTTTTGAAAATCAATTAGCTCTACACTTCAATGCATTCTTAACTGCTCACTAAAAATTTGTACATAGATGGACGACTTTTACGAGAAACTGGACAACTTTCGTCAGAACAATTATATCAGAAGAAAAACATTCCACATATTTAAAAATGTAGTTAATTGCTACATAAATGTTCTCAACGATACTAGAATTGATCAGAGACAATTTAACACGGGCTAAAGAGGCTCCATAAAACACGATACATATTTTAAAAGTCTGAGTTGATAGCATGTAATGGTGTTTAGCTAACAGTTGATACCTTTTTTCACCGCTTTGAAAAATACATGGTTGCATGTTTGACTGATTGCTTAATTGCAAATAAATACGCTTTTAATTGCTTTAAAAACTAAGCCACTTGTTAATGAAAATACTACGTTTCACATAGGCGATGGAACTTTAAGTCTAAATCATGACGTTACCAATAATAAAATAAAATTTTCAAGCATTTGTGAAGTTTTATCCAAAATATCAACTTGATAGTCTTCGAGCACTTGAAAAAAAGTGATCGAATAATAAGAGAAAATCTTTTGATTACTTTCAGAACAGGTATATCACAGCGGCATTGTTTGGTTGTATTGTTTAAAGTGCACTTATGAATTAAGAATCTTCGTTTTTCAAGAGACCGAAAGTCGAGCCCCGATTCAGTAGCTCGAGGCTAGAAGTGCGAACTAAGCTGTAGTGCCTCTGTGCTACAATTATACCACCAAACAAAGAGATTCACAGTGGCAGAAGGTAGAATTGGCAGAACTATTTTTAACGCAGATCAGTCGATATACTATTTTTAATATACCATTTACGTGATAACCGTACAATCTTATAGATAGAAAATAATAAAATTTCGTTTGGGTGATAGGAAAACATGATTACATTTTCGACCATATTTCTGTCATAACGATTTTGTAATCTTTGTGGCTTTAAGAAATCTTTCTTTGATCAGCATTTGAGTTGAAAAAAGACCGACAACATTTTTTTGTAACCAAACCATTAAATGATTCAAATTTGATTTATACATCATTTTACTTGACTTGGTGTTTTTGATAATTTTAT
Organism: Convolutriloba macropyga; assembly: GCF_964194025.1. Taxonomy (NCBI): domain Eukaryota; kingdom Metazoa; phylum Xenacoelomorpha; order Acoela; family Convolutidae; genus Convolutriloba; species Convolutriloba macropyga. Next base: position 55,716,146 of record NC_134472.1, read on the forward strand.
TTTTGGATAATGCTTTCCGCATGCAGTCTTAAACTTTGACAATTGACAAATATATGCGTGATTGAGTCTATTGCTATGTTGTTCGGCTGAGTAAGAATGTGATTTATTGGTGCAGGGGTAGGTGTGCATTTGAAAAGGCAGAGTGGTAGCAATTAAGTTGGCAACAGGGCCAATTATGCAATTAATCAAGTGAGAGTTAATTAGCAGTGCTCGCACAGGTAGAGCAGAAGAGGTCCTCTCCGGTGGCTAATTGAGAGAAAGAGCCCACTCACATGTAAGAGAGCAATGAATAGAAGCTGTACAGCTCATAAATCACACCAGACTGCCTTGCGTCGTGGTCATCGTCTATCACAAAGATATTCTAACCATACATGTACTACCACCATCATTGCGGATCATTCACAGCGTTTTACTTATCTCATCACAACTTCAAATACCCCCCCCCCCCGTCCCCTACCAAACAGAAACTTAACCCAAAAATAAACCCGGTACACAATTCCCCCGCCCCAACACGCGCAACCTCTCACCCTCCCCCTTATGTAGCATTCTTCTCAGAGAGAGAAAATTTCAAATGGCAACTTTTCAGAAATCGAATTCTTGGCGACCTTTACAAAAGTGATTGAGAACTAAATATATTATCCTAAATAAATTATTTGCAATGACTACAGCCCCATAATTGATACAAACCATTAAAAGTGAAAAATTCGCATTAGTTTGTTCATGCACGCCAAGAAAGACATAAAAATTATTCACGAGGCAGGAAATAAATTAAAGGCTGAACACCTTTAAGAAACCTGCAAGTTTTTAAAACTAACTGAAAATTCAAGAAGAGATACTAGTTTCATTTGCACCCAAGCTCCCCGCGGGTTTCCAAACATCCGATAACAAAATTCCTGTTTTCTATGGGAACTCTTCTCATGTTATCTTTGCTCAACAAATAACTAGCTCATAAAACAAATCACGAAAGCGAACAAAACAAAACGTGAACAAATAAACTTGCGAACATTTTATGAAGAGATATTGTTTGGATGATGAGTAGCCAATTGACAAGAACTACAAGTGTAAATACATATTTGACAGTGATAAGCAGTCGAAATAGTTCTAGTGGCCCATTTACGCTGCCAATCAGCAATTAGCCAATTAATCACCTGGCCAGCTCTTCATTACCTCATTAAACTAATTAATAATTGCCAGTTGATCTGTTTACAACCAACTATTGAAGTTTACTATATCATAAGATTTTAAGATCTGATCATATGAAGATTCGAAAAAAATGTTTGTGTACAGGTTTTCGAAAACGTAAAAATTTTCGCAAAATTATTTTTGAAAAAACCAAACCTGAGCCGAAGCGAAAAGTCAATCTTGTTAGATTCTTAAGACGGTGTTAAATCTTACAAGATTCTCACATTTTTAACTTTTGGTCTGCACTCGGAAACAATTTTTTACTGAGGTGCAACTAATTCAATGTATTTTTTTTAAAAAAATGTTGGAACGGCATACAATAAAATCTTTGCCATAATATTGCACAAAATTGACCAATTTCCTATTTCTGAATAGTTCACGACCATTGATAGGAAATCAACCTTTTGGTAACAAGGATTAAGTACAAGCTGTGTCTGAATTGATTTTAGAACTATTACAAGCTCAAATTGTGTCGAGGGTAATCGCGAATTATGCAATTGGGCTAGAAAAACAACAATACTCCATATAACCTGATTTTAACCCCAAACCATTAATTTCTTACATATTGAGATCTGGTAAGTGCAATAATCATTACCACCTAACCTAAAATCTAGGCTTAAAGTATACAATTGCAATGCGTTGACCTTGGAGTCAGAAGATATGGGTTTGATAAATTGTACCACTTTTGTGTTTATATCGGACCAAGTTATCCCAGATTTTCCACTAGATTATGATCCTGTACAAAGTCAAATTCGGCCGTGAAAACCTAAGTTTAATGGGTAAAATTTGCCTTTGAATTGCTTCCTAAGAACTCTGACACGAAAAATTTGCAGGGTCGAACTTTTTAGGTCAACTGCTATATACACGTGGATAGTTTTTAATCCACTTAAGCTGTTGCGCTTGGTCTTGGGTCATAAATTTCACAGCAAAACAATTGAAAAATACGAATGTTTGTTCTCAAGCAAATAATACACACAGGGCTATGACTACCCATTCTGATCGGGCAATTTGAGTTCAGAATGCATAATTTATGTGTTACAATTAATATTTAATAAACTCCCCGTTGTCACACAAATAAATTATATGGGACAACAACTGAGTTGAGTCTACTAAGACTGTACACGCTACAAACATGGCCCAATAGTGTGCCCATGACCAGACTTGTGAACAAATTTACCTTTAGGACATTGGGACCCCAGTGCATACTAATCCGAACAATGACTAGTAAACTTCATATCAAGGCGCGGCTTACTTAAAACCAATGATACTGACTTATATCAAGCATAACCTCGTTTCTATTATCATAACCCAAATGCAATGGTGTTTCAATGGCTTCAAAGGAAGATAACAATTATTTCACGAGTTTAAAAAGGCTGAAAAACAAATAGCCCTTCATACCAACCCCCGCCCCCCCCCCCCACCCCTCCCTTCTCTTCTCCGTCCAACCCCATATCAAGCATAACAATCGAAAATCACAAAAACTATAAGGATTTGAGTTGAGTTTTATTGGTCAACAAATCTGAACTCGTAAAATCAAATTGACGATGATGGTAAGCTCAAATCATTTGACTCCCAAAAATGACCATTGATCTCAACAAAAAAGAGCTTACTGCTTCCAGCTTCAAATAAAATTAGCATCCCTAATCTAGATTAGATTAGGGATTTGTCCATAATAGCCGTAAATCCTCAACCGCCAGCCGCTAAAAGGCCAGCCAGATTTCCTCGGACCAATCAAGTGAAAGGCCAGCGATGAGGAGCAAAGACGTCAGGGAATTACACATCTCAAAAGTCTCCCATTGGGGAGTGAATGCTGGAAGCAAACTAAATGATAAATTGATAACTTAATGCCCTGTTTATAGACGACAATGAATTGTAAGAAAACTACAAAAAAAAATCACTGATCCACAAAATTATGTGGAATCAAGCATCGAAGACTCCATAGTTTATATGTTAAAAAAGGGAGTTACAACATCAGTGTTGAAAATACGTTGGAGAGGGGGTTGATTTCAGTAGCTTGGAGGTAGTTAGAAAAAAGCATTAGCTCGTGGGGATTGTTCCTGTGAGAAATAGGGAGAGCTTAATGGAGGAGAGAAATGGCAAAAGGTGAACGACTTCTCCAGATCAATTTGACTGGATTATTTTGGAATGTTCAGGCGTGAACTAATTCAACACAGATACATATCGACACACTACAAACAGGTTTTACAGCATTATGAAACCACAGTTTTAATTAAAAACTTGCAATTTTTAAAGTTATCCACATTGTTGAGAAGTTTGTCACTGAGATACACAAAAAAAACCCAGATGGCTCAAAATTCATTTTGTCTGTGAACATTTAAATTTTTGGGACATTTTTCAGGATTAAAACTTAAAAGACATTTTGTGTGACATTTTTGAAAATCAGGATAAAAACTTGAACTTTGGGGGGGGGGGGGTAGTTTATTTCTTTACCGCTCAATTTTGAACCTCAGCAAATTTCTGAAGTGAGCCATTTTTATTCAATTGTAAAACTAAATAAGCAGTGGCCGATGATTCAGCTCGCTTTCAGACATGCAATAAACAGATTAGCTCAAATCCGTGGCCAAAATTTGCACAAATCGACACAAATGGGAATTGGCAATCAATAATGTTATTACAACCACGGCTGGACTAACGCCGGACCATCTCCGGGAGTCCAATCAATAAAAAGTCTCCCATTTTTATTGTCTGTCCCCCAATTTCCTAATGCTCTAATCCGCTTTCACTGACAGTCGATTCTAATTATTAAACTGGATGCAACACAATTAGGTTAGATCGATACAAAATGCACTCATTGTTTCGTATAATGTATCTCCCTTTTAAAAGTCTTAATTTCTATAATGCAAAATAAACGTCTCAACTCATTTGCTTGTTCGTTTTCAAGGATTTAAGCATTCAAAGGGTATTTAGGCCATCTTTGGCTTGTCAATAAATCAATTTGACGACAATAATTATGTCCGATATTTGAAATATTAAAAAAATTAATTTGAGAAATAGCCAAACTATATTAACACAAAGGTGTTAAGTGAAATTTGATGCATCTTAATGGACAAAAGGCGGAACTTTTGCATTTAACGACGTCCCCTTTAAAATTGAATATATAATTGACACTCCAGATCGTATCAAATTGAACCAAAAAGCACGAATATATTAATCTAAAATAACAGATTTCACAAAACATTTCAGTAGAAATTTTGAGGAGGCATGAATAATTTTGCATAGTGGGAAATTTTTAATCGTTATGTTATCATTTTGAGAAAAATGTTGTCTTTCTCAATAAAGGCGTAATCAAAAGCAGCCAACATATTTCACACACTTTAATGATAAGATTATTCATAACCTATTCGCATTCAGTGTCCCAAATTTTCATTAGAGAACCACAGTAATCTTTATAATCTGTGACGGCTGCAGTACAACAGTCAAAGATGTTTTATAATTCATTCTAATCTGTCTGCAAATTTATGCAAACTCACTTGTTAAGATTTGCATCTTAGCCGCCAACAGGGATGAAAGTGCTGAAAGGGTTTTTAGGGAAAACCAGGATGACTCATGAAGAAAAAAGGAAATTTATGGAAATGAAGCCAGTGGGGTGGGGAAGGCGTGAACAGATATTAAAAATATGAACAAAATATTAAATACCCGAAAAAGAAGAACGCCTTAAGTGCGGCGACATAGTGAACAAATTATAATATTTTCACAACTCATTACAATATTGAATTCCCTCAAGGAGTTGCAAGACTCTATATTTTATGCAATCTGTTTGGAATTCTAACTAGGCCCAATCAGAGCTTTAACCTTTTGTAATAAACAAATAAACTATTTATTGTTTTACAAGGTAAGGGAGGCACAAACATGAGTCATGGGCATTGCACTGAAAATTCAGGCGCCTCTGATATTTTCGCAAAAAATGGAAAAATAAATTGCAGCATCTCATTAATATCTACAAAAACTCTAAGATAAAACTTCGTAAAAATATCTCTTTGTATTCTTTCAAACTTGAGTTTTCTTTCGACTAAAGAATCTAAGGAACGATCATTGCTGATCAAGGAAAACTTTGTCATCAAATTTACAAAACCAGGCGCGACATCTTGTCTGAGACATTTTAAACGCTTTTCCTCCTTAGTTTGGAAGGAAACAAAAACAAACTACCATCTTAGAGAATAATTCTAAAACGGAATGGAGGTTTTTCCTCGCTTTTTTCAGATTAGACCAAAAGACAGAACAGGTGCATGTTTTATGGAAAGAAGGGCAGCATTTATGGCCTTATAGATGCAATCATGGCTTTGTCTTGTCTTCTTTTAGTCGGAACATGAAAGCAACATGCAGATAAATTCTCTCTTGTTACAGTTCCATTTTTATCTCTGGCAAATTCGCTTTCATGACCGGAATGCTGTTCAGATTTGAGGCAAGGGAGATAGAGTGAATAGCTGCATAAGATTGGGGAATGTCTTTGTGTAAGTGGAAAAGGCTTGTAGCTGGAGCACCAACATACCATTGTCCAGACACAAAGGGCAGTTAGCTGCCACTGCAAGTGGAAGAATATACGCTACAAAGCAGCTGGTTGCAGAAACAAATACACAACACAAATAATGCTCACATAACTGCCAAAAGATCGCCCTCATCAACATCATCAAAAATGATTGCCAAGAGTTATCAGAACACAAAATGGTAGAACTGAGTCAAGGATTATTATAATCTGGATCAGATGAATTAGCTTTCTTTTTGTCAATCGTTTTACTCTCAGTAAAAATTGAAAACAATGAGAAAATTATGTCATTTTGAATTTCGAGATCTTTGGCCGGTTTGAAATGGCAATGGCAGTCCAATTTGTAGAAAATTATTGCACTGTTTGACGCATTCAATGTTAATGATTGATTACTTCTCTATGACGTATCGGAAACAGACACCAATGATCTATTCAAAGACCGAGGCTTTGAAAGACTTTCTGGCCGTGAAAAAAAGATGTCTCAATTATCGTATCCATAAACAAAGCAAATTGAGACGTCAAAAGCATGACAAAAACATCGGATCTATGCTTCCGATATTACGTCAGGAAACCAAGTCTACATCAAGACTCTTAAGACCAATTTTCAATGTGTAAGAATTTGAACTTCAGCAAGTTTCTCTGTTGCAGAAAAGTTATTCTTCGGGGGATTTGAGATGCATTTTCCCAAAAACAGAAAGAAACAAAGAACTTCAATCCGTTTTTTTTTCTAGTCTAACCTCGATTACCTGCCACAATCAATGGACTCAAAATGCCTCGGAACTTTCCAAGATTTTTGGAAGATAATTCACTATCTTCCCAAAATGAGTGCAGCAGCAGTCGTCTCGGGTAACAATGAAAAAACTGATTGATGCGGATAGAGTGGTGCACAAAATTTCACAACCCGTTTGCAATCAGCACACAATTTTTTTTTTAAAAAGTGGAAAAGATTTGAAGGGTGCAATTTGGTCTTTTTGTAGTTATTAGTTATCGGGCGGATGCCTAAAACTGACACATAAAACGGTTATTTAAAAACTGACGCATAATAATGGCTCAAATTATTCTCTCATACCTAATTTGCCAGTTAAGAAATGTGACAGTTTATCTTGACACAACAGCTTAATTTATTCTGACATAATGAATCAGAAAATGTCCGCTTTTGCTAAAAATGACTAATTAGGACACAATAATGTGGCAAAAGCCGCTTAAATCCGGAAACACTCCTTACATTTTGGGACAAACATAAATTAGGGACTGTGCGCTGTACGTTTTACAACCGGACAGGCCGACTCGCGAACAGACGTTTTAACAAGCACTTGATCAATTTTTCATCATCAATATTTCAATTATATTCCTGGGAGTAAGGAGGGATACACAAATAGATGTGTTGTTAATCCATAATAGAAGGCATTGCTCTTAAACAAGACATGTGTGCGGTATTGATGTACGTTAATTTGCATCCGTATGTCAGGACAATAGATGTTTGGGAGCTCGGCCCCTTTAACACCTGTTTGCAGGAAAAAAAAGATGAAGAAACGTATGTGTTTGTTCACATGTAATTGCAGCAAGTGAGGGGAGGGGAAAGTGGGACATAAAATACTGACCACGGAATGTACAAAAGTGAACAAAATTACTATAATTGAATTCCTTTTTCTGATGATCTTTGGGAAAACAGATGCTTCTAAATGGAAAATGTAATGAGAAAACATTTGACAGAATTGACAGTGGGTGGAACATTGAATTACAAAAGTACTTATGCCTGATGTTGATAAAATGAAGTGTTCGTTTAGCAAAAGAAACGCAGGGGCGAGGAATGGGGGGGGGGGGGGGTTGCTGAGCCAAAAATACCAGTTTTTCGTTGTATATTATAACACACCCACGAAAAAAGGCAAAACTTGGTGATGGAAACAAAAAGTTGATACGAAGTCGCGGAAAAGCGTTTTGAGAAAAGCCCCCCCCCCCCCCCCCCATGTTTTGGAATAAGGAGGAAGCAGTAGTAGGAGTAAAATATAATCCGAGGGTTTGTTCAACTTACCTCTATTGGGTCTTTGGTTAATCGGCGGCTCCTCAGCGGACACCAATCGGGCATGTCCCAAACAGCTCAGCCACACCACAAAGATGGAAACAAACATTTCAAAAATTAATGGAGGGATAATATTGATATTGTTTACTCTTTGGGTCATCTTTTGGTTAAAATTTAGTGATTGCTTTATGCAAAATTCTCTCGTCCAAAAGAGCAACCACCTACAATGAAAACATACCAATTAACATTTTAGATCAACAAAATTTAACGGTAACAATGGAAAGGAAATAATTAACCATACATTAATTCATAGAAAAGGAAAATCTTTAATAACAAAGAACAGCGCGAGTAATGCTAAAAATGTGCTCAATTTGGGGAGAAAGCTAAAGAAGCGAGGCTAATTTTTGCGATCAACGAGAAAATAACAATAAAAGCGGTTCTTGAACAATTATTAAATACACGAGAATGTTCTAACTTTGCTTTAATTTCAAAGTGAGATAATTTTTTACAAGTGACGCGCCAATAAATTTAGAAAAGCGTTTTTAAATTTACTTCGAGCCGCTCAGACGACAAAATATGAAAATAGACAAAATAAATTCACCGCTCCATTTTTAGCCAATCAGAGCGCAGAGAGAAATTAGCTGTGTTTAAACATAGCGTTATTTAAGCGGATTTACGGCGTAATTGCAAGCAGCACTTTACAGTTGGCGCGCTTAATCAATCGCAGACCGCACGTCAAACCCTAATTAAGGAAGTGTAAAAGATTACTGATAAATTAGTACAATTCAACACGATCTCCGACATCGACCCACAAGAAGCATCATGGATCAAAATTGTCAATGGTGCTTAAATATTAACTTTTGCGAGAGGAAATGAGGACGTCAGCTCTGAAAAGACAAGTAATCAGAGGATAAAATAACAGCACGTTAATGCGTAAAGAAGGGCGTAAATGGCACCGAGGAAGAAATGGTTCAATAAAAGACAAACTTTGCGTTGGTCCTAACTCAATAATTTCCGAGATTAGATATATTTTTAGTTCATTTGTTTAGTTAATACTCAGATATACCCATTTTTTTTTTCACCTTTGGTTTTACGAGCATTAATCTAGCATAGGTTTGGTAGCAAAAATGGCAGCAACCCAAATGTGCAAAAAACAATAATTTGCAGTTTCGACCCTTTCTCATCCAAAATCAGCTATTCAATATCGGCTCTATGTAATTTAAAGATATCGGAAACGTTTTAGGGCGTTTCAAGGCAACGGGAGTCCAAATAATTCAGGACGGATCTCCGTTTTTGCCATGCCCCCCCACTCCTATGCCAAGTTGAGGTGCGCGACTCAGAGCGCGGCCCAAGCTCTGATCAGACCTACTTGGGTCGCGCACTGGAGATGCTAGACGTAATTAGATCGCGCTGTGGTGGTGCAGAACGCACTTGGGTCACACACTGGGAGTACCCCGACCGACACTTCTAAGCATTGAAGTATCAGAAAACATTGATTGAACATATGTTTTGTTTTCAGAAATATAAAAAGCATTTCATGTACATGGTTTTGAATTACTTCGGCAAAAAACATTTGATCCAAACAAATAAAAAATTTTAATTCAACATCAATTACTAACACTTAGTCCTTGGAGTGGTCTTTGATGCTCGTCGCATAAAAATGAGAAAAACTTTTAGAAAAACACTTAGGGTTTTTCTGTGCGGTTGACTGCTGTCTCGGTCGGACATCTTGTTTTTAGCCGAAATTCCAGAATGTGCATTAGTTTCTGATCAGATCAAATAGACTCTGAAATTGCTTTTGTTCGCATTGAAATCGTAACACGAAACTATCAAAACTCTAGACCAAACCCTGGCTGTGATTTGACTGTCCACACTCTGGGCAGGGCTCTGATCAGACTTCCCAGACCGTACATAGAGCGCCGATCAGACTACCAAAACTCGGGGAGGGGATCACTGATCAGACTCTTGAAATAGTAGTTAGTCCTGCCATATTGTTCAGAAAGATCGGGGTTTATCCATATGCGCTACCCTAGTTGGTCTCATGTGAGCTCTTTTGATTCGCACACCTAATCCTGGGATATTACTAGTCTGATTGCAAAGCCCGAATTTTTTAATATAAGAAATTGTTCATTTTCTGTTCCCAAAACCACAACAAACTTTATTCACATATTCATTGCATACAAATATATGTACATTCAAACGAAACAAAAAATAGTACCTCTTTGATTCACGTGCGATTGGGGAATGTCTTTGTGTAAGTGGAAAAGGCTTGTAGCTGGAGCACCAAAATACCATTGTCAAGACACAAAGGGCAGTTAGTTGCCACTGCAAGTGGAAGAATATACGCTACAAAGCAGCTGGTTCCAGAAACAAATACACAGCACAAATAATGCTCACATAACTGCCAAAAGATCGCCCTCATCAACATCATCAAAAATGATTGCCAAGAGTTATCAGAACACAAAATGGTAAAACTGAGTCAAGGATTATTATAATCTGGATCAGATGAAATAGCTTTCTTTTTGTCAATCGTTTTACTCTCAGTAAAAATTGAAAACAATGAGAAAATTATGTCATTTTGAAATTCGAGATCTTTGGCCGGTGTGAAATGGCATTGGCAGTCCAATTTGTAGAAAATTATTGCGCTGTTTGACGCATTCAATGTCAATGATTGATTACTTCTTTATGACGTATCGGAAACAGACACCAATGATCTATTCAAAGACCGAGGCTTTGAAAGACTTTCTGGCCGTGAAAAAAAGATGTCTCAATTATCGTATCTATAAACAAAGCAAATTGAGACGTCAAAAGCATGACAAAAATATCGGATCTATGCTTCCGATATTACTTCAGGAAACCAAGTCTACATCAAGACTCTTAAGACCAATTTTTCAATGTATAAGAATTTGAACATCAGCAAATTTCTCTGTTTACAGAAAAGTTATCCTTTGGGGGCTTTGAGATGGATTTTCCCAAAAACAGAAAGAAACAAAGAACTTAAATCCGTTTATTACCTGCCAGAATCAATGGGCTCAAAATGCCTCGGAACTTTCCAAGATTTTTGGAAGATAATTCACTTTCTTCCCAAAATGAGTGCAGCAGCAGTCGTATCGAGTCACAATGGAAAGACTGATTGATGCGGATAGAGTGGTGCACAACATTTCACAACCCGTTTGCAATCAGCACACATTTTTTTTAAAAAAAAAAGTGGAAAAGATTTGAAGGGTCCAATTTGGTCTTTTTTGTAGTTATTAGTTATCGGGCGGATGCCTAAAACTGACACACAAAACGGTTATTTAAAAATTGACGCATAATAATGGCTCAAATTATTCTCTCATACCTAATTTGCCAGATAAGAAATGTGACAGTTTATCTTGACACAACAGCTTAATTTATTCTGACATAATGAATCAGAAAATGTCCGCTTTTGCTAAAAAATGACTAATTAGGACACAATAATGTGGCAAAAGCCGCTTATATCCGGAAACACTCCTTACATTTTGGGACAAACATAAATTAGGGACTGTGCGGTTTACGTTTTACAACCGGACAGGTCGACTCATGAACAGACGTTTTAACAAGCACTCGATCAATTTTTCATCATCAATATTTCAATTATTTTCCTGGGAGTAAGGAGGGATACACAAATAGATTTGTTGTTAATCCAAAATAGAAGGCATTGCTCTTAAACGACATGTGTGCGGTATTGACTGTAGGTTAATTTGCATCCGTATGTCAGGAAAATAGATGTTTGTGAGCTCGGCCTTTTCAACACCAGGGGTGAGGAATGGGGGGTTGCTGAGCCAAAAATACCAGTTTTTCGTTGTATATTATAACACACCCACGAAAAAGGCAAAACTTGGTGGCGGAAACAAAAAATTTATACGAAGTCGCAGAAAAGCGTTTTGAGAAAAGCCCCCCTATGTTTTGGAATACACTCACACAGTCTGTTCAAATTGCAGTTTGTTAAAAGGAGGAAGCAATAGCATAGGAGTAAAATATAATCCGAGGGTTTGTTCAACTTACCTCTATTGGGTCTCTGGTTAATCGGCGGCTCCTCAGCGGACACCACTCGGTCATGTCCCAAACAGCTCAGCCACACCACAAGGATGGAAACAAACATTTCAAAAATTAATGGAGGGATAATATTGATACTATTTACTCTTTGGGTCATCTTTTGGTTAAAATATAATAATTGCTTTTTTCAAATTCTTCCGTCCAAAAGAGCAACCACCTACAATGAAAACATACCAATTAACGTTTTAGATCAACAAAATTTAACGGTAACAATGAAAAGGAAATAATTAACCATACATTAATTCATAGAAAAGGAAAATCTTTAATAATAAAGAACAGCGCGAGTAATGCTAAGATTGTGCTCAATTTGGGGAGAAAGCTAAAGAAGCGAGGCTAATTTTTGCGATCAACGAGAAAAAAAAATAAAAGCGTTTCTTGAACAATTATTAATTACACGTGAATGTTCTAACTTTGCTTTATTTTCAAAGTGAGATAATTTTTTACAAGTGACGCGCCAATAAATTTAGAAAAGCGTTTTTAAATTTACTTCGAGCCGCTCAGACGACAAAAAATTAAAATAGACAAAATAAATTCACCGCTCCATTTTTAGCCAATCAGAGCGCAGAGAGAAATTAGCTGTATTTAAACATAGCGTTATTTAAGCGAATTTACTACGTAATTTCGAGCAGCACTTTACAGTTGGCGCGCTTAATCAATCGCAGACCGCACGTCAAACCTAATTAAGGAAGTGTAAAAGATTACTGATAAATTAGTACAATTCAACACGATCTCCGACATCGACCCACAAGAAGCATCATGGATCAAAGTTGTCAATGGTGCTTAAATATTAACTTTTGCGAGAGGAAATGAGGACGTCAGCTCTGAAAAGACAAGTAATCAGAGGATAAAATAACAGCACGTTAATGCGTAAAGAAGGGCATAAATGGCACCGAGGAAGAAATGGTTCAATAAAAGACAAACTTTGCGTTGGTCCTAACTCAATAATTTCCGAGATTAGATATATTTTTAGTTCATTTGTTTAGTTAATACTCAGATATACGCATTTTTTTTTCACCTTTGGTCTTACGAGCATTAATCTAGCATAGGTTTGGTAGCAAAAATGGCAGCAACCCAAATGTGCAAAAAACAATAATTTGCAGTTTCGACCCTTTCTCATCCAAAATCAGCTATTCAATATCGGCTCTATGTAATTTAAAGATATCGAAACGTTTTAGTGCGTTTCAAGGCAACGGGAGTCCAAATAATTCAGGACGGATCTCCGTTTTTGCCATGCCCCCCCACTCCTATGCCAAGTTGAGGTGCGCGACTCAGAGCGCGGCCCAAGCTCTGATCAGACCTACTTGGGTCGCGCACTGGAGATGCTAGACGTAATTAGATCGCGCTGTGGTGGTGCAGAACGCACTTGGGTCACACACTGGGAGTACCCCGACCGACACTTCTAAGCATTGAAGTATCAGAAAACATTGATTGAACATATGTTTTGTTTTCAGAAATATAAAAAGCATTTCATGTACATGGTTTTGAATTACTTCGGCAAAAAACATTTGATCCAAACAAATAAAAAATTTTAATTCAACATCAATTACTAACACTTAGTCCTTGGAGTGGTCTTTGATGCTCGTCGCATAAAAATGAGAAAAACTTTTAGAAAAACACTTAGGGTTTTTCTGTGCGGTTGACTGCTGTCTCGGTCGGACATCTTGTTTTTAGCCGAAATTCCAGAATGTGCATTAGTTTCTGATCAGATCAAATAGACTCTGAAATTGCTTTTGTTCGCATAGAAATCGTAACACGAAACTATCAAAACTCTAGACCAAACCCTGGCTGTGATTTGACTGTCCACACTCTGGGCAGGGCTCTGATCAGACTTCCCAGACCGTACATAGAGCGCCGATCAGACTACCAAAACTCGGGGAAGGGATCACTGATCAGACTCTTGAAATAGTAGTTAGTCCTGCCATATTGTTCAGAAAGATCGGGGTTTATCCATGTGCGCTACCCTAGTTGGTCTCATGTGAGCTCTTTTGATTCGCACACCTAATACTGGGATATTACTAGTCTGATTGCAAAGCCCGAATTTTTTAATATAAGAAATTGTTCATTTTCTGTTCCCAAAACCACAACAAACTTTATTCACATATTCATTGCATACAAATATATGTACATTCAAACGAAACAAAAAATAGTACCTCTTTGATTCACGTGCGATTGGGGAATGTCTTTGTGTAAGTGGAAAAGGCTTGTAGCTGGAGCACCAAAATACCATTGTCAAGACACAAAGGGCAGTTAGTTGCCACTGCAAGTGAAAGAATATACGCTACAAAGCAGCTGGTTCCAGAAACAAATACACAGCACAAATAATGCTCACATAACTGCCAAAAGATCGCCCTCATCAACATAATCAAAAATGATTGCCAAGAGTTATCAGAACACAAAATGGTAAAACTGAGTCAAGGATTATTATAATCTGGATCAGATGAAATAGCTTTCTTTTTGTCAATCGCTTTACTCTCAGTAAAAATTGAAAACAATGAGAAAATTATGTCATTTTGAAATTCGAGATCTTTGGCCGGTTTGAAATGGCATCGGCAGTCCAATTTGTAGAAAATTATTGCGCTGTTTGACGCATTCAATGTCAATGATTGATTACTTCTTTATGACGTATCGGAAACAGACACCAATGATCTATTCAAAGACCGAGGCTTTGAAAGACTTTCTGGCCGTGAAAAAAAGATGTCTCAATTATCGTATCTATAAACAAAGCAAATTGAGACGTCAAAAGCATGACAAAAATATCGGATCTATGCTTCCGATATTACTTCAGGAAACCAAGTCTACATCAAGACTCTTAAGACCAATTTTTCAATGTATAAGAATTTGAACATCAGCAAATTTCTCTGTTTACAGAAAAGTTATCCTTTGGGGGCTTTGAGATGGATTTTCCCAAAAACAGAAAGAAACAAAGAACTTAAATCCGTTTATTACCTGCCAGAATCAATGGACTCAAAATGCCTCGGAACTTTCCAAGATTTTTGGAAGATAATTCACTTTCTTCCCAAAATGAGTGCAGCAGCAGTCGTATCGAGTCACAATGGAAAGACTGATTGATGCGGATAGAGTGGTGCACAACATTTCACAACCCGTTTGCAATCAGCACACAATTTTTTTTTTAAAAAAAGTGGAAAAGATTTGAAGGGTCCAATTTGGTCTTTTTTGTAGTTATTAGTTATCGGGCGGATGCCTAAAACTGACACACAAAACGGTTATTTAAAAATTGACGCATAATAATGGCTCAAATTATTCTCTCATACCTAATTTGCCAGATAAGAAATGTGACAGTTTATCTTGACACAACAGCTTAATTTATTCTGACATAATGAATCAGAAAATGTCCGCTTTTGCTAAAAATGACTAATTAGGACACAATAATGTGGCAAAAGCCGCTTAAATCCGGAAACACTCCTTACATTTTGGGACAAACATAAATTAGGGACTGTGCGCTGTACGTTTTACAACCGGACAGGCCGACTCGCGAACAGACGTTTTAACAAGCACTTGATCAATTTTTCATCATCAATATTTCAATTATATTCCTGGGAGTAAGGAGGGATACACAAATAGATGTGTTGTTAATCCATAATAGAAGGCATTGCTCTTAAACAAGACATGTGTGCGGTATTGATGTACGTTAATTTGCATCCGTATGTCAGGACAATAGATGTTTGGGAGCTCGGCCCCTTTAACACCTGTTTGCAGGAAAAAAAAGATGAAGAAACGTATGTGTTTGTTCACATGTAATTGCAGCAAGTGAGGGGAGGGGAAAGTGGGACATAAAATACTGACCACGGAATGTACAAAAGTGAACAAAATTACTATAATTGAATTCCTTTTTCTGATGATCTTTGGGAAAACAGATGCTTCTAAATGGAAAATGTAATGAGAAAACATTTGACAGAATTGACAGTGGGTGGAACATTGAATTACAAAAGTACTTATGCCTGATGTTGATAAAATGAAGTGTTCGTTTAGCAAAAGAAACGCAGGGGCGAGGAATGGGGGGGGGGTTGCTGAGCCAAAAATACCAGTTTTTCGTTGTATATTATAACACACCCACGAAAAAGGCAAAACTTGGTGGCGGAAACAAAAAATTTATACGAAGTCGCAGAAAAGCGTTTTGAGAAAAGCCCCCCTATGTTTTGGAATACACTCACACAGTCTGTTCAAATTGCAGTTTGTTAAAAGGAGGAAGCAATAGCATAGGAGTAAAATATAATCCGAGGGTTTGTTCAACTTACCTCTATTGGGTCTCTGGTTAATCGGCGGCTCCTCAGCGGACACCACTCGGTCATGTCCCAAACAGCTCAGCCACACCACAAGGATGGAAACAAACATTTCAAAAATTAATGGAGGGATAATATTGATACTATTTACTCTTTGGGTCATCTTTTGGTTAAAATATAATAATTGCTTTTTTCAAATTCTTCCGTCCAAAAGAGCAACCACCTACAATGAAAACATACCAATTAACGTTTTAGATCAACAAAATTTAACGGTAACAATGAAAAGGAAATAATTAACCATACATTAATTCATAGAAAAAGAAAATCTTTAATAATAAAGAACAGCGCGAGTAATGCTAAGATTGTGCTCAATTTGGGGAGAAAGCTAAAGAAGCGAGGCTAATTTTTGCGATCAACGAGAAAAAAAAAGCGGTTCTTGAACAATTATTAATTACACGAGAATGTTCTAACTTTGCTTTATTTTCAAAGTGAGATAATTTTTTACAAGTGACGCGCCAATAAATTTAGAAAAGCGTTTTTAAATTTACTTCGAGCCGCTCAGACGACAAAATATGAAAATAGACAAAATAAATTCACCGCTCCATTTTTAGCCAATCAGAGCGCAGAGAGAAATTAGCTGTGTTTAAACATAGCGTTATTTAAGCGGATTTACGGCGTAATTGCAAGCAGCACTTTACAGTTGGCGCGCTTAATCAATCGCAGACCGCACGTCAAACCCTAATTAAGGAAGTGTAAAAGATTACTGATAAATTAGTACAATTCAACACGATCTCCGACATCGACCCACAAGAAGCATCATGGATCAAAATTGTCAATGGTGCTTAAATATTAACTTTTGCGAGAGGAAATGAGGACGTCAGCTCTGAAAAGACAAGTAATCAGAGGATAAAATAACAGCACGTTAATGCGTAAAGAAGGGCGTAAATGGCACCGAGGAAGAAATGGTTCAATAAAAGACAAACTTTGCGTTGGTCCTAACTCAATAATTTCCGAGATTAGATATATTTTTAGTTCATTTGTTTAGTTAATACTCAGATATACCCATTTTTTTTTTCACCTTTGGTCTTACGAGCATTAATCTAGCATAGGTTTGGTAGCAAAAATGGCAGCAACCCAAATGTGCAAAAAACAATAATTTGCAGTTTCGACTCTTTCTCATCCAAAATCAGCTTTTCAATATCGGCTCTGTAATTTAAAGATATCGGAAACGTTTTCGTGCGTTTAAAGGCAACGGGACACCAAATAATTCAGGACGGATCTCCGTTTTTGCCATGCCCCCCCCACTCCTATGCCAAGATGAGGTGCGCGACTCAGAGCGCGGCCCAAGCTCTGATCAGACCTACTTGGGTCGCGCACTTAATTAGATCGCGCTGTGGTGATGCAGGACGCACTTGGGTCACACACTGGGAGTAACCCGAACGACACTTAAAAGCATTGAATTATCAGTAAACATTGATATAATGGATTGTTTTCAGAAATATAGAAAGCATTTTATGTATATGGTTTTAAATTTTTTCGACAAAAATCATTTGATCCAAACAAATAAAAATTTTCCGCTCAACACAGATTACCAACACTTAGTCCTTGGAGTGGTCTTTGATGCTCGTCGAATAAAATTGAGAAAAAGTCTTTGGCAAAAACTTACGGTTTTTCCGTGTGCTTGACTGCTGTCACAGTCGGACATCTTGTTCCTGAGCAGATATTCCAGACTGTGGACTAGGTTCTGATCAGATCGATTAGGCTCTGAAAAGGTTTTGCTCGCATTGAATTCGTACCACGAAACGATTCAGACTCTAGACCAAACACTGACTGTGATCTGAGTATCCAGACTTCGGGCAGGGCTCTGATCAGACTTCCCAGTCCGTACATAGAGCGCTGACCAGACTATCAAAACTCGGGGCGGGGATCACTGATCAGACTCTTCAGATAGTAGTTAGTCCTGCCAGGTTCTCTAGAATGATCGGGGTTTATCCCCTTGTTCTACGCTAGTCGGTTTCATCTGAGCTCCCTTGATTCGCACACCTCATACAGGGATATTACTATGCATACAAGTATATGTACATGCAAACGAAACAAAAAGTAGTACATTTGATTCGCGTTCGGGTGCTTATTTCTATGGTAGTATCTGAGTACTGTTTGTCGAGAAATACATGAAGGTAATATGAAAGAAAACAAGACCAAATTTGAACTACAATCCAGTTCTGTTGAAAAAAAAAGATTGAAATTTTCTTTTGATTGCATGGGTTTTAAATATAAAACTCTTATAGGAAAAAAGTTTTTTAAATCTTGATTGCCATTGATTTGTGTTTTTAAAATACTGTTAAAATATTGTTGATCTGTCATTTGCAGGATTCTTTTGACCAAAACAACGTTTAATGAACCATAAAATTGGATGTAAGACACTTTGAAAATCTTGCATTGCAACCTGCTGATCAGTTATCTTCAATCACAACAGTCTCTGCCCACCATTTTCTTCTCTTAGCCAATAGTTTTGCTGCAGCAATTTTTAAAAAGAACAAGTTCTGAGACACTACGCGTTCAGTTTTGTTTAATTTTGAAGAGAATTCAAGACCTCCATACAAATGCAGCACTCGCAGAAAGAAATCTATATTTTCTCCTTCTCTCCTCAGTTCAAAAAGTGAGTTACAGTTTTGAATATCAATGTAATTCTTGTGAAATGATACAATTTTAGGATCCAAATACAAATAAACAAAGCAACTAATTTCTTCAAATTGAGACCGCATATTGAAAAGTTTATAGAAGAAAACTGTAAAGAAATCCAACCATCTAATGACAAATTATGAGAAATGATTGTGTATTGTTTTTCAGGGATATTATATCGTGTAAGCGTGTTCACAAATTCTAACGTTTTTGAACTAGTTTTCTTTCTTTATAACCAATTGTTAAATTTTTGTTTTCAATGTCCTTGTTTGCTAACAAAGACTTCTGGCCCAGCTAAACTTTTTATTTTTGCGTCATCTGTAAATAGGGTTGTGTCGATTCAGCAACTTTTTATTGTGTTTTGCTTAGGATTAGAAGAACCTGTTTTTGCTGAATCGAAAACAATTGTATCTGCAGATAGAAATGTAATGAAAATTGATGGTCAATAATTGTTAGAAGCAAATATTGTTATGACAGACAGTTGAAACTGCTATGAAAAACAAATTCATCTAAAGAAAAGCTTAAGTTTTAGAAAAACAAACAAACAAATATGGGCTCTGTGGCCCTTAGGCTCCTCTCATTTTATTAAAGGAAATTTGCCTGCTCCGGTACATACTTGGGTGAATTTTTGTTTCCCCTAATCAAAAAATAGCGCCGTAAAGCAGCTCAGATGACAAATTAGCGCAAAATTTATAATAATACCTGTTTTTCTTTGCTCATAAGCAGAATTTATTTCACCTGTATGTCTTAATTTGGAAGCTTCCACGCATTTTTAAGTTGTGGCTGACGTTTGTGCTTATTTTTTAAATCACTTTTTTACCGTTTTTAAATAAAATTTGATAAAATCAAAACCAATCTTTTCCTCTTCAAGAGGCGATTAATTACTCCACTTGGATGTTCGTTAAAGTGACGGCAAATTTTGTAAACAGATTTTCTGCGCCGTTATCTGAAAACTCGGTGTCTTGGTTCATTTCTGATGCAAACAAAATAATCTAAGCACTGATCCTGAAAGCCGAACAGAGAAACAGCAAAGGAATATATGCAGTGGAACAAATCATTCATACCCTTTGGGCGACATTAGCCAAATACGAGAAATGAGTTAGCCTTGCGATTTGAACTGACAATGGCAAAAAAACTGGTCACCGGGCGATCACCAAACAAGCTGTCACCCGGCCAAAATAATTCAGACAAAATCATGCAGACGTTATTTTAATAAATTAACTAGTTATCGAAATACTTCAATTACCGAATGCATTGCCATGTGAGCTTATTTAGAAACAACTATGAGATTTCAAGTTTTGAGTGGTAATCCACAAACTTAATGCTAAAACCAAAAGTTAATGCTCAACTAAACTATTACGAACAACGTGCTTTGGATACAAACGTTAGCAACACTGGAATTGCTGCAAAGCTCCCAAATCCGCAGAAAACATACAGAAACTCATCATTTGCAATTCATTTATTGGAACACACAGAATTCAATTACTCTCCCAAAAAAGAGTGTTGGGTTGTTGTCTTAGAAGCAAAATGGCTCCACTTTGATTTGTTTGGTGCTCTTTTAATACTGAGAATCGATAACGAAAGCTTGCAGTGGCTGTTTGGGCATTACGTTGATAAAAGAACAACAGAAAAAATTACGTATTCAAAAATTCGATTTTCAACAATTCAACTGACCCGGAGCAAAACAACAAAACGCAGATGCTCTTTAGCGTCAAAAATCAAATGAACGTGAACAATTGGAAAGCGCCGAAGTAGCAACAACTGGATTGCACAGAACTTGCTATTTTGGCAACTGCAGTAGCAAACATGCAAGCTAATAATGCATTCCTTTGGACAATGTGTGATCGTTCAATCAAAACCAGTTCCAATTTCATTAGCTAGCACTAAACTTGTAACCTCTGTAGCAGTGCTACATACAATACAAAACTCAATCATTTTTAGTGCTATCTGATGCTCTCATATCTGTGCTATTGCTGTAGTCTCTGTCGACATAGTGAATCAACCAATCACATTATGCCAGCTGGCAAAAAGTATAAACCACCACTATAAAAAGCATTGAATTTGCAGTAGAAGCACTTTTTCCCACTCTGCGAGGATTCAATCCACTGGCTGGCTATTCAAGCCCAGCAGCAGAGGAATAGCCGCAAACAACAACAAGCTCAGCTGAGCGCGTAGGCTAAATGCTTATTGATAAAGCTCGAGCAGTAAGAGCTAATGCTTATCTTATTTCCTCACATTAGTAGTACATACAACTATTCTCTATATTAGACAGTGATGACTGTAACTAAGTACGTATTTCCAATTCAACATCTCACCATCCACGCATATTTTTTACTCTAAAACCTCAAAATTCTGGTCAATCTGCTTAGTTATATTTGGTAAGTGAAATTAATAAATAACATCTGATAGTTTTTCAGAACAACGACTCTTCTTTGGTGACAAGGAGAAGCCAGAAACATTGTTGTGATTGAGTGCAATTGTGACAAGACTACCAAGTAAGATACCGGCAAAAATGTCAAGTGGGTTTTGATCCTAACAAAGGAATTTGGAAAAAATTGATAGCAAATCAGCAATTGGGCATGCAAGACAAACTTATTTTACGGAGCTGTCAGGAGACAGTTCTTCATGTGGAAAAACGCTCCGAATTGTTTCTGAATTACAAGAGCATGATCCTCTTGTGCGTTGGCCTTTAACAAACTGTGGATGCGATCGAAGCGAAACCGTAACTAACGATATAAAACGAGCCAGTTTGACATCCTTAACACAAAACTAAAATTGTTGTGTCAAAATTGGAACAAGTAGGATAGTTCCATCAATTAGGAAAAGTGAGGTGTTCCCTAACTACAAATTTGATTCTGTCAAAACCACTGAAAATAACATGCGCTTGGCATACATTGACTATTAAAAACCCTTTAACTTAAGCAAAATACCAGGCGTATCGGTTGGTAGCAATAGCGCCTCCACAGAGCCGCTGGAACAGAGCAGTTACTTTTTTTGCTTTTCAGAAAAAATGCTTTCTCAAATTTCCACGTAAAGTTTTGCAGATTTGGATAGACTCGAGATAGGCAAAGGCCTTGGTCTGAATCATTTTCAATTCTTCAGCAACCTGTTTGCTCTAGCAAGGTC
Source organism: Convolutriloba macropyga (assembly GCF_964194025.1). Taxonomy (NCBI): domain Eukaryota; kingdom Metazoa; phylum Xenacoelomorpha; order Acoela; family Convolutidae; genus Convolutriloba; species Convolutriloba macropyga. Next base: position 55,737,978 of record NC_134472.1, read on the forward strand.
TGTCAATTTCTGATATCTCAGCAGCCTTTTTTAATCAGAAGGCTAACACAAGAAAAATCTTTCAACAGAGAAAAATCGTTTAGGGTAAAACCATCCCAACCAGCATTAGAAGTGGTCTGCGTATTTTTCAGTTGGAAATCGAAAAAGCCAGTTTCTTCACATAAAAATCACAACAAGAGCGGAGCAAATACTAAGCTGCACAACTGATTGATGCCAACTTCCTGCAACGGTTATGGCGAACAAACTTCCTAGTGGCAGTTTCTTTCTTCATTCGTTATACGAAGAGTGCAGCGTTCATTCTGAAAAGATAACAGGTATTTGAATGCCTAACTTGCTGTAGAGAATTTCTTCATGTTCGTACCAAAACTCGACAAAAGACAGCTATATTTACGCCGATAAAACATCCTTAAGGAAAAGTCCTTCAGAAAACAACGACAACTGATCAAGATTACGTCGAGAAACGTATCAAACAAGTGGTAATTCCGTTCAAAAATTTTTTGTTCCGCATTTTAGTGCACGCAGTTGGTTTGGGAGCTCGCGTAACAAAAAGATTCTGATGGAAATCCGTTTCCTTCTAATGAAAATGATCAATAAAATGCAGCGACAAAAAATGTCGCTTTGAACAACCAGAAGCAACAAGAAAATAAATTGCTTGTTCAACTGCCAGTAGCATAGTCAGCAGTAAGCTAGATCCAGTGACCCAAATTTTACAGATGCTCATTGATAGATGTCCAATCAGCGCTATTCAGGAGAATTGCAAGATTGGATTTGTGTTATGTAAAACCCAGAACAGCAGAAATTTTAAAATAAAAGCCCTGTTTCCTCCATTGATTATGTCAAATGAATGCCTTTGTTATACGCTGTCCGCTTGACTAAGGGAGGGGTTCGCAAAAGGGTTAATTTAGTAACAGTAAGGAACACAACAATATATCAGCAGTTAACCAAAAAATGCTACCCAGGTTACTGTTTTAATGATGTCTTGACTTTTTGACTTTTTGCGTCTCCGATTGCTCCTCAACTGATTTTTCAACGCAAAAATAATCCCCTTGGTGTTTTTGAACAGTTTTTTGTTCAAGAAAAAGTCCATTGAAAAACGAAATCAAATAAGACGAACAAAAAAGCTCCGTTCCAGGATAGCAGCACAGGTCAACCCATATTGCCATTCTTAAACAGGCATAATTTTTTTTACCTCTTAATTAGTTGACAATTATGTTAAAGTTATAAAAGAAAAATTTTTATTTGAAACATGGGTGTGTGGTTCTGATTAAAAGTTGTATGCATGAATGAGGAGGCATATTTCTTATTTCATCCTCTATGCGAAAATAGAATTTCGGAAATAGAATAATCGCAAGCATGAGCTCTGCTGAAGTGTTATGAAAAATTGGTTTCTAACCTAATTCTAGGTGTGTGTGTGTGTTGCGAGTTTGGCAGAGTACTCACGAGTTGAAGATTGGATATCAGGACACAGAAAATTGAATTCACTGTTCGAGACCTTTTCGATACAAGGCACAATATTAGATAGAATAATGCACAAGACAAATTTTTGGTATCAAGACGCAGTATCAATTTAACAGTTATTCTGCTCAAGAGTTTGGTTTTGGCAAGACACAGTAACAAATATACTGCTGCAAATATAAGTACAGCAGAGCGGATATACAGTTACAAAAGCAAACTGCATAAACGAAGTATCTGGACAGATTTTGTAACCACTCATAATGAACTTTGTAAAACTTTCTTTGTGAAACACAAGGAGAGATGTCGTTACATTTGGTCCGCCAACCTGGACAATGGAATAAACTGCTGTCCAACTCAACAAGTGAAGTGCCAAAGGCATCAACGAATAAAACACAGCACAAAATGCAATTCAACGACCGAACGCCAATTAGGCAATGTGCATTAGAAGTTGAATAGCAAGGCTTAACTAAAGCAAATAAACAAAAGTACTGTAGAGATTCAAGCTGTAGTAGCAAAGTACAAACGAAGTGACTCCGTCACAGAGTCGACTCCCTTTGCATTCTTCTGCGGAAGCGAGCAAATATTCTTCGTGATCCCGAAATGTTTGAACATTACGAAGCTCAAAGACTAAATTTGTTACGAACATTATTCGCAGATTGGTTACCATACATTCACGGAGAAACAAACATGACGGATCAACAGAATCAAACCGCACAATTGACAAGCGATGCAGAACCAACTGCCGTTGATTCTTCACAGTCTGTTTTAGGAGTTTATCGACGAACTGCTGAACATGGAAACCCAAACAGGGACAATGATTCAAAGGCCTCCTCTGATAAACGAGCTAAGAAAGCAAAAAAACTTGCAGCTTTAGAGAAAGACTTTGCATCAAATATAAGGTTGCAGAAAATTGAATTCGGATTGAAAAGGAAAGAGCAATGGAGATGCAACTTTTTGAAGAAGAAGGTGCACTGAAACTAGGATATGAGAAAGAAGCTCTTGACGCAAGAGCATCTGATTCTGATGATAGTACAGCCCCTAGTATTTGAATCAAATCATCATTCAATTGGAAAACCCCGAAGAACAAAGATGTTTCCGGTTGGCTCGATAACTAGGATAAATTCTCCTAATTGCAGGATTATAGTTTCGAGCATGCGAAAACCAGGATCGACAACAATTATCCCAGGGTAAGCTTCAATCGCGATGGTGTACTTAAGTCACGGTCACCAATTGGAGAGTGTGCCAGCGCAGCCCGGGAACAAGTCAAGTTTAAGCGCAATGAACCAAGCAGTAGCAGTCAACTACCGAAGTTGATGTTGAGGTGATTCGACGGAAACCCCCTAGAGTGGTCGAAGAGTAGTCAAATATGTTCAAAGCAACTGTTCACCATCGCGACATACCTGACTGAGAGAAAATGAGCCACTTGAAAACTCTGTTGACAGGTAAAACAAAGTCAGCTATATCAGGAATGGGCTATTCGGGAGAGTTTTATACTCAAGCGTGGGAACTCCTGGGACGGAAGTTTGGCGGACCTTACCTAATTGTCGACGCTCAGCTTAACATATTGCGCAAACAACAACCAATTCGAATGCACGACTCATCGGTTATAATTAATTACTCAAAAACAATCAGCAAGCTAGTTAATAAACTAAAGCAATACAATTTTGAGGGCGACCTGCGTTCAAGTTCAACACTGCAAGCGGCAATTGAAAAACTGGCCCCAAACTTGAAAGAAAAGTGGTTTTTTTCCTTGACGAGTGTCAAGAAGATAGACCTGATCTCACTCGCCTTGAAAAGTGGTCAGCTCAAATAGTTTTTGTCCATGAAGGAATGCCATCAACCAAAAGCGAACGAAAGGAAGACGATCGACCACAAGCTAACAATGAAAAACGATTCTTAAAGTCGTCAAATGTTAGTGCGAGTTCGAATGCGAACGAAACGAAGCAAATGCAAAACAACAACTGTCCACAAGAGGATGTCACTCGTAAAATATGGAACTGTCCAATGTTTAAGAGTATGAATGTCACCGAACACTATGCAGCAGTGAGAAAAGAACGCTTATGTTATAAATGGATGTATCAAAAAGCACAACAGACTGCTACACTCAGAAAACTAAAGGGACGAGGGTAGTCATGCAGTTAACGTAAGCGCAGCAACAATCAACCAGAGTAACCAAGTTACTAGTTTTCTTCAAATAGTTAGGGTATCGGTTCAGAGCGGTGGTAATAAGTTGACTACCTAGGCCTTGCTCGATAGTGGGTCAACAGTATGATTCATCTACCAAAGTGTCAAGGATCAACTACAAGCAAAAGGCACGGACGTTACCTTGAACATAGCTGGGTTACATTGGACGCAAACTTTGAGGACAGAGAAGGTTCCTATCACAATAAAGGGACTACATTCAAAGGTGCATTCGATTGAAGCGTTTGCACACCCATCAATCTCGTTGGAAAACACAACATATGATTACAAGGAACTGAAGAATAACTTCAGACACCTGAATGTTCTCACTAACAGAACATTCAACCTGATGGAAGCTGCCTACGAACTGACTTGGACAAGATGCCTACGAAATTCAACGTCCTTTGGATTATAATATTGGAACACGAAGTGAGCGTTTCGCCGTCTTAACAGAATTAGGATGGGTAGTCAGTGGTCCCATGACAGGAATAAAAGTGAAAATGTTTGTCATTTCACCTCCATAGAAGATGTGAAAGTGGCAGAAAAAATCCAATCTTGGTGGGACATAGAAACTTATGCTTACGAAATAAATGTAAGTCAATCAAAGAAAGAACAGCAAGCTGAGAAGTTTCTAGAGAGCACAGCAGAGTTTACAGGCAAACGGTACGAAGTGGGCATGCTCTGGAGTAAAGTAGTACCCAATCTTGCAAAGAAATCACCCCTCGGTCAGCTCTACTCTCTGGAACAAAGATTCTAACACAAACACAAATTTAAAAGAATTGTATCAACAGTCAATTGATACAGATATTGAAAATTGAAAAGGGATTTGTGAATATCCTAGTTAAATTGGAAGTCAACGGTACTTTCGGAAAGGAATGGTATTTGCCACACCATCCAGTACTAAACCCCAACAAACCGAGTAAAGTTTGCCGTGTTGGCAACGCTGCAGCGAAATACAAGGATATATGCCTAAATGACAAGTTGTTAGCCGGAGCCGATCTATTACATGGATTGATCGGAACAATATTCAGATTTCAATAAGGACCAATAGCCCTAACCGCAGATATGGAAGCAAAGTTTTTGCAAGTGCAATTTCCTGAACTGGGTAAAAAATGCTTGAGATTCCTGTGGGGACCAACGATGAACGAACCTGTGCAAATTTACGAGTATCAACGTCAGGTTTTTAGAGCAAAGAGTTCACCAACATGTCCCAATTACGCTCTGAAGTGAGTAGCCATCGATAACGAGGACGTCGATAAGGAGGAGTTCCCAATTGCAGCAAAAACAATCCAAAACAATTTCTACATAGACGATTTCATTAAGTCAGTCAAAACACCTGAAGAAGCAATCAAAGTTTTCAAACAACTGCAAACTCTTCTCTCAAAACATGGGTTTGAACTGAAGAAGTGGATCACCAACAACGATGTGGTAACCAGCGCAATCCCAGAGGACTTGAGATCAATCAGCAACACAAAGCAGGTTGAAGTAGAACCCGGCAAGGAAGGTTCTTCCGTGTTTGGGCTTCAGTGGACGATTACCGATGGTAGTCTACAGGTTTGTAGAGGTACAAGCAAAGAAGTTGAGGATCCAATCACCCAAAGGAAGATCCTATCTCTAGTTTCTACAGTGTTTGATCCTCTTGAACTGTTTGCACCATTCAGTGTCCATATGAGACGACTCTTGAAGAGCATCTGGTCAAAAATGGACAACATTGGGACAACTCAGTGGAACCTAACGAAGAAGAGGAGTTTCTGAAATGGAGAGACCAGCTTCCAGAAGTAGCAGAAAGCAGCATTGATAGAAAATACTTCAGCACAGCCAAGGACAAATGGGAACTTCATGTGTGTGCCGACGCATCTGAAGACGCAATGTGCGCAGTGGCATACCTACGTTCAAAACCCAAAGAATACTCAGCAGACTTAGCATTTGTAATCGGAAAGTGCAGAGTTGCACCGATGCGACACCTTTCCATACCACGCTTGGAACTACAAGCAGCAGCGATGCCGGTGAGACTTAAAGAACAGATAGTGAAGGAACACGAAACGAAGATTCACAGTTGTAACTTTTGGACAGACTCCACTACTGTTCTGCAATGGATTCATAGCTCCCACCGCAAGCAACAGGTGTTTGTTGCAAACAAAGTGGCTGAGATTTTGGATACAACTAATGTTTCACAGAGGAATCATGTGAGTGAGTGGTTTTAACAATCCAGCTGACATCGGGACACGAGCTATCAATGTGGACGATTTTGAGAGAAGTGAATGGCTCACTGGGCCGTCCTGGTTGAAGCTCCAAGAGAACGATTGGCCTCAACAGGTGAATTTAACGTTTGCTTCAGACGAACAAAACGACCAGATGGTCTTCTCAGCAAAGGTTGAAGAGAAGAAGTCGATGATTCAGTGGGAACGATTCAGCAATTTCAATCGACTAGTAAATAAAATGGCATACGTACAGCGCGTATTTTGAAAACACAAACGTGTGTTCAAAAAACACAAACCGGCAACAAAAACACTAAGTGTTGAAGAAAAAGAGGGTGCACAAGCAGGCATCTTCAGACTGCTGCAGCAAGAACAGTTTGCTGAAGAGATGAAATCTCTCATGATTGAAAAAAAAATTCTAAAAAACAGCAAAATCCTCCTGTTTCACAATTCGTAGACCAGCAAGGACTTATTCGTGCTCAAGGCAGAATAGGTAAAAGTCAATTGAATTTCGAAACCAAGCATCCAATCATGCTAAATTGAAGCACCATGTAGTTGAACTATTCTTGCGATATGAACATGAGAATAGTCATCACGAATGTACTGAACATGTCAGAAACACAGTTCAGCAGAAATTCTGGATCCTAGGCATACGAAATGCTTTGAGATCGATCAAAAACAAATGCCTTAGATGTCGAAAGGGAAGAGCCCAAAACAGGCATCAGTAATGGCAGATCTACCTGAAGAACAATTAGTCGCATCAACAGTGTTCTCGAATGTGGGCGTGGACAATTTCGGACCATTCACAGTAAAGATTGGTCGTCGAAACTAAAAGCGTTGGTGCTGTCTATTCACATGCCTTACTCTACGAGCGGTACATATAGAAATTGTACCAAAACTAGACACTGATAGTTGTCTTAACGCAATCACGCGATTCATTGCTCGAAGAGGCAAACCGGTCAAAACGATTAGTGATAACGGGACAAACTTCGTTGGAATTGAAACAGAATTGGCAGAGTATATAGCAGCATGGACAAAGAGCAAATTGAAAGACATCTGATTTAACAAGTCATCAGATGGAAGTTCAACCCACCTGCAGCACCACATCTTGAAGGAGTGTTGGAAAGACTGGTTAGGGGAAGCAAGAAGGCAATGCACGCAGTGCTGGGCAGTCGATCAGTCACGGAAGATGTTCTGTCTTGTCCACGATGTGTCTTGTCGAACAGACGCTGAATGATAGACCGCTGACACCAGTCAGTTCTGAGGCTACCGATTTGGAAGCTATTACTCCAAACCATTTCCTGCTTGGCAACAAGAACCTTAGTTTACCGTATCTATCAGGTGCAGAGCAGTTTGTTGATTATAGAAAGCTCTTCCGACAAACACAAGCTTACGCAAACATCATCTGGACAAATTCCGTCAGCGAAAATCCGAACGAAAGATAGATGCTACAAGAAGCCAGTAGTGAAACTCGCTCCGGTACTACTAACTGGTGATGACGTTTTCACGAAGGAAAACAGGGCCGGCGGTGTTGGAGCTGAGCTTAAGGAATAACAAAATTGCTTAGGAAGTCAAAATTCAGCGCAGATTCAAAACAGATCCAAATAAAGGCGTAGGACGAAAACTATTACTGTCTGCTATTTTTATCTGGATTATCCGTCCCCTTAGCGAAGAAACTGTGTATAGCAATTAAGAAACAGCCGCGTATGCCACGTCAGCAGAAAAATTGTTAACAAACTGAACAGGTATAAGAACTCACAAGTTGTTTTGTCAGCCTAGCAACTCGAGCTAGCAAATAAACTGAGCAATAAAGTTGTTGAAATAATATAGTCTTGAACAGTATATTTGTTACTGCGTCTTGCCAAAACCAAACACTTTAGCAGTATAATTGTTAAATTGATACTGTATCTTGATACCAAAAATTTGTCATGAGCATTGTTCTATCTAATAATGTGTCTTGTATCGAAAAAGTTTCGAACAGTGAATTCAATTTTCTGCGTCTTTATTTCCAATCTTCAACTCGTGAGTACTCTGCGAAAATCGCAACACACACACCTAAAATTAAGTTAGAAACCAATTTTTCTGAACACTTTTCGGGCATATATTTTTGTCTTAGATCTGTTTCATCAAAAGGATTGAACTGGTAAACATATAGAGATCCCGTATTGTGTGATCTGTGGACCCAGTTCACTTAAGAAAAAATCCAAAACTAATTTAGTTAAATTAATTAATGCAACGGTAAGTAAAGCAGAGCGGATATACAGCTACAAAAGCAAACTGCATAAACGAAGCATCCGGACAGATTTTGTAACCACTAAGAACGGACTGGGCGGTGTAAACCTTTCTTCGTGAAACACAAGGAGATCAGCCGTTACAATCAGAGTTAGGTAACACCTTTGAAAGTACACCAGATGTCACTTCAAATTGTCATATGCTTCTGGATGCCGCTTGTTCAGTAGGCTTTGTGAATGTATTCTCATTGTACTCGCGATTGATTATTCCTTAATTTTTGTTTCGAAAAATACACGACTGCCTGGGGTAAGTTATCAATAGGCATATGAGTAGTACTGAGGTCTAAAGATTTCTTTCTAATTCTCTGTCTATGTGATATTCTGGTACTGATACAAAATACTGTTCCGTGGTCTGTTGGAAACTATTATTCTCCCAGTAGAGACTATTACCAGCACCAGTATCATATTTTGAGTGGAACTTGGCTTTAATACCATCGAAGTGCCTCCCGTCTTGTGATCGGACCCTCGACGCACTCCTCATTGCAGTACCATAATCAAGTTCGCGTCAGCCACAAAATATTGAGCATGAACACACAGTGACTTGTTGACAAAGAAAGTTAGGAAACTCTTGATTGATTGTTTCACTATCCGTTTTAGTTTCTCAAACAAAAAGTGTTGCTTAAATCCAATTAAAAATGATAAGTATTGTCATATGCCAGACATTTGCTCAACGAAGAAATTCGTCTCATTATTGCAACGTTTCACTGTGATTTTTAATATCATCTCTGTGACTGCGAGAAGACCAGCCAGTGATCGGGTTCTGTTGGTTGATTAAGGGCAGCAAAATTTCTGAATGTAAATAGTTTTTGAAAATGAGGAATTTTTGAAGAAGAACAAGATACTTTGGTAGAAAGATCGTCCTATTCTAGCAGCATAGAAAATCAAAGTGTACACGAAGAAGCATTCAGCGGTTCAATGCGTTGCTGGTTTGACCGGTTGCTTGTTCTTTAGAGGTTTGTTTGTTTGTTTGATTGCTTGTTTGTTCCTTTGTTTGTTTGTTGAAGTTCCCGTGATTAGAATAAAAAAACGTTCTTTAGCAATTTATTTTCTTGCCTGATTTGTACTCGTGAAATTGTTTTTCGTTTAAACTCAACGGAATCGTTTTTTTCACATATATGATTGTATCTTTTGTAATAGCGGATCTATGTACCTGAAAAACCGGTACATGAAAATCCTTTTCAAAAAACTGGTTACTTAATTTTCTGAAACTTGTTTAAGAAAACTACTACAAAATGAATTTTGAGTATGCAACTGTTTGCTTGTTACGTGCCACAATAAAGTCAACCGTAATTCAGAATTTTCGTACCACTGCTTGAAAAAAGCATCTCTCTTTTGAGTCAACAAAAAAACACTTCATCGGGCTGGGCTGCTCTTTAACGTCTATATCCAAACTTCTGACATTGGCTGTTCTGATTCATTTCAATAAATGCAATGCAAAATTGGCAACCTGAGTGAAAAATTCCGGGTTTCTACCCTTGTCTCCAGAAAAATTACTTCTCGCATTTATCAGTAATTTAATCTTTTGACAACTAGTTAACACAAAATTTACTGCTCTTTGATATACAACGATTAGGTTAAAAATCGCAATGTTCACTCTAAATGATGCAGAAAAATTTTTGCGCTATTCTTGGACTAAGTACACGGCGGCCGTCGGCATAACTCATTTATTTGCAAAGGTAATGGGATGCAGGTACATAACGCAGAATAATTTTATTCTATGGGGGCTCTAAAGAGCACTAGATTTACCGATACATTATTACGCAACCAGGTTGTCAAATTTTCACCTCGCGACGGTGAAAAAAATCATAAAAAAGGATTTAGAGGGCGACAGTTGTATCAAGTGAGGCTGACCAAATTCAACCTATACTTACCACCAGAAACAGAAGCAGAGCCCATATTAAATCCATTAAAACACACTTGGTAATATCAAGAGCATAGAAAGACATACCGACAAACTGATAGGCGTGAAATTAGTACTCGAATGAAGCAAAGATTTTTAGCGAACAAACAATTCAGGTTTCCATCACGGAAGCAAAGATTTGGGGAGAATTGGGGAGAATGTAAATAAAACCAACAGAAACCCAGTGGCTTAAACGCGAAATTTGAACTATGGGATCATTGAGTATTCAATGCTACAAGATGTATTTGTATACAAAATGAGGGACGCTGAAGACCAGGGACACCTTATAATAACTCTCTCACCATAGCAAGCCTTTCGGAGAACTCTACAGCAAAAACAAACTCAACTAGCGCTAGGAAGGTTAACCGGTCCCAAAAATACCCTGGGGTAACAATAGAGTTGGATCCGAGTCATAGGTATTGCTTGGAGGATTTCGAGGGATCCAAGAGATAAAACCGAGGGGCATGAGAGCTTTATATTCGGAAGTACAACGAAGGAAGAGCATACCTGTTAAAAGTTTGTTTTACTGTTTGCAAAAAATATCAGAAAAAAAATGCTGTGTTTGTTGAGAGAAATTTAGTTAATGCGCAAAAAACTTCAAAATCTGAAAGCTACAAGGATCTTGAGAAATGAACAGCTAGATGCACAAGAACAAATTAATCAAACAAGATAATGACAAGCAGTTTGCACTTACATTCACCATAATGCCAATGGTTACATACAGCACTGAAACCAGTAGATCGACCGCAAACCAGACGTAAGCTACACTGATAACTATGCGGGAATTTGAATAGACATAGGTTCAGCAATTACCACGAGAAAACTGAAAAAGATCAGAAATTTACAAACTTCTCTGGAAAAAACTCAAAATAATTTGGAAAAATTGCATTTTTTGCGAAATATAATTGATGGCTGGTCTCAATCAAAATAGCAGTGATCGACAGGTCTGGAATGTGTGATCACTACAAAAAATTGGTGCTTAAAATGCAAAATGAACCACAAATATGATGTTGAAAGCAATTGGCACAATCTTTTCAGTGGATTATACTGTTAGTTGTCCAACAGAATTTCAATATAAAAGTTTTAGAAATCAAAGTGGACTTCAATAAACCCGTTGAAGCAGTCTACAAAACTGAAGAAGAGTGCCTCTATCGGAACAAAAAAATTTGAACTTTGATTCAAACTGTTGATTAGAGACCAAATCTTTCGTAAAGTAAACAAGCGTAGATAATCAATTAATATTAACAACCGAGAAAAAAGTTCAAAAATATGGTTAGAAAAATTGCACCAGACTTCAATGAGCTGAGCGAGAAAATATTGCAGAACTAATACCAAATATTAAATCTTAAGGACCTGATGAACAGCATCAGCCCGATCATAACATCGAATCAACAAGGTTTTTGTTTTCAAACATCGTTCCAAAATATGCCTGCGGGCAACTAGCGCTGGATAGCGATACTAACTTTTATTTTAATTTTTGCAATGGTAGTGGAGTGAAATTATAACATATCCATTTAAAACAAATTCTTATGCACTTACGCCAATGTTGGCAAAATTTCCTCAAGTTTATGATGTTTCAATACAGGATATCCACTTAGCAAAAGACCTATTACGAAACCGATGATATCCGAAAATTAACAAAAGGACATGAGAAAACGTATATAAAGGTTGTTGAGCAAATCTTCAAGAAGTAAGACAACACCGGCATTGTCCTAAAACTAAATGTAAATACTTACAACACGAAATCTAATGCTTAGGATAGAAATTAACACGCAATAGAATCAGCTAAAGTTCTCAAAAAGTGAAGTATGATTAAAATTGGAAGCATTCAAGACATTAGCAGCTCAAAACAGTGATCAGCTAAACCAAAGGGTTCGCAACCATCTTTGCCTAACCTAGCAGAAACGACTTCAGCATTTAAATATATACTAGGTAAGAAACTATAAAAATACAAACTGATAAAAGTTAAGCTTCCGCTTGTAAAAATTTAATGATCTTAATAAACAAATACGTTTAGTATGTGATGCTAGCCATGCTGTTTTAGGAGCTGTATTAGAACATTGAGAGCGATAATGAGCTGAACCCAACCCTAGGCAGCGAGTGGTTTTTGCGACTTCTTTGTACCTGATTATGATTGCGTTTAAAAACCAGTTTTGATCACAGTGCAAATTTTGACCACACGTTTGATGATCTGTCGCAGTAAACTGCTATCAGATACCACAGTCTGAATCTTAGATCTGGTTTCGTTTTCGTTTTCTGCTTCTATTTCGCCAGATCGTTATAGATCTCTGAGCTCTTTTTCTTGAAAAATTTTGTTTAAACGTGTTATCCGAAGTTTGATCCAGAAATTTGTTTTGCCCGCTTACACTGGCGTCTCTTTCTGCTGGGCACGAATGGTGCTCTGCGGAGGTATATCCCCATTTTCCCCGTTTAAGAAATGAGCATAACTTTTCTCAAACTGTAACGATTAATTAATAAAGCAGAAAGCGTTTCTTATAAATTGTCAAAACTAACTTTTGCGAGCGCGGTCTTTGATAGGGTCCGCCTATTTTGGCTGCGTCCTGATATGACTAGGCCAAGTCTAACTTGCTTGAGATAACAATCAGTGCAATATTTCACTTCATTTTAAACTTTGTTCACGCGACACCAGACAAAATGAATCAAACAATTGACATCAAAAACTTTCAAATCAACAGATTTCCAAAGATTTACGAGAAATCGTGAACAAGTTGGCTTAATCCACATTCAAAATTGATCAAACCCAACCTTGACAATGTTGAAAGGAATTCAACCGGGCGGAAAAGACGCTGAGGTTATGTAGATATAAAACAGCAGATCTGAAGTCGACAAATCTTCATTCCATTCCAAGTTACAGAGTTTTACAACAAGTGTGTGTGGGTTTTATAGCTGGGCAAGCGGGAATTCTTTTGCTAGGAGTCGCGGTACTCGAGATTAAAAAGATCAAATTGGTTTCAAATTGCGCGACAAGAGGATAAAAGCGCGACTAGTTTATTGTAGAGCCCAAGTGGTTATATTGGGTAAGTGGTGGGTAACATTGTGACAAAGCCGGATATTAACAAGCGGAGATATGATCTCTAAATTTATTACCAGAGTTGATTTTTCCCTCGTGTGGCAGGCGGGAGGTAAGATTGAACAGATCCAGGCATATCAGATTCAGGATATTAATGCACTTTCTCTGCTAACTAAGGCGACAGCAACGCAGATATCGACCGAAAGATATCAAATAAATAGTTGTAATTTTAACCATACTTGCTAAAGGTCGAAATGCCTTGTTAAATTAGAATCCTTCAAAACAGACAGACACACCCTAAACTTGTCCACTTGACAAGTATGCATGGATGCATCTTTATATAATTAAGATACCCAATCCCAAACTTTTTTTAGAACGAGGAAGAATTAAAATAATAAAATCTTGGTTCACAACCGATCATTGTTCTTACAATCAGTTAATTTCAAATCAACAGTGGAATCACTCTCGCTACCTTCCATGAAAAACAATTCGAGGTATTAGGCTTTTTCTCGCTCCGAAGTCTTTCCTATTAATGGTTTACGGCCCAGATAATTAACTTAATAATTGCTCGGCATCTTGTAGCATCTGTTAAAAAAACAGCACGAGGTTTAGGAAAGGTTCAGGAAATCATATTTTTGTAAATTCCTTAAAACCTTTTAATCTTAGTGGTTTTCCTCTAAGGATATCAAAGGATTTTTGATGATACGTTCAAGCAAGTTCCGTAAAAATTTTTTTCATCCTATCAAACGTCCAGTGCCAAATAAAACTGGTCAGGCGGCATATGTAATGACATTGTACTACTGTACTAATGTCGATTGACAGGCGGCATGTAACATTTTCAAATTAGGTAAAACAATAGCTCTCAATAGCTGCTGACTTTTATACGAAAACCTAATTGGATGATCAACCAGTCAAATAACGAAGAAAAATTCACGGCTAGGCAAGAATTTCTAGTTCTTGCATAGAAAATAAACATTCAAATTTTTCTAGAAATTTAAAAATATAACTGGTCTACTTTTAAGTATTAAACCAGCACTCGCAACTGCAAATTGGAGAGATATCAATTTAGTCACAGGAAACCACATTGAGAGCAAGTTTAAGATAAAATATGTTTAAAAACTGATTAGCAGAGACATGGATTAAAATCAACCATTGAACACATAACAACAAATTTACCTCAACGTTTATGGTAAATCTGCTTTCTGTTACTAACGTTCACTTGGTTTAATTTACCTCAATTTAAGCCGAAAAATTAAGGCCTCATCATCTTAACACAATCTTTCAGTTTTCCCACAATTGATTTAATTTCTGCTTTAACATTAAAAAAGGTTTCTCATTAAAAAGATAATAGATTTTCTCTATTAAATTAACTTACTGGAAAACAAACTAAAACCTTGCTGGATAGTTTTCAAACAAATTTATTAATTTTTCAATTCAAAAAGCAGAAAACTCATAAACGGTAGGTTGATTTTTTCTTCTATTTTCCACATTGAGTGAAAGCAAGAGTATAATTTTTTCTAATAATGATTCAAATTCTTTTATGTGCATAAAGGTAAGAAAAAACAGGAAAAAGTTGAACATTAGTTCACAAAAATTGTGGTTAAATTATTTCTCGGAGAATTATTAATCGAAAATTGTTCTTCAGCAAAAAATCTTTTCAATAACACTTTTCCCCATTTTTTTGTATCCTAATGAAAGAACGGTTAATATTCTAAAAGACATCCGGGCCAAATTGGTAGGTTTACGAGCTCACGAAAAAATAATCACTTTTATTTGTTGCCAAGTCATGGTGCAAAAAATTTTTATTATTATTGATATGAAATCGTTAGCATATGAATAAATTTTAAAATTAAAATTTAACTCTAAAAGACCAGCAGATAAATTTTAGAAACAGTAATGAAAGAAGGCAGCCAAAAATGCTCTGAAAAACATCTATATTCAATGCGGATTTTGATGCAAGCATTTTCTGCGCTATTGAGCTAATATTTGGGTCGGCTGTCTGAAAGATATGTCAAAGCATTGTTATCGTTTTGCAAGATTAAGAGTTTTTGTCATTTCTTTTTAAGATACTGCAAGAATAACATTGGCTCTTCATTAGGGCTTGTTTTCTATCAGAGTCTCTTCTTCTGTGGCAAAATTTAATTCAAAAATAGGCCACTATCCCAGAGGCTATCACTAACTCAGCGGATATTTTTGAGGGAGTAGTACTGAGGATACTAACAAAAACCAAATACTTATTGAATTTTAGGAATTGCATCCAAGTAATCCCCATAAGCTTGCTATTTGTTTTCAGTGCTTTCCATGCTTTTTAGCGCTACTTTGAGCACCTAGACTAAATTGGTATTGTTGCTAATTAATTTGCAAATACTTAGTGATAATTGTGCGTTCTTATCCCAATTTTTCGGGCCGTAAATGATTTCTGGGTCTTTCCCATTATAGCCCCCCCCCCAGAAAATTATAGCCCCCCCAAAATCAAGTTATAGCATACAATTAAATTCATCATTTATGCTTACAATTGTTGGTTACAAGTTTTTGTTTTGTTCCAGTATCGAATGCTGGAATTTTCCAATCGCCGTCATTATTTAGGAGCCATTTCGTATTATCTCTGTAGCAGCTGAAATGCGGTTATGAGAAGTCAACTAAAATCAATTATAATGGGCAAGCCCATGTCACCATCCGGCGGCTTGCCTACAATGATTTCCGATTTTGTGTTAAAGAAGTGGTTATTAATTTCAGTGGCTCGCCTACATCGATTTCCGATTTTGTGTTAAAGAGGTGGTTATGAATTTTCATCTGGGGGGGGGGGCTATAGGTTACATGCCCACTAAGCTGGGGGGCTATAATGGGAAAGACCCTGATTTTTAAACCCAATTCAATTAACAGTCTCCCAATTTTTTCATAGTGAGTTGAACTTCATGGCAAATTATTTCAAGCTCTTCTTCAAACCCGCTTCTTATTTTAATGGAACGCGCTTTTTTAAGCAATAAAAGAACTCTCATTTCAAGAAATAGTGATGCAAGTGCACTGCAGGTCATTTTCTTCAACCGATAGAGTTGTTCCATTCGAAAGGACCAGCGTGTTTTTCTGAAACAAATTGCACAAAATTTTGGGAACAGTTTTGAGTTTTACCAGACAAAATCCAAGATATCGCTCAACTTGCTTTTGTAGCGCTAAATCAACGCTATCTAATTAATTTTACGGTTATATTGCAAAGAAATTGTTTTCACCACTAATTCAGCATTTTCGAACAAAATTTTTGCAAACTTTTTTAACCCGATGTACAGATTCTTCTGGAGAAGTATAGAACAATTGTGTAAAAACTCAATTTCTCAGATAATAATGGTTCAGAATAGTCGTTCTATTAAAAACATTTCCGTCATCCTTATAGCGCTTTCAACCTGACAACAGGGTAAAATCAATAAAAAATTGGCTCTGTTGTCATGAACTACAACATTATGATAGTTCAAAACGAGTGTCGAGTCTTAGGGTTGTTATGGAACTTACTTTTAGAAATGTAGAAAAATGACTTGGTCTAACCCATATTTAATGCTGCATTGATTTGTTGGTGAGTTTAAAGTTTAAAAAAGTCCGATGCATGAGACAATATTATACCCAAGTTATTCCCTTAGATCTTTTCGTTGATTATTCCGATTACAAATAAGCATTCGGCTTTTCAATTATGTTTTGCTAAAGCAAGCAATTTAATCTCATGATCGTTTATGATAGTTTCTTATCATGTCCCACTGGCCGCTGAGGTATGGTCAAGGCCCGCGAGGCATGGCCAAATTGACTAACTAAATATTATTATTTGTTCTATTAATTTCTATTTGATAAAATTTAGGTTAAAATGTTGAGTTTATTTTGGGTATCTTGTCACCATGGGTATATTGTCAATGGATAATTTATCGTGGACCGTTTTAACATATGCTATTATTTTGACTTTTTTTTTAAAAAAAAATAAATTTGATCACTTTGCAGGTTTTTTGGTGAAAGTAGTCAAACAGCTATATGTACCATTGTCACAGATAGAAACGACAACTTCAAGCATAGGACTTAAAATTCAGGAAACCATAACATTTTAACGTCAGAAAGAACATAATCAAAATACATAATTCTTAAAATGCTGATTAGGGAAAATTGCTCAAACACATGAAGAAAATTTAAAAATTGCTGGTTCAGCACTGTCAGTCTTCGAGTATGGGGGCTAAAGCAATGTAAGATTAGGGCGTCCTAGGGGATATCCCGAATTAACTCCCTACTCTTCCATTTTACCCCCCCCCCATTAATAGGTTCTACTTCTTTTCACCCCGATTCATTTAACCCCGCATATTTTAACCCCGTATCTTTTAACCCCTCTATCATTTAACCCCTATATCATTTCACCCCTCTATCATTTCATCCGCCAATTAGGAGTCGACATTAAAGGCATACTTTGTCATAATTAAGTAGATAATTTAATCCCACGTTCGGTTGTGATAGCTTCATATCAAGTCCCACGGGCCGCTGAGACATGGCCATGAACCGCAAGGTATGGCCAAATGATTATGTTGCTAATTAATTAGTCCTTACTTTACAAAAGATTAAAATCGGGGTGAAATGATAGAGGGGTTAAATGATAGAGGGGTGAATAAATCGGGGTTAAATGATAGGGGTTTAAATAAATAGGGGTGAAAAAGCGGGACACCCATTAATCCTCATTACCCCCCAAAAAGATGTAAGAGTTTTGAGGGAATTTGCTAAAAATTCCCCCCGATTACCCCCTAATCTTACATCATTTTTTGGGGGGTAAAGTTCAACACGGTAATTGTCACAGATTAATACATGACTCATCAAGACATGAAAGGTCTGAAAGACAATATCGAGCTCTGGTTCAGAACTGATCCAAAAATTTGCGTTTTCTGAATCTGCATAGTTTGACATCTAGTGCAGGTTGATTCAAAAGTTTGCAGAAATTGTTCGGCTCACACACCAGCTCATCTGATAGCCGAAGGATCAGGTATCCAAAACCCCCCAACCAGAGTTTTTACGGCCCCAATTACAATTTATGTATGGTTACATAGCATATTACCATATGTAAAAATAGAACGTGAGCCTGCGGGGCGTAAAAGTTACATGCACATTAAGCTGGGGGACAAAATGGATCCCCTATAGTTCTAGCGAAACGAAAAATTGAGGCTTTAATTAAAAAGAGTTCCCAAATTGCCTTGCAGGGAGGGGACACAAATGGACAAGATCCATTTTCACAATTAAATTTCCTCATTTCATTTATTTTTCCTGGACCTTCGGTTATCTGACACACCAACTGAGGATAATTTAACCCTAATAAGGTCTGGAATGTGTGATCACTACAAAAAATTGGTGCTTAAAATGCAAAATGAACCACAAATATGATGTTGAAAGCAATTGGCACAATCTTTTCAGTGGATTATACTGTTAGTTGTCCAACAGAATTTCAATATAAAAGTTTTAGAAATCAAAGTGGACTTCAATAAACCCGTTGAAGCAGTCTACAAAACTGAAGAAGAGTGCCTCTATCGGAACAAAAAAATTTGAACTTTGATTCAAACTGTTGATTAGAGACCAAATCTTTCGTAAAGTAAACAAGCGTAGATAATCAATTAATATTAACAACCGAGAAAAAAGTTCAAAAATATGGTTAGAAAAATTGCACCAGACTTCAATGAGCTGAGCGAGAAAATATTGCAGAACTAATACCAAATATTAAATCTTAAGGACCTGATGAACAGCATCAGCCCGATCATAACATCGAATCAACAAGGTTTTTGTTTTCAAACATCGTTCCAAAATATGCCTGCGGGCAACTAGCGCTGGATAGCGATACTAACTTTTATTTTAATTTTTGCAATGGTAGTGGAGTGAAATTATAACATATCCATTTAAAACAAATTCTTATGCACTTACGCCAATGTTGGCAAAATTTCCTCAAGTTTATGATGTTTCAATACAGGATATCCACTTAGCAAAAGACCTATTACGAAACCGATGATATCCGAAAATTAACAAAAGGACATGAGAAAACGTATATAAAGGTTGTTGAGCAAATCTTCAAGAAGTAAGACAACACCGGCATTGTCCTAAAACTAAATGTAAATACTTACAACACGAAATCTAATGCTTAGGATAGAAATTAACACGCAATAGAATCAGCTAAAGTTCTCAAAAAGTGAAGTATGATTAAAATTGGAAGCATTCAAGACATTAGCAGCTCAAAACAGTGATCAGCTAAACCAAAGGGTTCGCAACCATCTTTGCCTAACCTAGCAGAAACGACTTCAGCATTTAAATATATACTAGGTAAGAAACTATAAAAATACAAACTGATAAAAGTTAAGCTTCCGCTTGTAAAAATTTAATGATCTTAATAAACAAATACGTTTAGTATGTGATGCTAGCCATGCTGTTTTAGGAGCTGTATTAGAACATTGAGAGCGATAATGAGCTGAACCCAACCCTAGGCAGCGAGTGGTTTTTGCGACTTCTTTGTACCTGATTATGATTGCGTTTAAAAACCAGTTTTGATCACAGTGCAAATTTTGACCACACGTTTGATGATCTGTCGCAGTAAACTGCTATCAGATACCACAGTCTGAATCTTAGATCTGGTTTCGTTTTCGTTTTCTGCTTCTATTTCGCCAGATCGTTATAGATCTCTGAGCTCTTTTTCTTGAAAAATTTTGTTTAAACGTGTTATCCGAAGTTTGATCCAGAAATTTGTTTTGCCCGCTTACACTGGCGTCTCTTTCTGCTGGGCACGAATGGTGCTCTGCGGAGGTATATCCCCATTTTCCCCGTTTAAGAAATGAGCATAACTTTTCTCAAACTGTAACGATTAATTAATAAAGCAGAAAGCGTTTCTTATAAATTGTCAAAACTAACTTTTGCGAGCGCGGTCTTTGATAGGGTCCGCCTATTTTGGCTGCGTCCTGATATGACTAGGCCAAGTCTAACTTGCTTGAGATAACAATCAGTGCAATATTTCACTTCATTTTAAACTTTGTTCACGCGACACCAGACAAAATGAATCAAACAATTGACATCAAAAACTTTCAAATCAACAGATTTCCAAAGATTTACGAGAAATCGTGAACAAGTTGGCTTAATCCACATTCAAAATTGATCAAACCCAACCTTGACAATGTTGAAAGGAATTCAACCGGGCGGAAAAGACGCTGAGGTTATGTAGATATAAAACAGCAGATCTGAAGTCGACAAATCTTCATTCCATTCCAAGTTACAGAGTTTTACAACAAGTGTGTGTGGGTTTTATAGCTGGGCAAGCGGGAATTCTTTTGCTAGGAGTCGCGGTACTCGAGATTAAAAAGATCAAATTGGTTTCAAATTGCGCGACAAGAGGATAAAAGCGCGACTAGTTTATTGTAGAGCCCAAGTGGTTATATTGGGTAAGTGGTGGGTAACATTGTGACAAAGCCGGATATTAACAAGCGGAGATATGATCTCTAAATTTATTACCAGAGTTGATTTTTCCCTCGTGTGGCAGGCGGGAGGTAAGATTGAACAGATCCAGGCATATCAGATTCAGGATATTAATGCACTTTCTCTGCTAACTAAGGCGACAGCAACGCAGATATCGACCGAAAGATATCAAATAAATAGTTGTAATTTTAACCATACTTGCTAAAGGTCGAAATGCCTTGTTAAATTAGAATCCTTCAAAACAGACAGACACACCCTAAACTTGTCCACTTGACAAGTATGCATGGATGCATCTTTATATAATTAAGATACCCAATCCCAAACTTTTTTTAGAACGAGGAAGAATTAAAATAATAAAATCTTGGTTCACAACCGATCATTGTTCTTACAATCAGTTAATTTCAAATCAACAGTGGAATCACTCTCGCTACCTTCCATGAAAAACAATTCGAGGTATTAGGCTTTTTCTCGCTCCGAAGTCTTTCCTATTAATGGTTTACGGCCCAGATAATTAACTTAATAATTGCTCGGCATCTTGTAGCATCTGTTAAAAAAACAGCACGAGGTTTAGGAAAGGTTCAGGAAATCATATTTTTGTAAATTCCTTAAAACCTTTTAATCTTAGTGGTTTTCCTCTAAGGATATCAAAGGATTTTTGATGATACGTTCAAGCAAGTTCCGTAAAAATTTTTTTCATCCTATCAAACGTCCAGTGCCAAATAAAACTGGTCAGGCGGCATATGTAATGACATTGTACTACTGTACTAATGTCGATTGACAGGCGGCATGTAACATTTTCAAATTAGGTAAAACAATAGCTCTCAATAGCTGCTGACTTTTATACGAAAACCTAATTGGATGATCAACCAGTCAAATAACGAAGAAAAATTCACGGCTAGGCAAGAATTTCTAGTTCTTGCATAGAAAATAAACATTCAAATTTTTCTAGAAATTTAAAAATATAACTGGTCTACTTTTAAGTATTAAACCAGCACTCGCAACTGCAAATTGGAGAGATATCAATTTAGTCACAGGAAACCACATTGAGAGCAAGTTTAAGATAAAATATGTTTAAAAACTGATTAGCAGAGACATAGATTAAAATCAACCATTGAACACATAACAACAAATTTACCTCAACGTTTATGGTAAATCTGCTTTCTGTTACTAACGTTCACTTGGTTTAATTTACCTCAATTTAAGCCGAAAAATTAAGGCCTCATCATCTTAACACAATCTTTCAGTTTTCCCACAATTGATTTAATTTCTGCTTTAACATTAAAAAAGGTTTCTCATTAAAAAGATAATAGATTTTCTCTATTAAATTAACTTACTGGAAAACAAACTAAAACCTTGCTGGATAGTTTTCAAACAAATTTATTAATTTTTCAATTCAAAAAGCAGAAAACTCATAAACGGTAGGTTGATTTTTTCTTCTATTTTCCACATTGAGTGAAAGCAAGAGTATAATTTTTTCTAATAATGATTCAAATTCTTTTATGTGCATAAAGGTAAGAAAAAACAGGAAAAAGTTGAACATTAGTTCACAAAAATTGTGGTTAAATTATTTCTCGGAGAATTATTAATCGAAAATTGTTCTTCAGCAAAAAATCTTTTCAATAACACTTTTCCCCATTTTTTTGTATCCTAATGAAAGAACGGTTAATATTCTAAAAGACATCCGGGCCAAATTGGTAGGTTTACGAGCTCACGAAAAAATAATCACTTTTATTTGTTGCCAAGTCATGGTGCAAAAAATTTTTATTATTATTGATATGAAATCGTTAGCATATGAATAAATTTTAAAATTAAAATTTAACTCTAAAAGACCAGCAGATAAATTTTAGAAACAGTAATGAAAGAAGGCAGCCAAAAATGCTCTGAAAAACATCTATATTCAATGCGGATTTTGATGCAAGCATTTTCTGCGCTATTGAGCTAATATTTGGGTCGGCTGTCTGAAAGATATGTCAAAGCATTGTTATCGTTTTGCAAGATTAAGAGTTTTTGTCATTTCTTTTTAAGATACTGCAAGAATAACATTGGCTCTTCATTAGGGCTTGTTTTCTATCAGAGTCTCTTCTTCTGTGGCAAAATTTAATTCAAAAATAGGCCACTATCCCAGAGGCTATCACTAACTCAGCGGATATTTTTGAGGGAGTAGTACTGAGGATACTAACAAAAACCAAATACTTATTGAATTTTAGGAATTGCATCCAAGTAATCCCCATAAGCTTGCTATTTGTTTTCAGTGCTTTCCATGCTTTTTAGCGCTACTTTGAGCACCTAGACTAAATTGGTATTGTTGCTAATTAATTTGCAAATACTTAGTGATAATTGTGCGTTCTTATCCCAATTTTTCGGGCCGTAAATGATTTCTGGGTCTTTCCCATTATAGCCCCCCCCCCCAGAAAATTATAGCCCCCCCAAAATCAAGTTATAGCATACAATTAAATTCATCATTTATGCTTACAATTGTTGGTTACAAGTTTTTGTTTTGTTCCAGTATCGAATGCTGGAATTTTCCAATCGCCGTCATTATTTAGGAGCCATTTCGTATTATCTCTGTAGCAGCTGAAATGCGGTTATGAGAAGTCAACTAAAATCAATTATAATGGGCAAGCCCATGTCACCATCCGGCGGCTTGCCTACAATGATTTCCGATTTTGTGTTAAAGAAGTGGTTATTAATTTCAGTGGCTCGCCTACATCGATTTCCGATTTTGTGTTAAAGAGGTGGTTATGAATTTTCATCTGGGGGGGGGGGGCTATAGGTTACATGCCCACTAAGCTGGGGGGCTATAATGGGAAAGACCCTGATTTTTAAACCCAATTCAATTAACAGTCTCCCAATTTTTTCATAGTGAGTTGAACTTCATGGCAAATTATTTCAAGCTCTTCTTCAAACCCGCTTCTTATTTTAATGGAACGCGCTTTTTTAAGCAATAAAAGAACTCTCATTTCAAGAAATAGTGATGCAAGTGCACTGCAGGTCATTTTCTTCAACCGATAGAGTTGTTCCATTCGAAAGGACCAGCGTGTTTTTCTGAAACAAATTGCACAAAATTTTGGGAACAGTTTTGAGTTTTACCAGACAAAATCCAAGATATCGCTCAACTTGCATTTGTAGCGCTAAATCAACGCTATCTAATTAATTTTACGGTTATATTGCAAAGAAATTGTTTTCACCACTAATTCAGCATTTTCGAACAAAATTTTTGCAAACTTTTTTAACCCGATGTACAGATTCTTCTGGAGAAGTATAGAACAATTGTGTAAAAACTCAATTTCTCAGATAATAATGGTTCAGAATAGTCGTTCTATTAAAAACATTTCCGTCATCCTTATAGCGCTTTCAACCTGACAACAGGGTAAAATCAATAAAAAATTGGCTCTGTTGTCATGAACTACAACATTATGATAGTTCAAAACGAGTGTCGAGTCTTAGGGTTGTTATGGAACTTACTTTTAGAAATGTAGAAAAATGACTTGGTCTAACCCATATTTAATGCTGCATTGATTTGTTGGTGAGTTTAAAGTTTAAAAAAGTCCGATGCATGAGACAATATTATACCCAAGTTATTCCCTTAGATCTTTTCGTTGATTATTCCGATTACAAATAAGCATTCGGCTTTTCAATTATGTTTTGCTAAAGCAAGCAATTTAATCTCATGATCGTTTATGATAGTTTCTTATCATGTCCCACTGGCCGCTGAGGTATGGTCAAGGCCCGCGAGGCATGGCCAAATTGACTAACTAAATATTATTATTTGTTCTATTAATTTCTATTTGATAAAATTTAGGTTAAAATGTTGAGTTTATTTTGGGTATCTTGTCACCATGGGTATATTGTCAATGGATAATTTATCGTGGACCGTTTTAACATATGCTATTATTTTGACTTTTTTTTTAAAAAAAAATAAATTTGATCACTTTGCAGGTTTTTTGGTGAAAGTAGTCAAACAGCTATATGTACCATTGTCACAGATAGAAACGACAACTTCAAGCATAGGACTTAAAATTCAGGAAACCATAACATTTTAACGTCAGAAAGAACATAATCAAAATACATAATTCTTAAAATGCTGATTAGGGAAAATTGCTCAAACACATGAAGAAAATTTAAAAATTGCTGGTTCAGCACTGTCAGTCTTCGAGTATGGGGGCTAAAGCAATGTAAGATTAGGGCGTCCTAGGGGATATCCCGAATTAACTCCCTACTCTTCCATTTTACCCCCCCCCCATTAATAGGTTCTACTTCTTTTCACCCCGATTCATTTAACCCCGCATATTTTAACCCCGTATCTTTTAACCCCTCTATCATTTAACCCCTATATCATTTCACCCCTCTATCATTTCATCCGCCAATTAGGAGTCGACATTAAAGGCATACTTTGTCATAATTAAGTAGATAATTTAATCCCACGTTCGGTTGTGATAGCTTCATATCAAGTCCCACGGGCCGCTGAGACATGGCCATGAACCGCAAGGTATGGCCAAATGATTATGTTGCTAATTAATTAGTCCTTACTTTACAAAAGATTAAAATCGGGGTGAAATGATAGAGGGGTTAAATGATAGAGGGGTGAATAAATCGGGGTTAAATGATAGGGGTTTAAATAAATAGGGGTGAAAAAGCGGGACACCCATTAATCCTCATTACCCCCCAAAAAGATGTAAGAGTTTTGAGGGAATTTGCTAAAAATTCCCCCCGATTACCCCCTAATCTTACATCATTTTTTGGGGGGTAAAGTTCAACACGGTAATTGTCACAGATTAATACATGACTCATCAAGACATGAAAGGTCTGAAAGACAATATCGAGCTCTGGTTCAGAACTGATCCAAAAATTTGCGTTTTCTGAATCTGCATAGTTTGACATCTAGTGCAGGTTGATTCAAAAGTTTGCAGAAATTGTTCGGCTCACACACCAGCTCATCTGATAGCCGAAGGATCAGGTATCCAAAACCCCCCAACCAGAGTTTTTACGGCCCCAATTACAATTTATGTATGGTTACATAGCATATTACCATATGTAAAAATAGAACGTGAGCCTGCGGGGCGTAAAAGTTACATGCACATTAAGCTGGGGGACAAAATGGATCCCCTATAGTTCTAGCGAAACGAAAAATTGAGGCTTTAATTAAAAAGAGTTCCCAAATTGCCTTGCAGGGAGGGGACACAAATGGACAAGATCCATTTTCACAATTAAATTTCCTCATTTCATTTATTTTTCCTGGACCTTCGGTTATCTGACACACCAACTGAGGATAATTTAACCAGCGCCACAGAGTTCTGCTGCAACGTGTCTTCCAGCTAAAAAGTCCACACGAATGTGCTTTGATGTATCATCATTTTGTTTGTTTGTTTGTTTGTTTGTTTGTTTTCGAGAGGTTGTTTTCGCAATTGTTTGCCACCCTGCCCTAGTACTTCACAATTTACTCTATCGAGACAGTACTGTTATCATTGCTCTGTGATGTTACGGGTGCAATTAGACCCACTTGCTGAAACAGACTAACGTTAACTGGTCGGTTATTATTGTATAATTATTAGAGGCTAATCGGAGCCTTGAAAAAACCAAGCACAATTGTAGTTATTAGCGGACGTTAAAATTAGCCCAAAAAGTCAAAAGTAGCAGAAATAATAGGTAGAGATAACTGTAGGATGAAAACAAGTGATACGCAAATCTGATTGATTGTCTCTTTTCCGGCGAATATTCTATTTGGCTAATTTACCATTCGGCCCAATTTCCTAGTACAGTTTCCGACCAGTCGAATCAACTGCCGCTTTTTTTTATGTAAGTCTAAAAAGTCTAAGTTTAAGTATGTCATTCGACTTAATTATCTTCTATCAAATATATATATATATATATATATATATATATATATATATATGACTAGAGAAAGATAAACAGTCCTTTTCTGTAGAAGCGTTCATTTTGGAAGGTAGGAGGCGGTTTCTGTAGCCTAATGTTTTATTCGAAACAGCAATTTGACCGGATGACACCGAGTGCTCTGTTTATTTGAAAATAAACATTCAAATTTTTCTAGAAATTTAAAAATATAACTGGTCTACTTTTAAGTATTAAACCAGCACTCGCAACTGCAAATTGGAGAGATATCAATTTAGTCACAGGAAACCACATTGAGAGCAAGTTTAAGATAAAATATGTTTAAAAACTGATTAGCAGAGACATAGATTAAAATCAACCATTGAACACATAACAACAAATTTACCTCAACGTTTATGGTAAATCTGCTTTCTGTTACTAACGTTCACTTGGTTTAATTTACCTCAATTTAAGCCGAAAAATTAAGGCCTCATCATCTTAACACAATCTTTCAGTTTTCCCACAATTGATTTAATTTCTGCTTTAACATGAAAAAAGGTTTCTCATTAAAAAGATAATAGATTTTCTCTATTAAATTAACTTACTGGAAAACAAACTAAAACCTTGCTGGATAGTTTTCAAACAAATTTATTAATTTTTCAATTCAAAAAGCAGAAAACTCATAAACGGTAGGTTGATTTTTTCTTCTATTTTCCACATTGAGTGAAAGCAAGAGTATAATTTTTTCTAATAATGATTCAAATTCTTTTATGTGCATAAAGGTAAGAAAAAACAGGAAAAAGTTGAACATTAGTTCACAAAAATTGTGGTTAAATTATTTCTCGGAGAATTATTAATCGAAAATTGTTCTTCAGCAAAAAATCTTTTCAATAACACTTTTCCCCATTTTTTTGTATCCTAATGAAAGAACGGTTAATATTCTAAAAGACATCCGGGCCAAATTGGTAGGTTTACGAGCTCACGAAAAAATAATCACTTTTATTTGTTGCCAAGTCATGGTGCAAAAAATTTTTATTATTATTGATATGAAATCGTTAGCATATGAATAAATTTTAAAATTAAAATTTAACTCTAAAAGACCAGCAGATAATTTTTAGAAACAGTAATGAAAGAAGGCAGCCAAAAATGCTCTGAAGAACATCTATATTCAATGCGGATTTTGATGCAAGCATTTTCTGCGCTATTGAGCTAATATTTGGGTCGGCTGTCTGAAAGATATGTCAAAGCATTGTTATCGTTTTGCAAGATTAAGAGTTTTTGTCATTTCTTTTTAAGATACTGCAAGAATAACATTGGCTCTTCATTAGGGCTTGTTTTCTATCAGAGTCTCTTCTTCTGTGGCAAAATTTAATTCAAAAATAGGCCACTATCCCAGAGGCTATCACTAACTCAGCGGATATTTTTGAGGGAGTAGTACTGAGGATACTAACAAAAACCAAATACTTATTGAATTTTAGGAATTGCATCCAAGTAATCCCCATAAGCTTGCTATTTGTTTTCAGTGCTTTCCATGCTTTTTAGCGCTACTTTGAGCACCTAGACTAAATTGGTATTGTTGCTAATTAATTTGCAAATACTTAGTGATAATTGTGCGTTCTTATCCCAATTTTTCGGGCCGTAAATGATTTCTGGGTCTTTCCCATTATAGCCCCCCCCCAGAAAATTATAGCCCCCCCCCAAAAATCAAGTTATAGCATACAATTAAATTCATCATTTATGCTTACAATTGTTGGTTACAAGTTTTTGTTTTGTTCCAGTATCGAATGCTGGAATTTTCCAATCGCCGTCATTATTTAGGAGCCATTTCGTATTATCTCTGTAGCAGCTGAAATGCGGTTATGAGAAGTCAACTAAAATCAATTATAATGGGCAAGCCCATGTCACCATCCGGCGGCTTGCCTACAATGATTTCTGATTTTGTGTTAAAGAAGTGGTTATTAATTTCAGTGGCTCGCCTACATCGATTTCCGATTTTGTGTTAAAGAGGTGGTTATGAATTTTCATCTGGGGGGGGGGCTATAGGTTACATGCCCACTAAGCTGGGGGGCTATAATGGGAAAGACCCTGATTTTTAAACCCAATTCAATTAACAGTCTCCCAATTTTTTCATAGTGAGTTGAACTTCATGGCAAATTATTTCAAGCTCTTCTTCAAACCCGCTTCTTATTTTAATGGAACGCGCTTTTTTAAGCAATAAAAGAACTCTCATTTCAAGAAATAGTGATGCAAGTGCACTGCAGGTCATTTTCTTCAACCGATAGAGTTGTTCCATTCGAAAGGACCAGCGTGTTTTTCTGAAACAAATTGCACAAAATTTTGGGAAGAGTTTTGAGTTTTACCAGACAAAATCCAAGATATCGCTCAACTTGCTTTTGTAGCGCTAAATCAACGCTATCTAATTAATTTTACGGTTATATTGCAAAGAAATTGTTTTCACCACTAATTCAGCATTTTCGAACAAAATCTTTGCAAACTTTTTTAACCCGATGTACAGATTCTTCTGGAGAAGTATAGAACAATTGTGTAAAAACTCAATTTCTCAGATAATAATGGTTCAGAATAGTCGTTCTATTAAAAACATTTCCGTCTTCCTTATAGCGCTTTCAACCTGACAACAGGGTAAAATCAATAAAAAATTGGCTCTGTTGTCATGAACTACAACATTATGATAGTTCAAAACGAGTGTCGAGTCTTAGGGTTGTTATGGAACTTACTTTTAGAAATGTAGAAAAATGACTTGGTCTAACCCATATTTAATGCTGCATTGATTTGTTGGTGAGTTTAAAGTTTAAAAAAGTCCGATGCATGAGACAATATTATACCCAAGTTATTCCCTTAGATCTTTTCGTTGATTATTCCGATTACAAATAAGCATTCGGCTTTTCAATTATGTTTTGCTAAAGCAAGCAATTTAATCTCATGATCGTTTATGATAGTTTCATATCATGTCCCACTGGCCGCTGAGGTATGGTCAAGGCCCGCGAGGCATGGCCAAATTGACTAACTAAATATTATTATTTGTTCTATTAATTTCTATTTGATAAAATTTAGGTTAAAATGTTGAGTTTATTTTGGGTATCTTGTCACCATGGGTATATTGTCAATGGATAATTTATCGTGGACCGTTTTAACATATGCTATTATTTTGACTTTTTTTAAAAAAAAATAAATTTGATCACTTTGCAGGTTTTTTGGTGAAAGTAGTCAAACAGCTATATGTACCATTGTCACAGATAGAAACGACAACTTCAAGCATAGGACTTAAAATTCAGGAAACCATAACATTTTAACGTCAGAAAGAACATAATCAAAATACATAATTCTTAAAATGCTGATTAGGGAAAATTGCTCAAACACATGAAGAAAATTTAAAAATTGCTGGTTCAGCACTGTCAGTCTTCGAGTATGGGGGCTAAAGCAATGTAAGATTAGGGCGTCCTAGGGGATATCCCGAATTAACTCCCTACTCTTCCATTTTACCCCCCCCCCCATTAATAGGTTCTACTTCTTTTCACCCCGATTCATTTAACCCCGCATATTTTAACCCCGTATCTTTTAACCCCTCTATCATTTAACCCCTATATCATTTCACCCCTCTATCATTTCATCCGCCAATTAGGAGTCGACATTAAAGGCATACTTTGTCATAATTAAGTAGATAATTTAATCCCACGTTCGGTTGTGATAGCTTCATATCAAGTCCCACGGGCCGCTGAGACATGGCCATGAACCGCAAGGTATGGCCAAATGATTATATTGCTAATTAAATAGTCCTTACTTTACAAAAGATTAAAATCGGGGTGAAATGATAGAGGGGTTAAATGATAGAGGGGTGAATAAATCGGGGTTAAATGATAGGGGTTTAAATAAATAGGGGTGAAAAAGCGGGACACCCATTAATCCTCATTACCCCCCAAAAAGATGTAAGAGTTTTGAGGGAATTTGCTAAAAATTCCCCCCGATTACCCCCTAATCTTACATCATTTTTTGGGGGGTAAAGTTCAACACGGTAATTGTCACAGATTAATACATGACTCATCAAGACATGAAAGGTCTGAAAGACAATATCGAGCTCTGGTTCAGAACTGATCCAAAAATTTGCGTTTTCTGAATCTGCATAGTTTGACATCTAGTGCAGGTTGATTCAAAAGTTTGCAGAAATTGTTCGGCTCACACACCAGCTCATCTGATAGCCGAAGGATCAGGTATCCAAAACCCCCCACCCAGAGTTTTTACGGCCCCAATTACAATTTATGTATGGTTACATAGCATATTACCATATGTAAAAATAGAACGTGAGCCTGCGGGGCGTAAAAGTTACATGCACATTAAGCTGGGGGACAAAATGGATCCCCTATAGTTCTAGCGAAACGAAAAATTGAGGCTTTAATTAAAAAGAGTTCCCAAATTGCCTTGCAGGGAGGGGACACAAATGGACAAGATCCATTTTCACAATTAAATTTCCTCATTTCATTTATTTTTCCTGGACCTTCGGTTATCTGACACACCAACTGAGGATAATTTAACCAGCGCCACAGAGTTCTGCTGCAACGTGTCTTCCAGCTAAAAAGTCCACACGAATGTGCTTTGATGTATCATCATTTTGTTTGTTTGTTTGTTTGTTTGTTTTCGAGAGGTTGTTTTCGCAATTGTTTGCCACCCTGCCCTAGTACTTCACAATTTACTCTATCGAGACAGTACTGTTATCATTGCTCTGTGATGTTACGGGTGCAATTAGACCCACTTGCTGAAACAGACTAACGTTAACTGGTCGGTTATTATTGTATAATTATTAGAGGCTAATCGGAGCCTTGAAAAAACCAAGCACAATTGTAGTTATTAGCGGACGTTAAAATTAGCCCAAAAAGTCAAAAGTAGCAGAAATAATAGGTAGAGATAACTGTAGGATGAAAACAAGTGATACGCAAATCTGATTGATTGTCTCTTTTCCGGCGAATATTCTATTTGGCTAATTTACCATTCGGCCCAATTTCCTAGTACAGTTTCCGACCAGTCGAATCAACTGCCGCTTTTTTTTATGTAAGTCTAAAAAGTCTAAGTTTAAGTATGTCATTCGACTTAATTATCTTCTATCAAATATATATATATATATATATATATATATATATATATATATATATATATATATATATATATATATATATATATATGACTAGAGAAAGATAAACAGTCCTTTTCTGTAGAAGCGTTCATTTTGGAAGGTAGGAGGCGGTTTTTGTAGCCTAATGTTTTATTCGAAACAGCAATTTGACCGGATGACACCGAGTGCTGATCCATTTTCTTAAATCAAGAAAAACAAAGTTGTTCACATAATCATGATATGAAACGTTTATCAAGATTACGAAAACAATAAAACAAATTAAAGAATACTCAAGAGCAAGAGCAAAAAAATATTCAAGAGCGAGAGGTATTCAAAAACAAAAAAAAATTATTTAATTGCTTTTACGCACAGTTCACGACAGAAGATGAAAGGATAAAACCGGTTCAAATCGCAATTATTTTTAAAAATCTGGGAGAATGAGTGGATGTGTACTAAATATTTTCTATTTTTGAAAAAAAAACAAAACTTTTTGAAACTCTATCTAAAAAAGATCAGGAAACTGTGAGGGAAGAAAAATATCCAGACATCAAATTATTGATCTTCGTGCAATAAATAGTTTAGTAGCCACCAATTTCAAATTCTGTGATTTGAGAGTTGTGCAGCAATTATATTCTACTGCTCCTGATAAAAAACTGGTGGTTCTCGATTTCAATAACTTTATTAAAACTATTCAAAAATGTTTTTGTTCGGAAATTCTTTTTTTTCTTAGAAAAACAGTAGATGATCCAATATTGGACATTCTTCCTTCAAGTATTCTTTTTTTTCACAAGACGGCTTGTGCGAGTCTGTGCGTGGCACAGATTGTTGCAACATAGTCCACGAAAGGAAAAACAAATGATCTAAGCCATTGTTGCAATGATCTATGGAAGAAATGCAGTGAACTAATCAACTTCATTTACAAGATTCTGATTATGTACAGTAGTCCACACGGAGACTTTAGTGAGCATTTTTTCCACCGTTTGCGGTTTTAAACGCAATTTTCATCCATATAGTGATTTAACTTGATGCGATGTAAGCTTTTTATATACAACTATTGGAACCTGAACGGTTCCATCGCTTTTCATTGGTCTAGTTTCAATTAAGTCAAGATTCCAGAATATCTCTCACCAACATTTATTGGTTTTGACGAAACATTGTGATGAAATTGGAGGAAAATTATGCCCTAAGTTTGAGTCATTTCAGCATTTTTCCGATCACAAATTTCTTTGAAGCTTTTGAAGCTTTTCTCAAGTTTGTCTTATGTTTTCTGCCACTAAAATTATATGACTGTTTACATTTTTCGTAAATCTGATGCTCCGTTAGCACTTCCGTGCTTCCGAATTTCTTATTGTTGTTAACTACTTATGATTGAAGGTTGTAATTTGAACTTTGAAGATTTTTTCGGGTCATCGGAGTTTGTAGATGGTCCTAGTTAAAAAAATTTATACTTTGCAAAACCTTTATAATATTAACAATATAACTGTCTCCGATTGAAAGGCTTGATCAAAATTGAAACAAAAAATTGACGTAAAAAACATTTGGAATTTAATCAAACTTTTCAAAAATGCATCTTGATTTGTGGGTTTGAACATTCGAGATAACCTGGTTGTCATCTCCATCTATTTACTTTACTAAGTTTCACCCATAAACTCTTCTGAAAAAGTTATTCAACCCTTAATTTGTAAAAAGGAGCAAAAAATCAAAAAATAATAGTCTTTAACAAAACATATATCGCCATGTTTCCAAAGCCAATTTTATAGAATTTTCAAGTGTTATATGAACTATGAATAACGTCAATGGCAAAGAACTCTTGTCAAAAATTATCAAAAATTTGAAAAACGTAAACTTGGCAATTTTTCTTTAAAAAACTGACATTTTAAACAACAATTTTTGTATATTCAACTTCAGATGATCTAATTCCCGTCTGAGAAATTGTTTTGAGTTCTTCAGTCCCAAACAGATATACCGAAAAAACGATTTAGAAAATTGAAAGTCCAATAGCATTAACTTTGCTTTTTTTTTCAAAAGTAAGTTTTCGTTAATTCTCTTGTTACAGGCTACACAAAACAAAGAGCATAAAAACTATGAGTTTACAATGATGCTTACAGAAAGTAGCAGGTTATAGAAATTAAACAAATAGAAAGTAGAAAAATATGCACAAAAAAGTGAAAAGATCTGCAAATCTTTTGGTTTTTACTGACTTTAAAAATTTTACCGTGTTGTTAAAACTAAACTATCCATCCGCAAATTTAGTAAAAATTTGGTTGGACGCCTGATAAAATATAAAAAAAAATCAGTGAAATTAAACTTTTGCGAAAAATTGAACAAAATAATGGCAAAACTCACTATACTTCCTGTGAAAATTGTCAATAGCCAATATATACACCTCAAAAAGTCTATACCACAAAGCGTCTTCAAAGAATTGACATCTACATGAACTAACTATGGCGGGCAATAATAGATAGAGAATTCTGATAACAAAAAGAACAAATCGAAAATTGATAGTAGCATGGCAGCAGTGTTTGCTGTGTGCTTTTCAAAATTAATCAAGAAGAAAAAATTACGCAAGTTGCAAAACTGCTGTATTTCAAAAAAAACGTTCCCCAAAAATTGAACACAAAGATTTCGGCGACAACACAACATTTTGTGCAGAGATATAGCACAAAATAATATCCTGGTTGTGACGGTAATCCAAATAGAAGAAAAATAGGAAGAAACTAGCGGAAGCCATTTTGCTGAGTTCAGTAGACTTTGCACTCGCAAAAAATTTGTTGATTTGCAAAAAAATCCCAAGATTTTTATGATTATTTTGCTGACACAGGCAACACCTTAGCTTCACGGTTCAGCGAAACAATTTATAGTCCTAGTAGGTAAAAGATATTCAGCTCTGTTACGTCACCTATTATTGAAAAGTCATTTCACGAAATAAAAGGTCACTGAAAAACGAAACATCGTCTGGCCATGCTGGCTTTAGTAGGAAAATGGGAAAACTTCTTTCTCTTTATTTTGATATTCGTTAACAAAGCTATGGAATTTTGAGAAAAATTTTTGGTTCAAAACAGTTCAAAGGCTGACCTCTGTTGTTACCAACCCTTCAGTCAGTGAAACTATTGAAAATTACTGAAGATGATGCATTTATTAAAATATGTGGAAAAAAACATTTTCAGCATGAGAAATTTTGCACAAACACTGAACTCTTTTACCGAATTTTTAGGGAAGTAATTTTAAGGTGTCTCAGTATAAATTTCAAAGAAAATAGGTTTCAGCGGCTGAAAAATTACTGAAAAACGAAACATCGTTGGATAATCTTGGCTTTAGTAACAAAATGATCAAGGTTTCTTTCTCAGTTTTTTGTACATCCTTTAACAGATTTGTTTAATGATTGTAGAGCATTTAGTTTTTTCCTCGATGTACATCTTTGTCCATAAAAGGTTGGTTTAAAATGGTCTAAAGGCTTACCACAGTTGCTACCAACACATCAGTCCCTTTAACGTGTTATCGAAGGTTTATGAATTAAAACTACTGAAGAAGATGATGTCTTCAAGCAAAAATAACAAAATAATTGATAAGAATCAAAATCAGCATGACAATTCGTGCACGAACGATTTGATCTCTTTTACCCAAACTTTAAGGGAGTCCCTAGACTGAAACTTAACGTTAAAAAGTTTTTGATACCATTTGCCTTAAAGAACGATTAGTTTCCTCACAAAAAGCGGCTTCCTCAGGAATGTTTTGAATTTATTGATTTTTTTTTTGAAAATCAAAAACAGTTTGATATGAACAACAATTATATCCCTCAAAAATTTCAATATTCAGTCGAACTAAAGCGAACTACGGGTTAGTCTTGGTTCCAATAATTATCCTTTTATACGTTAATGACCCCCTAAACAATTGTAAAATATATAAATTGTGTCTGTTTGCAGATGATGCTACATTTTACTCTACTGATAATGTTGTGGAATTACCCAAACTCAGAGCCTGCTTGAGAAGCATAAACTGACATTTAACGACAAAAAAATGCAGCTTAATGAGTTCCAGAGGGAGTGAAAACTTGAAGAAAGATGGTTTATCTGAGAGGGTACAGAATATAAACGAATTTTTGCGCTTTAATATAGACCGAAAATAAAATTACAAATCTTTTAGTGCAAGAGACCAAAAGGAGGAGCAACTTTTGCTGAGTTTGGTGCAAAGCAAGATACCAAATTACCAAAAATCAAATACTACTTTTCTAAGACGATTTTGCAACAGGTCTTATAATTTATGGTCTATTAGTTTACGGTTGATCAAGAGCAGCATTGAACGAAGTTTTTAAATTGCCAAAAAACGTTTACATTTGTTTTTCAAACAAAAATTCCGTTCCCTTACACGAAAAACAAGCAAATTTAAATTGCTCAAGTTAAAAGAATTCTAAAGATCAGAAATTTTTTGAGACAATTTCTGCAGCTCGCAGACAAATCTTTTCATAGCTTGACTTGTTTAAAAAAGATGAACTTTTCGTCAGACAAGAAAGTTGACACACAACTTAATAATTTTTACTGAGCAAACTATTCCATTGAGAAAAAGAAAAATCCATTTCAACGGCAGCTCAGATGGGTTCAAATTTATTCAGCTGAAAACACCCTAATTATTGAAATAACAGCAAAAATTGACCGCCATCATTTACACATCTTCACAAAAATTTTATTTTTCTTACCGTTTTTGAAAATCAGAACTTAGTAGATAAGTTTTTTTGACATGCATTGGGTCTCCTTCAATGTCCTGGCTATGCACTCAATGAGACATAAGTCTCTTCGGATATCCGCCGGTCAGTAAAATCTTATAATTTCCAAAAACTCAAACAATTATTGACGATATTCAGCCTGAAATGATGCCCCAAATGAAACACAATTGATTTGGTCGAAACTTTTCATCGGAAAATTGGGGAAAAATATCGGATAATCTCAGCAGAAAATCAGAACCCGATTAGTCTGCTGGCTTCCTAAAATGGATTCTGCGCACTGCTGAACATGGAGATGATAAATCCAAATATCGCAAAATTTGCGTTTTGTTGAGTATTGTGTTGGGAGAAAGCGGTGAAAGAGCGGCCTTTTGGAATGAAGCTTATTGTTCCATAACACCCCATAAAATATTCAGATAAATTTAAGACAAATTCCTTTACAGTGCCGTGCATCATTGTAACAGTTTTACTGGAAAAAGGTCCAGGCCAAAAAATGAAGCTTAGATGCAATCGTGCCGTTTAACGAGAACAATTAGGAGAACCTAGGTTTTCACCAAAATCGCCCCAAAGCAAAGACAACTCATCCCACCCGTCGCCTTACAACAGTGCGTTATAAGGTTTTTTACGTAAATTTTCTAAGCAGCAACAATGCTTACCAAAAACAAGAATAACTTAAACACAACCATGATGACTATGTTTGGCAGCTTATGGGACCTTTAAAATAAGTATTGGAATCTATTCTAAATTTTTGCAAACTCAGCCCGGCTGTTTCCTTCCATATTGCTAAAAAACTATTTAAAAGAGAGTCAATTGTAATTAATGAAATGGTCAACGTATCATAATGTAGGCATGAGTTCAGGAAGTCAGAGCAATCATGAGCACACTGCCTTCTTAAGTTCAATCCCGGACCAAACTTAAGACAATCAGAATTAGGAAAGTTTGTATGCATCTCTGGTTTTGTTTCTCAGTAATGGGCAAGTCTAATTTTTTTAAACAAGTAAATTGAAAATATAACCCAGGGGTTAAATATTACAAGTTTAAAATTATATAAACAAAATTAGTACACTGTTAAAAATCAAAATTAGTGGTTCCGTTTTCTAACGGTAAAAATAACTTTTGAAGCCACCAACATTCCTTTCCAACGGTACAAGTTTTAATTGTTGGAGCAGATGCTGTTTTAACATGCGTTTGAACTTTGAGCGTGATCTGATAGTCCGGACTTCACGCGGAAGTTTATTCCATTTTTGGATGCTTCTTTTTTGTATTGATCGACTGCTCGACCTTAAGAGAATTAGCTGTTCAGTTCGGTTGTTTTTTTTACTAAGATATTACCACTTAGAAAAAAACTCTTAGTGCCGTTTGTTTTCAATAATGAAATATCATTCCTAAGTTTTGAAACACTCATCTGGCTTATTAAATGTTCTGCAGGCAAAATGTCAGATTTTACTAAGAGATCTGTAGATCTCTCAAACTTTTTTCTTATATAGCAAACTTTAATACCCCAATTGATTTGTCGATTAATTCGCTGCATTGCAAAGAAATTCAAGTTCTGAAAAAATAGAGCACTGAATGTTAAATGAGAAAGGACTAGGGATTTGAATAGCATCAATCGTGCTTCCAGAGCTAACTGATAACGTAAAAGGTATATGGATCTAATCGCTGTGGCCATATTTGATAGGACTTTGTTGAGTTTTACATGAAAATTTAGTTTAGAATCAATTATTATACCCAAGTATCTGCAGTGACTTTGTGGTTTAATTTCTTGTCCCCGAAAAACTATTGGATCAAAATTTTCATGTTCCTTCGAGACGCAAAGAATTTCAGTTTTACCGGTATTCATGGTTAATTTGTTTTGCTTTAGATAATTATCTGTTTTCTCCAATATTTCAGAAACACATTTTTCCAGTTCGCTGACATTGTTTCTGCTAAAATGGAAACTTGTGTCATCAGCAAATTGAATTATGTTGAAGTTTCCTTGTACCTTTTCTCGAAAAGCATTAATATAGAGAAGAAAAACTAGTGGCTCTAAAATCGTTCCCTGTGGAACACCATGATTTGTTTCCAACCATTCTGAGTAAACATCATTTATCTTAACACACTGCTGTCTGTTTTTAAGAAATGAAGCAAATAATTCAACTGCACTCCTGAAAAACCGTAAGCTTCAATTTTTTTGAGAAAAATTTCGTGCGATATTGAATTACAAACCTGACAGATCATGGCCAACACTTTGATAATTGCAAGTTGATTCCTAAGTCAAAACCAACTTTTCCAAAAATTTCGCGTGAAAAAGTGATTTTCCAGAAAATATCGTTACGTGCCGGGATTTTGATTTTGGCATTAATTTTGTCCACTTAGCCGGGGTGCTATAAAAGAAGCCATAGTTGCATACCAAACAGTAAATTAGCTCCCAGGGTGTTTTTGATCTATAGTTGGTTAATTTGATGGTTTTTCAGGCGGTTACTTGTCGTTTTCAGTTGTTTTTCAGATGTTTCAGCCCAGTTTTGCTGTTTTCAGCCCCCAATTTCACAAAAACTGGCTAAATTTGAAGTATATTTCAGATCATGTCTGACATTTCTACAGGAAAAAATTACAAAGAGGTCCCGAGCAACAAAGGAAAAAAAAACAAAGACGCAAAATATTGCAAATGTGGATCCAGTGACAATTTATTGTTGGAATAAATCCCGAAACAGGGCCATCGTACCCAATGATGAAAATGGAAGTAATTCGGCAATGACGGTGCCCTATTATCAACTGGTGCATCAGCCCTCATTGCCCTCTATTAGTTTCGAATGAGTGTTTTCAGAGCTTATTGTATAGAAGCCAAAAAGTCATTCAACTTACTTTGAACGAATTGCCGAGGCTAATTTTCGCGTTTTCGGACCTATTTTGGATGGTCTGCTGACTATTTTTTTGATTTTTTTCTCGCCTTTTTTGGACGATTTCTTATCCTTTTTTGCGTTTTTTGCACCTTTGTTGGTCGATATAGACTTAGTGTTGGATTTAGGCTTGCCAAATCTGGGCCAAGACTTGAATTCAGACTTGTCAAGCCTTTGCCGGACTTTGATTTAGATTCGCAAGTCTTGCCCAAATCTTGGATTTATACTGCTATGTGTAAAAACTGACATGATTATAGCTCTGAATCAGTAATGGAATGAGACTTGTAATAAGGTTTGTCAGTACTAAAATTGACTTGGCATTACATACTAGTTGGTATCGGAGTTAAATTAGGTGGAAGATGTTATTAGCAACGCATTATTCAAAATGTGGTCTTGCCTGACGGTTGTTGGAAAGCGTTATGAGAGCAGAATCCGAGAAGTTTTGGGCAAAAATTCAACTGACGCTCTTCTCAATCCAGCAGAAAAATGAGCAGGGTAAAATCATAAATAATGTCTCTTTCATTACAGATGCAACTTTACGTGGTTGAAAACATTTCCTATTGCCGCTGTATTTAAATACTTAGCCCAATGTTTTGAAGCTGACCCAAATGCACTTTGGATGTTACGCTATATGATCGTTTTTTAAAATAAAACCTCCTTCATTTAGAGAACCGGAATTGTTGAAACTCTATCAATCCTCAAATTGCTGTCGACAAGCGAATAAAAAACATAGCCCTGAACGTTTCAAATAAAAATTTTTGATGGTTATGTGTTCCACAGAAAGTGCGAAAAAGGACTCAAAACCATGCGAGCTAGTTGTGGCAATCCATGCAATCATCAACAACTGCAAATGTGGAGCATGCAGCATACTATGCATTTGTTTTTATTGACAAATTGTAAAGTAGCCTCCCGTAAAGCAGATTTTTAATGAGAAGATGCTAACTTCTTCCCCCTGTCCAATGAAGTCTTTGCTGGGTGGCCGATACCCAGGTCGAGGCGTGCGCTCGAAGTCGTACTGGTCCAGACCGTCCCAGACCAAAAGTGCCTCCTATCAGACCGCTCCAGACCGAAAAACCCCTGATCAGACACAAGCGCTATAATAGGCAGACGGGCGCCAGAAATGGTCTGCTCCAGGGCGGTTTCGAGCGCACACCTCGGCTTGGGTAGATCAAGTTCAAAAATGATGCAGTTTCTTCGAGACAGAAGAAAAACAGTTTTAGAACGCTCAAGTGTCGCTATCAACTAATTGATTGAAGCTGTCAAATGTCAACAAAAAGTGTGTCACCATTGCTTGATTTTAACAAAGTTTCATTGCCATCGAGGAAAATTTTCAGAACAATTAAACTTTCATGTGCAATTAAAATAAGCCGCACAAGATTACTTTGCACAGAAAATGTCGGAAACGAAATTTATACGGCACTGATGAACAGAAGACGCATGATTTTACTGGAAAGGAAAATAAGAAAAAAATACATCAAAAGTATCGTTAGAGGTCGCAATTGTCGAGAAAGGCAGACCAGAGGTGAGCCTTAGTCAAAATTATTAGTTTTTGGTTATATGATTGAATAAATCTGATGATGAAAAATTGAAAAACTTGGATACACATTTTCCCCAAAGTTCAGCTAATTTCAATTTTTGATAATCAAAATATAAAGCAGACTGAAGAAGGTGGCCGAGCGAAGATCTTTGGTCTGAATAACATGAATTTTGTTTGTTTCGCTATGTCGTCTGATCCAACTCTGATCTCAACGAAGTACAAACTCCATACTTGTAGTGAGTGTGTTTGATCACAGCTCTGATTATATTATCTTTCTCTTCAAAACAACTTCTGATCTCAGCCAGAGGGTGGTTTTTCATTCTAATGTCGAGCTCGCAGATCTTCTTTTGATCAATCGCGCGAAATAGTTTCCGATCGCAGTCAATTTTGATCCGACAACGGTGCATTCGAATCCATCAACATTTTGAGTAAAATTTTTAAGAATCTCAATAATTAGGTTTTGCTGAAACCACGATTAGATGGTGATCAAATTATTGTTTTTTGCTGTTGTTTTTACGTACTCCCTGTTGAAGTTTACAGGCAATTAAATGAAAAATTCCTTCTTAAATTTTTGTTAGTAGGAGCCTTGCGTCACACTTGCATTTCTGGTTTTTGCCTATTTTTCAACGCTAAAGTAACAGTGAGCGTTCAGTTACGTGTGGTTAATTTTTGTTTTTTTTCCTTAAATTGAAATTTGATCAGAGTTCTCGATCCGGAAAGACCATCCATCTGTTGAAATTT
Organism: Convolutriloba macropyga; assembly: GCF_964194025.1. Taxonomy (NCBI): domain Eukaryota; kingdom Metazoa; phylum Xenacoelomorpha; order Acoela; family Convolutidae; genus Convolutriloba; species Convolutriloba macropyga. Next base: position 55,779,311 of record NC_134472.1, read on the forward strand.
TTAGGCTCTAAAAGGATAAACGGAACATTTTTATCTCACAGTTAGAAGAATAAAAATATTTTTTTCAGGGCAATTCTTCTATAAATTCCGCACAAATATATGAAAATTCAAACACTTTCTCATCATTCCTTACAAAATTCAACACCTGAAAAAAGTTGGAAAATATGCGCATTTGTCACAACACACCATTTTACAAAATTTCACACTTTTTCAACAATTAATTTTGGAGTTAGATTTCGAGAGTAATAACATCAAAAACTTATAATAATTTTGTTTGAAATCAACTGATGCAACTTCTCGAATGCAAGTTTTTATCCATTTTCAAAGCTGAAGAGAACTCTTTGATACAGAATTTCTGTGATAGTGCTGAGATGCTTTGAAATCGTTTAAGGCGAAGGATCAAAACCGTTGGAGCAGAACATAGCTAGACTTCCGTTCAAAAATTGATTAAACAAAGAAGCTCGTTATTGTGCGATCTCACATAAAGATGCGACTCCGCTCATAGACAATTTTGGCATTACTGTCTGCCAAAACAGGAACGGTTAGAAAACCCCCAATAACACAAGTATCTTTTCAAAAAATGGTGTATGAACTGAAAGATTGCCTCCAAAGCAAATAACTCAATAGAGTAAACAATGCCCCGTTAGATTGATGAGATCGGCTATTATTAAGAAACCAAGTGAAGACGAAGAGCAAAATCGAACAACAACAACAAACAATAATCACATCAAAAAATTCATGTCGATTTAAAAAAAAACCTATTAAAAAAGTCAAAATAGCGTCAGATGAAGCTGAAAATAAACAAATTAACTTCACTATCAAAAATGTGCGACCAGTCCATAAAAAGGCTCGGTGACCGTTAGACAAAAAAAAAACAAAATTAGGTTGAAAAATAACATTGAAGTTCAAAAAATCCGCTTATTTTTCCTTAGAACAAATTCAAAGTAAGAAAAACCACTCGAAATCAACTGAAAACATCCCAGAGATTTATGATTACCTGTATTTTTATAGCAAGACATTAAGACCTGTCACTATTCATTTTTTATGCGTTTACAAAAAGAACAATAATTAAAGACAACAACGCCGTGGAAGCCTTAAGCGCCTCATTTTGCCCCTCAAAATATGATCTAATGCGCCGTCTTCAAACGGAAAAAATATGATATGTGACCTCCCAATAATAAGATCAGGTCAAAATATGACAAAAAGCGAACAAGTGGCAAAATCAAGAAAAACTTTGTGTTTTTCGAAAACAATTATTTTCAAAGTCAAGAAAACCATTAGCTACAAAAAGAAATAGTTCAATAGGTTCACATATTTGTCCACGAAAAGCATTTGAGACATGTAGTGATTAAGAATTTGTCTTATGTCTACAAAAAAAACGTCAATTATGACAAAAATCAAAAATTGCTTTAGGAAAAATCCGTGTCGAATCCAATAAAGTAAAAAAAAATTGTTAAAAGAATTAGTTTTTCAGACACCACCAGTCTTTTGTGCACCTGTTCTTGACACCAGAGATGTCATATATGAACTCTAATTAGTGAGACTAGGACACAAATAGACGCAAACAATTAATCAATTACTCAAAAAATGTCTTCTATCTCTGAAAACAATTTTTTGAAAGCCGTCACCTATCTACTAAAATGAGAATATCGGCTCATCTTATCTTCCATGAAAACCAGTGAAATCTTTCATCATCCAGGAAAAATAACATGAATAAAAAAACAAAATAAAAACGACAGTTAAAAACAAAAATAAAAAAATCAATTTAATTCTCCAAGAAAGTGGTATCGAAGCCGTTAAAACCATAATCCATATCTTCAAAAATTTCAATATGTTCAATTGTGTTTTGTTTTGAACGCCAACATGTGTTATTTCAACTGTAAAAAATGTGATAGTGTGACAAAAGAGAAGAAAACGTGAAAAATGGGCAAATCAAATGCCTAAAAGGAAAAAATTGTAAAATCTGGTAGTATCAAAGCCAGAAGACCATAACTTAACGTGTCAAACTGCTAAAAAATTTATATTTAAATTCGGTAGAGAGAAAAGGAAGAAGAAGTATTCTTTCTTTGCTCACGCTTAGCTACAGGTTGACCAAATTAAGAGAAAAACTGTGGCAAATTTCAATAAGCCGTTGTTTATTTAAAAATCAAACATTTTTAAAAGTTTAAAGTACTATAATATTTCGTGAAAAAAACTAGATACATGAAAATTTAGCTCAAAAAAGTTCCCAAAAATGTGAATAAAAACAACGCAATTGTTTTTCATATTCACAAATTTTAAACATCGATAACTCCCTCTAGAAAATGATTTACCGATAGAGAAAAGATCATCGTAGAGAAATGATGAATATATCGATCGGTCAAAATTTTCTGAACAAAAAACCCATTTGAGGCTATAGTTCCTCCCCCCCCCCCCCCGCTCAAGAAGGTCCGGAACAATTAATTATTTATCCTCTTTCAAAAATTTGAATCACCATAAGAATGAATCACCCGACGCAATTATGCACACAATGCTCACAACTAGCGTGTCAAATAGGGTTAATCTGTCCGGCTGGTCAAAACAACCCCTCAATATCTCTGTTTTGTCAACCATTATAGGGATTTATAACCAGTTCAAGGTGCAGCCTTCCTCTTACCATTGCAGACACTTCTAATACAAAAAATATGCACTTAATTGTTTAACTGGAAAGAATTTTGCACTAGGGAAAACCAGAAGCGTTTCCACTCACATCTTTGTCATGGCGGACAGGGGAATAGTATACTTGGCGCCAAAATATGAGCCTAAAGTCTCGAATAGTAGCTGCGACCGTGTGATTGCCCAATTGACCGACAGCTCTTTTAGCCGACAATGAAAAAATCAATAATTTAAGCCGACAACCTGACGGCACAGAAGTTAAAGGTTTGACAAACTAGTGATAATTTGACTATTCAGATTTGTCACGAATGAAAACTAAGCTTACGGCAAAATTTTTCTTGTTTGTTGGCTAAACCGCCTTTCGATCAATATTGCCATCACCATACGACCGTTTGGAGTTGATATAAGACAAAACATATTTTCTCAAACTTGAAACTACCAACGCAAAGTGTGAGTTCACTTCTGCAGAAGAAGAGCTTCTAGTCAATAATCTTCACTTTGCTACATGTATCAGATAATTTAATTTGGAGATATTTTGCAATAACTGGGACTCCATTTAAACCCCTCGAGTCTTATTAGTCCTTTATTAAACTACCCCCAACATATTCTGACTTTTAATACCCAATAAATGCCAATTATAATCTGCTCTTTCAAATTTCTCAACCCCCAAACATGCCTCTCACTCTATGGGATATAAAAATTACCCCCATGTCCTATACCAAATCACCCCCCCCCCCCCCCCACCCCCCGAACGCCAAAAGTCAGTAAAACTTTTCCACAACTCCCCTCCCCTCTCCTCCTTCTTCACTCCGGTGTTATATGCACGCGCGTAAAGAACAATTTGATCGCATTTTAATCTAACCGGTCGTTGGTTAATATAGTTTATTAACTAGCTTCTCCACATAATAACTGTCATTTCAGTTCCTCTTTAGAACATGAAAGGTGACCTCGTTCGCCTCCTGGTGTGTGCTGGCAACTTGCTCTTAAAACTTCACTAAATGTGTAAAGCTCTTAATTGGTTTTAAATAAAGCTAATATTGTTGAATACAAGGTGAATATCCGTAATAGAGTTGCTATTTCCTTCATGGGGAGAAAGTTATTTCCTATATGAACAAATGTAATGATATAAATGTTTAGGAATGTGACTGAAGTGATTTCACCTATCTTATGAAAAAAAACTGCAACTCAGAAAATTCAATGAAAAACCAGTTGAGCCAGTTGAGTAAAAACATTCCGAAAAAACGAATCTGCTGCTGTTTAAAATTCTTTCAAATCATCCTCAAAACCTTATCGAATTTACAGTTTTTAGGAGAAATTCCAGTTTTTAACTAACGCTTAGATTTCGTATTTTGATTTTGATAAAAATTTTGTTATTTCGTTGTTTCTATCAGCTACCCTCAACTAGTTTTCAATTAGCAAAAGATATAATCTGTTGACCCTATCTCTTCCAATAAAAGTCAGCAAAAATCAATTTTAGAGAGAGAGAGGAAAAATTAATTGGAGAGTGAGGCAAGTTATTCAAGTGAGAGCAATGACATCACTCACGCAATTCAGTTGAAATTGCGTGACGTAATGATAAAAAAAGCAGTTTTGAAGTGAGCCTGAAGTCATATTGTCGTTATAAAATTATTATCGACGAATTAAAGAAAAAGACATTTTCGTTTCTGCTAGCTACAGAGCACCTGTCATTTCATAGTAATTAATTATGCAAAAATTTGACACGCGTCTTTGAGGGCAGCAAATAAAATGCACGCAATAAGCTGGGGGCACAAACGAAAAAGATCCAAAAAACATAACCGGAAGACACGGGAACCGATTTGAAGTACACATTCACACAAGCCCCAGCCAGATGTTCATTAAAATGATCCTTTTCATTAATCAATTCATTAATCATAATCAATTCGAAACAAAAATAACGAAAAAAACAACATGAGATAATCAGATAAACAGCTGATGAAATCTGCTAAAATATCTGATTAATTTTTTTCACGAGTTTTTTTTTTCTCCAGAGCAGCAATTACCAAACACCATGCAATCCAGACAATTTTCATTCACTATACGACTTCCAACTGCTTGAAAAAAAAAATAAACTGAGCATACAGTGAAAAACCGCGAAACTCTCAGACAATTGCGAGAACCGATGAACACCTCTGCTGCCCTAACAAACCACAACCTGACGGAGAGATAACTCAACAATACTTAATTGAAGGCGAGTAACGACAATCTGTTGAAAAATTACAAATTTGTATATAGTTTTTCAGTGCCAACAGCCCTTACTAGCATTCAAGTGTCATCTCTTATCTGCATCTATTATTTTCAAAAGCAAAAATCAGAAAAAATGCAAAAACTGCTAAAATATCAATAGAAAACAACTATAACTCACCATTGTATTCAAAATTAGTCTTAAATAAATCAAACTTCTTAAACAAAAACGTCAAACGGATTGCTATTAATTAAATAAAATTAAAATGTCACTTAACTTAACAGCTGACTATTACAGAGGAGTTCTGTTCTGGACAAAAAGGAAAAGAGGCGAGAAAATCAAGAAATTTCATTAGGGATGCGACAGCTTCTCAACATACTTGCAACTTTTCTTGGTACTTTTTAATTATTGCAACTGACTGTAGGCAAAAATCAAAACAAATAGAAATTGCCATGCAGCTTCAAAAAGTTTTCAGAAGAACATTGTGAGGGCATTTATTGATGCTGGCGAGTGCAATGTATTTTCACCCATATGCTCGAGCTAAACAATGTTTTGAACGTTAAGCATTCCCTGGTAGATATTAGTTTCCGCAATTAAGTGCGAAATGAGTTGAATTGCAAAGACAACTACGTTTCAACGCTTACTATTTGAGGGGCACATTGTCGAGAATTTAGATTAAAATTGTTATTCAACGCTCCACTCGTTTTACCAAAAATATCAGATGCGAAAATCATTTTCTCTTTGATTTCAAAGAAAATATCAGTGGAGATATTTGTGGCGAAACGTTTAAATTGACGTTAAAATGGTAGAAAAATTGCAACTAGCAAAAAGCCAAGAATTAAAAATCCAAATTGACCCAAATAAAAATTAAGCAAAACAGAATGAATTTCAATTTTTTGAAATTTTCGAAGCAGCAAATATTCGGAATAACTTCTGTATTAAAATTGCAGAGAAGTCAATGAATTATGAATTATGTGTTTTTTACAACATCTAACAAGCTTAATTCAATATCACAAGTAATACGGAAAAAGTGGATGCATAGATTTCTTGTAACAATTAAGTTAAACTGTTATATCCATTCTTCTTCATCCTATTTTAAGGCAATTAGTGCACAAATTTTAAAAAAATTATTCTTTTACTGCATTTTTTGCGCAATAAAATCCGAAATCTGGAACCAGCCCTCTAAAAAAGCTGCAACAATTTGTTAGCGTTGACGATAATTTTAGACCCACTCACAAATCATTATGTACAATAAAGTTTTCTCCATACTTTCAAATTTTTGCTGAGGATATTTAAAATATTGAAATTGAGCTGGTGTATTGTATTAGTCTAGAGTTTGAAGGTGCAATCTATAGAACGAGTTTTTTTGAAGCTGATTTAAACCATGCATGTGGTTGGGTTATTCATTATACATTGTTTTAGTAGCTATTTACTCTTAAATTTTCAAATCTGCCAGGAACGGACAGTCAGTTAGCTGAAAGGAAGATAAGTGCGTGTTGTAACCAAAAACGGATATTAGTGTCCGCATTTTGTCAGCAAATAAGTGCCGTTTTGATGTAGTTCTTTTCGGCCACCTATTGTTTAAATTTTTTTCAAAATAGGGGGCTATATATGGGAGGCCGGATTTTTTTATGTCGAATTTTTGCTTTTTGGTTTACCTCTTGTAAAGAAAAAGAGGTTTACCTCTTGCAAAAACATCATTTGGTGGTCCTAAAAAGCTTTTTTGATTTCGATAAAAATTGTACACATTTAAACACAGGTTGAAAAAAAAGAAGCTGTTTAACAAATGGAAGAAAAACATTAGAAAGAAAAGTTTGGGGGGTCTGGAGGTGGACGGGAATATAAAAATATTTTAATAATGTATTATATAGTTGTTAAAGTTTGATTACATTAATTGAAATATATTGGATTTTTAAAAAAAATGATGAAAAACAAAAACAAAGTGGAAATTTCATTAAAAGAAAACAGAAAACAATTATTCAAAAGACAGAAAACGAAAAAAAACAATTGTTTACTATTATTTTTAGTAGTCACGGTTTCTCTCTTCCTCTAAGTGTCTTTTTTAGATGTTTAAATTTTGTCACGTAAGTTGTTCCCATTATCAACCAAGGTTGAAAATGAATCTATAAAATGTGAACCGGCAGAAAATACAAAAACCAAAGTTATTTAATCTTTCTTTTTTTATATCTAATATAAGTTTTTAAAACCAAAACGTAATTTGTAGTTAGTATCCTTATTTACATTAGTAGGGCACCGTACCCAAGTGAAAAATTGTTACACTCATTTTGCACGCGAAATTTTGCTCAACCATTTCTCTGTATATCTAGCAAAAGACCAAAAAAGTTGAAAGTTCGTGTTCATTTTTGCTGGTTTCTGTTGCTTCTTGAAAAAATTACTTTGGGTGAAAATAAGGCTTTTGCATCAAAGACCAATGGATTCAGTAGCAAAATTATAGGATCAATGTCATTATTACCTTTTGATTTAAGATGGAGTATTTGAAAATTTCCACTTGCGCTTAAATCAAACCGTAGAAGCAAGTGCTCTAATTCAACATAAGTCCATTAGATAACTCTTGAGAAAAAATCAACAGAAAGCAGATAATTTCAAGAGAAACAAATGAAAAATGTTATTTTTATTAGACAGTCATTTCCTGATGTTTCAAAAGACTTTCAAACTTAAGTATTTCATTTGCAATCAATAAATTTGGGTTGACGATAAATGTGAAGAAGTTACCAATGTTTCTCAGCCCTGAATAAAGGTTTCAAGACTGGAAGCCGGAGTTTTTGTCTTGAACAATAGTTTCTACTATTTCTTCGAGATTTCATAAAAACCTTGAAATTTTTTTACTTCCATAGTTTTGTTTATGGTTTACAACAGTCGAAATTGTCCAAATACATGGCACATGCAATACAATCAATATGTATTAGAGATTTTGATTTTTAAAAAAAAAACAGGAGTTGATACAATTTTCAACTCTAACTGTTGATAATCTGGTTATCGGTATATTTTTTTGAGAAAAATTGTCAATTTTTTTTGAGACAAACTGATCGGCAAAACATTTCATCAGTCTGCATATTTTAAATTTTAAAAAAAATGAACAGTGAACATCTATTTTAAATATGATTTCAACTTCTTAGTTTCTCTGTGAATTCTTATGCTAATCATTAAGATCATTTCCAGCCATTTAACTGGCTGCTCTTTTTGTTTTATATTGCAAAATAATTGACTATAAATGTGGTTTTACATCTGTTAAATTTATATTTAAATTTAACAGTTTGTATTTAGTTTTCGTATTAAAAAATAGCATGTGCTCCAGAAAAGTGCCCTCAACTTGTGCGTTTACTCTGAGAACATTTAACTTTTTTTGACATACTTGAGACGTATACTGGAACATTCTGTGCTGCGCACATTCTCATACGAGCCTTCGTTTTTATATTTGTCAATGGAACCACAATCTTAGAATATGTTCTTGAAACGACCTCGAATTTATGGTAATTTATGCCAGAAAACAAAAGGGAATTGAATCTCAAAAAATATTTGTCTTTAATTTGTGTTCGTTTCAAAACCAGTTTACAGAGTCTTGTAGAATGCAAAATATAGTACAAGCGAAGCGGACTGTTGGGATAAAACAACAAGGTGAAAAAGTAGGTAATTTTTGAAACAGGGCTAAGAACCCGAGCAAAAATTACTGACGAGGAAATTCAAGTTCTTGGGAAATTTCACAATAGAGAGAAATAATCAATTTCAATTTAAAATCATAACTAAACTTCATTTGAAATGCATGAAAGTTATATGCAGATCAAATTGATTCAATCGAGTTCATGTTTTAATATTTCAGACTTTAAACTTTAAATAGATGCAATAAATATGAAATGATTCATGAAAGAAATTAATTCGACGATATGACGAAGTTTTGTTGTCCTTTAAGTAGACAAAATTGAAAGTCACGATATTGCAATTGCAGTTCTAGCAATCCCCCATTATAGGCCACATCCACAAAATTGTAACCCACGCACAGTATGGTATGTTGTATGTTCACCATGTTTTGGTGGGCTGTTTGTTATATGGCCAATCAGCCGGGGGGGGGGGGTCTTGGGGTGTATTATTGGAAAGACGCAGAAACGTCTCTGTTGTTTGTTGCGTACTAGCTTTATATGTTTTTCCTTGTTAGTTTATCAAAACCTCTAAGGTCATTTTAGAGGCCACCTTCAGTTGAGATAAAGCCACTGCATTCGAAAAGTCACTGTATAAAATGGCAGGCGGCTGATTTTGCAGCAATTTAGAATCCCAGTCGGATTCAGCCAGTTGCGCATTCCAGGTACTCCAGAGATTCCCACAAGTTCCAACATCGCCACTGTTTTGTTTGGCGACAATCGTGAACCAAAAGAGAGAAAACTGGCAATCTGTCCAGGTACTTCCTATGTAAAAACCAAACCCACTGGAGCCTATGTCGAAAGGAGTGGTGCCTAAACGAGTTGAAAAATCCCAAGACGATGTCTCTAAAACCCGATCCCACGTGAACCAACGTTTCAAGCCATCATTTTGTGCCAGCTCAAAAACAACATGTTGAACTTTGACCCCTTTCATGTTGAAAATATTCATGCGCACAAATGTGCTGGAGTTAATCCTGCGCTCCAAGTCTTTATGTCTGTATAGATTGTTCTTGTAGACTGTGATGTTTTTGTTCCACTCAACCGGATGATATTCACTTCCGTTTAAGTAGAACTGATAAAAGTCCACTCCTGAGAATGAAGCAACTTGAAAGACAGTTTGCCACCTGTAGTCAGGATAAAGCGTCCAATCATTTGCGAAAATTTCCATTTTAAGAGCGGTGGATAGTTCAGCACCGGGCAATGAACTGTAATTCTCAGAGTAGTATATCTGACAATTAGGCTGAGGTCCACCACCCGAATTTTGAGTTCCCGTAACAGTTCTCCTAGCAGATCTGACAGCAGTTGTGGCAGCAGTTTTGGTAACAATTCCGGTAACAGTTCCGGTAACAGTTCCGGTAACAGTTCCGGTAACAGTTCCGGTAGAAGATCCGTTAGAAGATCCATTAGACGATCCGTTAGAAGATACGTTAGAAGATCCGTTGGAAGATCCGTTAGAAGATACGTTAGAAGATACGTTAGAAGATCCGTTAGAAGATACATTAGAAGCTCCATTATAAGTTGTCGCAGAAGTTACCGTAGAAGTACCAGCACCATTGCTGTTCATCCACTGGCAATAATCGTAGCAGAAAAGAGCCAGGTACCACAAATCCTGATCACCGGGTCCACTACCGCATGAGTACTGGTCGGTTTCGGATATCATAAACGCTGCTTCCAACTGGTTATTGTGGAATAAATCAAACAGCTCAACATTGCCATTATCAACGTCAATAAACCACGAAGAATCCAAAACACTCTGTAATTGAAACCAATCGGAAACTTCATCTCCGCAAAGAAATAACAATTTCTTGGCTATGATGCCCGTTTCGTGATAAATATCTAACCTAGCATTATGGCAACTTGTAAGAATTTCGTGAATATTGTAACGTCTGAAATGTGGCTTAAGGGTAGTAGGAACAAATCCAGTTGGTGATATCCAGTGTCCAGTTTCCCAAAGAGTTTGAGCATCGACATCAGACCCGCTGGGGTACTCGAACAGCTTCTCCATTTCTGATCGCGGATCTTGTTAGCAGTTAGAAAAGCTGACAAAAGTTGGACCAATTAGAAAATCAAACATGATCGGTGATTACTCGAAATTACATCAGCATAAACATATGTTATCTTTGAAATTCATTCGGGATAAAAAAGTGAAGGAATATATATATATATATATATATATATATATATATAAAATATAGATGTTTATAAAACAAAAATTGGAGCTCGACAACAGACCGAAGACAAAAGTCTGTTTGAATTTTGCAACCAATTCCATTCTCTAAAAACTATGATTTCACAAGCCTGCGACCAGCGTAAGACAGCATAAAAAATCGTGAAACAATCATTTTTCAATGTAACAGCTTCCATAACAATATAAATTTTGTTAATTTGGAAGCAAAGAAAACTTTAAATTTCTCATACCAAAATCTATATAGGAATCTTTGTCAAAAAGTAAAATGGCCACACTACACATGGAAATGATATCACGCAAAAAATCAAAAAAATGAAATTTTCTCGCCTTGAATTGTCATTTATTGCAAATTCATAATTATACGACTAAAAGTAAGTTTTAAAGACTAAGCACAAGCAAAAAGACAAAAGCCAAAGCAAAATTTCTCTCTTGATGGAGCAGTTAGAAAGATACATAAACTCAAATCACATTTTGTTGATATAATCTGCAAAAAATATTGTTGATATAATCTGCAAAAAATATTACACCTTGAATCAATCAAAATTGTAGTCAGTTTATCGTCTTTAGATTTCGAACAAAATTATACCTTGAATCAATCAAAATTGTAGTCAGTTTATCGTCTTTAGATTTCGAACAAAATTAGCTGTCAGATTTTATATGATGGCTGATTTAACAAAAGAGAACAAACCAGCATTTGATTATCAAAAAAATCCCAACTGTTTGTCGCGCAAATGATTATCGAATAAAAAACCTTTATTATTTTTTCCTGATACATTTTTAAAACCCACTTTTGCTGCAAAACAAAATTTTCTATTTCACCATAGAAAATCATGAGATGATTTACAAAAAAAGTTTTTTTATTAGTAAGTGATTTCAATTAATCAGTTGCAATGCACAAGTCGGTTCCTAATTACTTGCGTATTTTACTGTATTGAGCTTTACAGTAGCTCCTTTATTCAAGCTAACGTCCAACATTTCAATAATAAATAAAAAAAATCAAATAGTAGAAACGAAAACAAAACACTTTAATCTAAAATCCTCAATTTTCACTATCATATCTTTTTCTTAACTTGTTACACAAATAGGTTTTTGCAAAGAAAAACGTTAATAGAACGCAAAAAAGATTTTTTAACAAAAACTATTAAACAAACATTAAAAGTCACAATTTGAGGAAAACAAGGATAAATGAAAATTGAGTTTCTGAGTTTGAGAAAAAATAAATAAATTGTGCTCAGACAGTGAATACTCAAACAAGAGAAATCAAACAAGAACATATTAAAAAATTCTGTTATAGAAATACATCCAAATGTGAGATAAATTAAGATAAAATAAAAATGATAAAGAAAAATGAAGATAAAAATAAAGATAAAATCGGTTTTAAATCAACGGTAAAGTGTTAATTTTTCATTCATAACATCTGCCTATGGCAATTAAAAGCACTAGAATTCCAAAGTTTAAGCTGAAAAAGTGAGGCTGGAAACAAAAAAGAAAATTATCAAAAAATTATCAAAACCACCATGAGTGCGAAAAATCGTTACCTAATTTTTATTGATTAAATGTAACAGGTAGGCAAACGAACACAAAGGATATTGCTTAAAATAACCCGTGAGCGCGAGACGAAAAAGAGAATCATTTTAACACGTAAAAGGTCCTCTCGTTGGTGAAATCTTTTATAACTCACAATCCAAATCATCAACTGAAACAATTTAGGTCAAAACCTAATCTCAGAATTTAAACTTTTGTCAAGTCTCCTGACACCGAGGAACAAATTATTGAAAAAAATGGTTCACCATTTCATTTATGACCCAGCTTTTCCTTGGGAGTCCGCTAAGAGTTTAGTTTGCTAGTTCTGTTTCAAAGTCTAAACTCTCTTTTTTTTCTGTTCATAGAATTGCAATTACCAATTTTGAAACAAAAATGGCAGCAACAACTGAGAAGCATGAAGAAACCAATTGGAAAATTCAAGTTACGTTTTTGCAAAAAAGACATCCGGAAAACAGCCGAAAAACTTATAATTATCAAAGTGCGACGCCACAAAGCCAAGGCTCCAATAATTTAATCCAACAGATGACCCTTCAACAGCTGATTTTTGCTCTCATTCGTTAATTATGGATAATTTGTACGAGATAATTGAAAATTCCTATAAATTGCATAACGTTAGAGCATTCATAGGCAACTGTTAACAAATCCAATTTTTAACGTTTTTGCTGAGATACCAATCGCGGTAGTTAGATCAAATCGAAACCAAAATGAGCGCACTGATTATTCAAAATGTTATGCAACAGATTCAACCCAGGATGAGATCCCAGACCAAAAGTTGATATATACAGACCATAGAGCGGGCAAGGAGGCGACATGAGTTCAAAATTACCCGCTCTGGAGACACGACACGAATGAACGCTCGCACGTGTGAACATAGGTGACTTTGAACGCAGGAAGGTTTGAACATAAGCAAATTTGAAAGCGCGAAGCATGGATATAGACAACTTTGAACGCACAAAAGTCTGGACATATGCAACTCAGAATGCGCCAAATATGGACAAGGGCAATTTTGAACGCACAAAAATCTGGACATAGGTTAAGATGAACGCACGAAAAACTCTGAAAGCACAAAGTATGGACATAGACAATTTTGAACGCACCAAAAACGATTGAGCTCAAGTTTGATGCAGCACTCAAGTGAAAACTCTCTACTTAGAAAACTTCAACTCGCTTGAGTTCCTAAGGTGCAACAAAACCTCGAAAGGAGAAAAAAGCATCCAAAATTTTGCCTTGTTTTGGACAAATTTACGTCTACAATTATGGAACAATGCTGAAGTTGCAAAAAAGTCAGGCTTTACTAACTAAATGGATGGCACCCCTTTCAACCGATATGTTCATTGACCACGTTTGGACTTAACTGGGCCACCAAAGCAGCTGCCGCTCAAATTCGTTCAAATTCTCATCGTATGTTTAGATCAACCAAATACAGCGGAAATTGTTATCAGTAATTTTAACTCTCTATATTTTCTTCAATGAAATCAGACGAAGTTAAAGCGTAATAGAAACATAATCTTCATATCTTCATTGCTCATATTTCCAACATCAGCAATCCGCAATAATGTTAACAAACCTACTCTATTTCCGAAGAGTTTTATGCTATCTGCAATGTTTTTGACTTGCATTTGCAAATTTAGCTTCGTATGGGGCCTGTTTTGATTAACAAATAAAAACTAGAACTCTATTATGTTCTGAACTTCTATTTTTTAATACAGTTTGACAAAAACTGACAAAATTGACAGTTTTTTTTTCAAAATAAGCTGCATTTTTTTTTTCAATCCATTTTTAGAGATCGGTGTGGCTGCTATCCAAAACCGATTAACTTTGGTGAGCAAAAATTTCAGTATCAATTTGTTGCGTTTTGGTGTGGCACAAGTTGCATTTTGTAAGCAAAAGGTGAGTAAAAGTTGAGTATTTTTCATTAAATTTGTGTCAGAAAATTTTCTATTTATCATTATTTTTTTTGCAAGTTCAGAACACGGCTCCTATTTAATGTGAAATGGTACTCCTATTGTTAAAAAAATTACGTAATCAGAATTGAAGTTTTAATGTTAACTGACTAAATTTGGGCAAATGAAGGATATGGAGTTGGGTTGTGGCTATGCTAGACAGAAGGAGCGAGCCTCACTGTAAAACAAAAGGGGGGGGGGAAGAGACAACGGTTCCATCAATATCAAGATCTCGAACCCTTTCCACTAAACTTTCAGATTCCTCAGTAACTCAAGAACTTTGCCGAATCGTGCACTTAGAGAGTAGCAAATTATTTAAAAAAATCACAGCGCATCGGAAACCTAATGTCCTCGTCGGTTTTCAACACTTTTCCCGGCCAAATGTCAGATCAGTCAGACGAAGTAAGATTATGTAGGAAAAAAACTGATTAAAAAGTGCATGTTTGAGAGATGTTAATCATTCCGCTTTCAACCCATGAGATGGGATTTTTCATTGCCATATTCAGGCCAGTTCTCACTTAGTGACGAGGGGGAGATCAACAGAGTCAAGAAACATTTCTGTCTTGGTTGAGAAAACTAGGCCACTACCTTATTACTTGCGCCGTTTCATGATCATTTCACCTTAGATATCGCCACATTTTCTGCGAAAGCCCTTTTATTTGTCGTCCGGAGTTTCAATTTGTGGATCGCACCATTGATTGCGTCGATAACATCAGTCAACTTTGCAAAGATGCAAAAATTCACGAACTCAAGGGAACAGACTTTAGGAGTTTCAATTGCACTGTTCGGCTCAAAAAGTCTTAAAGAATCACGCCACTCTGAACAAATCCGAGCAAAAAAGTGGCTTGTTTGCATTTGAACGCCTCGAAAATATTGTTTTCTTTTGTCAAATCATAAAAAGAACCTGTGATCTGCAGCGAAGAGTGTTAGAGTCAATCGAGCAAGGCCAGAGAGAGAGAGAGAGAGAGAGAGAGAGAGAGAGAGAGAGAGAGAGAGAGAGAGAGAGATAGATAGATAGAGAGAGAGAGAGAGAGAGAGAAGAGAGGGAGAGAGTCATGATCTGTGTCAATAAAAGATAACAAGTGATCCCTGATTAAAAAATTTTTGTGGATTGCATCTTTGATTGCGTCGATAACATCAGTCAACTTTGCAAAGATGCAAAAAGTCACGAACTCAAGGGAACAGACGCTATGAGTTCCAATTGCACTGATCGGCTCAAAAAAGTCTCAAAGAATTACATCAATCGGAACAAATCCATGCAAAAAAGTGACTCGTTTGCATTCGAATGACTCGAAATTATTGTTTGCTTTTGCTAATCCATAAAACGATTTTGTGATCTGCAGCAAGGGCTGTTAGAGTCAATCGACCAAGGCCAGAGAGAGACATGATCTGTGTCAATAAACGATAACAAAGTCAACCCCGATTAACAAAATTTTGTGAAAAAACGTCAGATTATAACCTAATATAAATGAGCAAATCTTTTGAACAAATAGTAATCTTTTGTAAAGGCAAGGTCTTCTAATTATTTGACACTATAACATTTAACTCTTATCTAAATTTTTCGACAACGCGGCCACCAAAAAAACATTGTATAATTTGCACTTTCGACGGTATTTTGAACCCAAAAGAAATCCATCAAATGCTTGATCGCACCATGCTATGTTTTTCATTTGCCGTTTTTAGTCTTTGTTGCTTTCTGTTTTTAAGGTTTCCATTGAGGCATCACAAGGGCAAGGCTGGGCATTATTGCACCACAGCAGTCCAATTTACAGCAAAGTTTCGAAAACTGCAACAAGAATTATGAATCGGTTATCTCAGCTGCATTATAATGCCAAATTGATCGATCGAAATTAAACTACGTACATCATCTTTAATGGTCTTCTTGATAATGAATTGAAATTTTTCAGACTTTTTCCTTCCAAAATTCACAAATTAATTTCATGGTTTTTGTAAAAACAGTAACTTTTTTTTGAATAATGTTTCCCCGATATTGCAACAGTAAAAGTTAAAGGAGCATACATGCTAGTAACGTGAATAAATAAAACTATGGAAAAAATTGCTAGCAAAGTTTTCCAGGCAAAAAGTAGAACCGCGAAAAGACTTTTCCTCCACTCATGATTCAGAACAAACCAAAGTTATTCATCGTTGTGATGTTTTCACAAGAGGAATTTTTCTTGCTTCCTACTTTTGCTGCTTTCACTGAGGCATCAAACAGCAAGATTGACAACTATGCACTAGATCAGATCAACTTATCACTCAGTCGGGAAAAAAGTTTTAAGAATCAGTTTTCACAGGTGCACTAAATTGTTCATTTGATTTACCGAATGAAACTAGGTCGAACATTTTAATAACCTTCTTCTCCTTAGCCATGATAAAAAATTGGAACTCTTCAGCTTTTTTCACGAAAACTCTCATTGGATGGTTTTACTTGAATTTTTGCTGAGTACATTATAGGCATTAACGAGCAACATATTAAAAAGTTAAATTTTTTCTAGACAAAAAACAGACTCACGAAGTTTTTCCCAGAACTTGTGATTCAGATCAAAATACAATTCAGCGACAAGTTTCGACCAAGTTATAGTCGAGCATTAAGCCTCGGTAGATGTTAAGTCCAGCAGCAAACATGTGAGTCGGAGTAAAGGTCAGCAGCAAAAAATGGGTGGAGCTAAATTTGAGATGCCCTTAAAGCCGACGTAGTGTTTTCATGCGATGAGCATAGTATTTTGGGACCAATTTTGGCTCAAGCACGGTCTTTTCATAATACCATGCCTATACCTGGGATGAGAGCATGCTAAATCTAAATGGCCGAGAACCGAAGTATGTTCAAAATTATTTAAGGCATGAAAAAATCGTTGATGTCTGTTATTGAAAACGAACCACAAATAGGCAAATCATTGACTAAAAAATATTGAATCGTGAATGCAGAAGTTCAAGTTTTTGCTTGCCACTAGTTTACGGTTGAATTTACAGTATTTTATTTACAACACTTTTACTTTCTTCCACCTCGAAGAAAAGTTTTTTTCTGTCAGGGTATCTAAAGGTAGCAAAAAAGTTTTTTGCTGTGCCTAGACTTGGTTACCTTCTTTTCCTATCCCTAAAAAGTCTCTACAGTTTGTTTATTTTCCCGGAGATATTTTTTATTCCTACTTCAGAAACCCAGAAACATTTGTACAGATTTCCATAGTTTTATTGTACTAAATGATTCTACCATATTTTCAACTCATTAAGGCCTTAATTGGTTTTCACAGCCTTAATTGCAATGTTTTCAAAGCAAACTGTTTCATTTTTGCCCCGAAGCAATTTCCTGATCATCGAGCTTTAGACAGGAATACCAGTCAATCAAATTTTTATGCACGCTTTCGAAATTTTTTTATTTCACCTCGTCAGAACTCAAAATACAAATTGCATGCTCAAATACAAACAAATGAGGAATAAGAAATTCTGAGAAAAAAAATCGGAAGGTGCAAAAATTGGTGAAACGCAAAGAAGTAGGCCAAATTAAAATTAAGCCGACGTAAAAGCAAGCCCAAAGTTATGTAATAATTATGATGTAAAAGTTGGTGCATGTATTCAAAGGTTCCAAACAAAAAAATACGTCATTTTAAAGAGATCTTGTGTTTTTGATCTCAAGCGGATCGTTGTCCACGACCATGCCTCTCATCCACTGCGGGATTTGATCGAGAAATAATCGAGGGCCGTTCATCGCGCATAGCGATCCCAGCGGCCTGCCAGGAACAGTTTATAATACCACTATCTTGAAGATTTTTACCGGAAACTTAGAAAGTGTTACCGCGTAAATGAACAATGCGCTATTTAAATAAAGCAGCGAGAAAACTATGACGTAATCTCTTAACCATGTAAGCCTTACAAAAAGATTAAATGCACACAAAATACGTTCTATTTGGCATAGAAAGCTCGGAAAAAGTTCGTTAAACATAATTTTCGTTGAGCCTACTAATATACTGAATCGATTGCGCTCTTTTAGGCTTAATATTTTTATGTTTCGAAAACGTATCGGTGACCAATCTGAGTCGAAAATCGACTCAGACAAAATACCTGCTAAAAAAGATCGAGCTAGATTTGCCGGGCCATTGAGAGGGGCTTTTTGGCCTTAATGCGTTATCAAATACAGTTGCCTAGTTGACTTATCGTGTAGCTTATTGAATTGAACGTATATCTTTGAACGAAAGAGTGTTTTCCGTCACCTTTATTTTGATGCCGCGACCGGCTTCAGAAATTGCACTTAGCCTAATAAAACGTACCTCTCTACAGCGTGGACTTAAAGTTTCACTATTAATTGTATCGTTTCTGTCTCGTGTTTACGTGCGCGGTGTATTTTAGTAAATGAGCTAACGGTGGGTTTTTGGCCGACAGCACCGGAGCTAATGTTTGCGCATGCGTTTGAGATATAGCCACTGAATCTACTGTACAGCAAGAGGCGGTTATTCTTAAAATCTGATTCTTACACAAAATCTATCCGTCGTTATTCAAAGTAGTGATAGAAGTGACCACCTACGTATCTAAAATGCATACTAAAATTTGTTTATAATTTTACCGTAATTAATTTGTTGCAATAATTCACTTCAAATCAGAAGTTGGCAGCATACACAAGACAGCCCGGACCAAAAACCCAGCGCTTGCAAGTTCTATCCAAACTCAATCAACAGTCGGGGTGTCTTATCTAAGGAGGAATATGAATAACAGCGTGCCCCCTCCGTATGTCGTGGCCAGATTTATCTACAGCAACCCGGCCGCTTCTGAGGGAGGCACAGGAGGAGTGTACTACAATGAGCCACCAGAGAGTGCACGGGCATCCAGAGAGTGTTAACAAAAAAGTTCTGCACAAAAACTGTAAGACTCGACAAAAAAAACTTGGTTTTGATGCATTAAATTGATTATATATCCGGCAAATCTAGTGCCCCCATTGCCCCAGAAGGCTGATTTTTTTTGAATAACGGTTACCGATAACCCAAGCCATACACATTTTTTGTTAAAAAACATCAATTTTGAAAACTTTTGGTCAAAATTAGGAATTGACCAAATTGAGGTGAAGGTTGGTACTTGGGTAAAGTCTATTACACTTTCAAGCGAAGCAAAAAAAAAAAGTTTGAAAAAATTGACCAAACTTGATAAAGTTTTGAAAAAAATTTATATAAAGCCTTGATAGAAGGCGGATCGAACATTTGTATAAAAAGGGTAGAATTAAGGGTAGAATTAAAAGATTTTCAAATTTTGAAAAAAAAAGAATCAGATAACTGATTTTTTACAAATAAGCGCTTATTCTTGGTAACTCGTGAAAATCGTGCCTTTAACATCAAGGTTCGGAGTTTGAGCAAAGCTCAAGTCAATTATGTTGTAAAAAACATTATATGGTTTTCATATTAGCTGCTAGTTCACTTCATCACGCCATAAAAACTGCGCCTCAAGTAACACAAAATCGTTACAAACGTAACGTTTACGCATTACCGGGTTTAAGTTTCAACCCTAACGCTTTGAAAGTCCGAAAAACAGCGCAGTTCCAGTTGAGTCATTTCTTTCATGATAAGAACCGCCTAGTTATATGGCATGATGTAGTGAACAATTCGCTTTCACGTCATCGAAGCAACAACAATAAGCCTTTAACACCTTCGCAGCTTATTGAAGCGCTTGAAAAGTATCAGGAGCGCATAGAAGCTATAGTGTATTGCCCCAGAGAGGGAACTCCTGATATTTACAATCAGCTCAAGCGTAGTACTCTAGTTACCATCCATTTAGTGAAAGACATTGTGTCTAAACGTAAACAGAAAGATCTTAGTTTACTTAAAGAGTACAGAGCATTACACCAAAGGCCTGCGCTTGAGCTGAAAACACTGACCATAGTCTTAACTCATAAGAGCAACCTCCGGTCCTTGATAACACGGTCCCGACCGAAAAAACTTTCCAAGCGCCGTCGAAAAACGCTCCGCAACCGCCATGCGTACGAGGAGGCGGAACTTACTCAAGCCTTTAATAACCTAAATGTCTCTTAGTCTTGCGTTGTTGTGCGGGTTAGTTTGTGGTTGATTCCTTCCAATAGCGCTTTGCTAAACGTTTCGCTCTCCCCATTTTGAGTTATTCACTACCGTCCGTTTTCCGCAGGTTATCTGGTTTCATTTTCCGTTTCCGTCCTCTTTGTTTCCGTGTCTTCTTGTTTCTTTCTATTCCCCGTTTATTTGTTGTATGATGTAGTATGTTGAGTTTTGCTGTAGTAGAATTTCTTTCTGCTAGTATGCTCGTTTGTTGCTTAGTCTCGTTCCTTGCTAGGGTGTGACTTAAGTTCATTCTAGAGTTACGGCTGGTTTGTTTCGTGACTTTCACCACACTTGTTTGCTAGCAATTTGTTGTAGCTTTATTAATTTTTGTAGTATGCACTTTTGTTGTCTGGGTATGGTGGTTTGCTAGGGTGTGACTTAAGTTTGTTCTGGAGTTACGGCTAGTAAATTTCCTGACCCTTTCGACTTTTGGTTATACTACATCGTTGCCGTAAATTGTTTCATGTTTTGATGCCGTTGATAAAACCCCATAATGTTTGTGCTAGTTTACCTGGCAGTAGCTCCTCTCCTTCCTTCTAGGGTGTGACTTAAGTTTATTCTGGAGTTACGGCTAGCTTGTTTGGTTGAGTTTGTTGCTGTGGTCTGCTAGCATCGATCTTCCCGCCTCCTCGCTTGTGGTTTCCGCCCCGCCCGTGCCGTTTTCCCGTTTCGTCGCGCGCCATCCGCCCGAGGTTTCCGCCCCGCCCGTGCCGTTTTCCCTTTTCGTCGCGCGCCATCCGCCCGACGTTTCCGCCCCGCCTGTGCCGTTTTCCCGTTTCGTCGCGCGCCATCCGCCCGACGTTTCCGCCCCGCCCGTGCCGTTTTCCCGTTTCGTCGCGCGCCATCCGCCCGAGGTTTCCGCCCCGCCCGTGCCGTTTTCCCTTTTCGTCGCGCGCCATCCGCCCGACGTTTCCGCCCCGCCCGTGCCGTTTTCCCGTTTCGTCGCGCGCCATCCGCCCGAGGTTTCCGCCCCGCCCGTGCCGTTTTCCCTTTTCGTCGCGCGCCATCCGCCCGACGTTTCCGCCCCGCCTGTGCCGTTTTCCCGTTTCGTCGCGCGCCATCCGCCCGACGTTTCCGCCCCGCCCGTGCCGTTTTCCCGTTTCGTCGCGCGCCATTCGCCCGACGCTCCCGTTTGTCCGTCCGGTTTCCTGTTGCGTCGTGCGTTATTCGTTCGGCGTCTCTTCCCGTCCGTCCCGCCCCCCGTCCTGTCCCGTTTCGCGCTTCCTGCGCACCGTTCTTTCTTTTTTTCGCCGGGTACTATTGTACTCGACGAAAATCTTTGCTCTTTGGCGGTTTGCTAGGCAAATCGTCACACTAGGGTTCGGTATAACCCATTTGTGTTGTGCTGTTGCATGTATGTGTACTCTATATTAGTACCAAATTAAACTTGTGGTTCCTGTTTTTCTTAAGATCATGACAACTTTACAGGACAAATTCAACAAACTTTATAGTGCAAGGGCAAAATTAGAGGCTGAACTTAATAACATCTATGGTGAAATTAACAATGCTGTTGATAAGCAAGACAGGAAAGTTAAGATCGAACGTCTGCTTGTGAAGTGCAAAGACGCTTTTATTAGAGTAGTTGATAAAAACGAAGAGCTCTTTGATCTGGCACAAAAGACTGAAAATCCAGATGCTGCTTGTAAGAACCTTGAAAAATGGTTAGAGACTGTAACAAAGAAAACTGATGAGTTCATTGCTGCTGCTCGAGGGTATATCAATTCGGTCCATGACAAAGAGACAGCAGAGCTGTATACCTCTCACCAATCAAGATCAGGTTCACATATGACTTCCTCAAAAAGATCAAGTCAGCGTCAACGAGACTTAGAACTATCTAGACTCAAAAGGGAGGAACTTGAGAAACAACATGAGGCAAAACTCCGCATTGCTAGACAACGTCTTGAAATTGAAAAACAAACGAAATTGCGGGAATTAGAAATTGAACAGCTTGAGGAAGATCATCGCAAGGAAGTAGCTGCTGCAGCCCTTGAGGAAATTGAGTTGATGACAAAATCATCAGCGGACGGGTCTGGTACAGGCAAAATGAGTGGGCTCTTTACGGAAAGAAGTTCAGTCAAGAGCAAGAAACTTGTTCAAGATTGGGTTAATTCGTCACCAGCCGGGAACATGGCAGATGTTGCAAACGAACCGAGTTTGCACTTTTCTGGTTCCATCGCCCAATCCAACCAAGCAATTGTCCGACCTTCTTCAGCTCAACTTCCAAACTCACACTTCAATCTCAATACACATGGTCAAGTTGAGGCCAACATCAACCTCCCTGTCCATGAACCAAGTAGTGGAACCAATGTAACCAATGATGCACATGTTGCAAACAACATCATGCAAGAGCAGCGACAGCCTCAATATACGCCTCCATCACCACCAATAAACTTTGGTATGCCAACTCAACTAAACGCCCCAAACACAGCCCGACAACTGTCTCAAGCAACAATGCACTTCGATGGTTTACAGTTAGATCATCAATTCCCTCGCAGGTCGAGCATGCCGGGACAGTTGAATTTAGTCAGCCCTTCGCGTTCACTACCTTTAAACACACTTGTTAATGCTCCGCTAGCACTTAATCCGCAACAAGCACACATAAATGTACCAGCCCCTCCATCCCCCGTTCTAAACCCCGCACCACCGCATTTTCCGCTAATCCCACCCGCATTCCGCTTTCCTCCTTCCCCGCCACAAGCACTCCCACTGCAAGCCACTAACCCCGTGGCGAATAATGTCAATCTGTTACCCCATTCTCCGCCTGCACCATTCATTTCCTCCGCAAACAATTTCGTACCTCAATTAAATCATCCAGCACCTCCACAAAAGAATTTTCAGCCCCAAAACTTTGTGCCCATAACCCACGCACCTCCTGCTCCTCCAGATCCAAATGTCTGGCGTTTTCCGGCAGCAGTCCCACCAAATGCATTACCACTTGTACGTACATCTGCAAATCTATACACCGCACAACCGGCCCCGTTAATCAACCCTCATATATCTACATCGCACCGCTCCTCTCATGCACAAGCAGCAGCAGGCGCTCAAAATTACGTAACATCAGACTTCATGCAAGCGAATCCATTTAGTTCTTCCACAGGTACCGCCCCCACCTTTGTCACTCCGATCATTCCGCCAACGTATGGAGCTACCGCTCCGAACCCGTTGTGTTGGGGTGGCCCGCCGCATCCCACACCTTCGGCTCCTTCTTTGGACTCTGCGAATTTGATAAAGCAGTTGGCGGACGCAATTACTTGTAAGAAGAACGATCCACTGCCCGAGTGGAAGTTGTCACAATACAATGGTGATCCCCTGCAGTGGCACGAATGGTTCGGACAATTTAAAAGCGCCATAGACGCACAGTCCTTGACTGATGATGTCAAGTTAACATACATAAAAACTCTTGTAACTGGAAAAGCTAAAACCGCCATCGCTGAGTTCGCATACTGTGGTGTAATGTATAAGGATGCACTTAAGACACTCGAACGTAAATTTGGCCAACCACAGGCAGTAGTCAGTGCACACTTAGAAAAACTCAGCTCTTTTCCACCACTAAAGATGCACAATAGTGATAACATCATAAACTATTCTGCAACAATTTCAAGTCTTGTTGGGGTCTTTAAATCACTTTCATATGACGCAGACCTTAAGAGCGCCTCACTTCTCAACACGGCTGTGCAAAAATTGCCGCCCAATCTGAAAGAATCCTGGTCACTCTTCACAGTGAAGAAACATTGGGTTAAGCCAACACTCCTTGACTTCAACGATTGGTTGAAGGAGAAGGCAGAGGCACATGATTTAATGAAACAAACTTCATCGAAGGCAAGAACTGAGGATAACACCAACTCAGTAGTAAAGACCAAAGTTGCCTCAAGAACTTTTGCTGCTAATACACAAACTAAGGGCACTCAGAGACCAGCCTCAACGTCGGCAACGCCTGCAACCCCTCGCTGCATTGTGTGTAAAGGTATCCACCGCATCTGGGAGTGTAGGGTATTTAAAGAAAAGTCTCCCACTCAGCGAGCAAAGGTAGTGGCTGAAGCAAAACTGTGTTTCTCATGTTTGAGAGAAAAGCATATGTTCAGGCAATGCCCAAACCCCAGGAAATGCAGGAAGGACGGTTGCAACAGCTCCCATAACACACTTCTTCATGGAGCTGAGAGGGTGTATCCACCAAAATCCCCTTCAAACAACAACAACATTAATTCTAATGCTGGCGCAAATCAAAGTAAACTTCCTAGTGTCCAATCAGCGAGTAAGACCACTACTTTGTCATCTGTGAGTAATGTGAAAGACCTCCTTCAGGTGACTGAATTACAGTTGAAGAGCTCCTCCGGTAAAGATACCACGGCTTTAGTTTTGTGTGATACCGCTTGCAGTAACTCTTGGGTGTCCAATGATCTTGCAAATAGACTTGGTTTGCACGGTACAGCATTGAAATTAACAGTCAAGGGTATAAATACCGAGGAGGTCGTAGACACTAAGTTAGTTGAACTTATTGTAACACCACGCGACAACCAAACATTTGAACCATCTAAAGTCAGCCCTTACGTAAAGGAAAATTTGAATGTAGGCGCCGACGTCATTAACATTAAAGCACTTCAGGAAACATACCCGCACCTAGCAGTTCTAGACCCAGTTACATATTGCTATGGAAACATCGAGATGATACTTGGACAGGATGTGTATCATGCCATCCGCCCGTTAGAGTACTTCGCTGCCGACGAGAAGTCCTCGCCCTTCGCTGTTCGCTTGCCCATAGGTTGGGTTCTAAGCGGCCCTCTACCGTCGTCTTCAGGTTTAGTCTCGACTTGTTTCAAAGCCAATATGGAGCAGGATTTTGAACTCGCTAGTCAGGTAAAATCTTGGTACGACATGGAGTCGTACGGCGCACTTAAGCAAGTAGACCCACGATCCGCCTCGGATGCGCGTGCGCATGAAATTCTTGAAAACACCACCGTGCATAATGGAAAAAGGTACGATGTAGGAATGCTATGGGCTGAAGATAACATCGAACTGCCCAACAATTATTTCTCAGCGCTTGTTCAATTAAAGTCTTTGGAAAAGCGGCTCACGAAAGATCAGACCTTAAGGGAAAAGTACTCGAGTACCATCAAAGAGGACTTAGACAAGGGCTATGTAGTAAGGGTCAAAGATGCTCATAAGGTGGAAAGTCGCTCGGAACGAGAGTGGTACCTACCACACCATCCGGTTGTTAACCCGAACAAGCCGGGCAAGGTTCGTAGGGTACTAAACGGAGCAGCTAAATTCCATGGCGCATCTCTTAATAAGTCATTACTCACTGGACCTGACTTACTGCAAAACCTAATCTATGTACTCCTACGGTTCAGACAACATCAATTTGCAGTATCCGCCGACATCGAGGGAATGTTCCTCCAAGTTTGAGTGTTACCATGTGATCAACCATCATTGCGCTTTTTGTGGCGGGAGGATCCCACATCAAATGTTGTGGTACACCAGTATACGCGCCACATCTTTGGGGCAAAAGATTCGCCCACCTGCGCCAACTACGCACTTCAGCGCACGGCACGCGATAATGCTAAGGAGTACCCAGAAGCTGCGAAAGCCGTCCTTGAGAACTTCTACATGGACGACTACTTGGACTCAGTGGAATCCCCCGAGAGGGCCCTCATTAGGTCGAAGGAATTGGTACATCTTCTCCATCTAGGTGGGTTCAAGCTTACTAAGTTTGTAAGCAATGTACCAGATCTGGCTGACCGAATTGATGGGTCTGCTCAATCCACTGAACCGAAGGTCATCGTTTCATCAAAGGAGGAATCAATGCACGTGCTTGGGCTTAAGTGGGATCACAACAACGATGTTCTGGTTGTGAGTAGGGGTACTAACAGCACCATCACGAAAAGTTTAACACAGCGCTTGGTCTTAAGTCTTGTGTCAAAGGTCTACGACCCAATTGGTCTTGTCGCACCTTTCACTGTTGGTGCTCGGTTAATCTTGAAAGACATCTGGCGTGTCAATGGACAAAGTTGGGATGACGAGTTACCTAAGGACACAGTTGACAGATTCCTTGCCTGGTGTATTGAACTGCCGCGGTTAAATGAGATCACTATACCGAGAAGTTACTTCTCAGGACCATCCCAACATCTTGAACTCCACATGTTTGGTGATAGCTCGCAAGACGTATTCAGTGCAGTAGGATTTCTTAGGGCTCAAGTAACTTGCTCCTCCGGGGAGATTATAACAGAGCTGGCGTTTGTCTTGGGCAAGGCCCGTGTTGCACCTATGAAGGTAATGACAGCTCCTAAGTTGGAATTACAAGCCGCTCTCCTCGCTGCCCGTTTAAAAAGGGAAATCTGTCGAGCATTAACGGTTACTGTGGACAAAGTCTTTATGTGGACAGATAGTACCATCGTCTTGCAGTGGATAAACTCAACGAACAAACACCCCATCTTCATTGCAAATCGTGTTAGTGAAATCCTGGAGAACACCAGCGTTGACCAATGGAACCACGTCGCCACTTGTGATAATCCGGCAGATGCTGGCACGCGTGGCATGTCCGCTGAAGTTTTGCAATCAAGTAGCTGGGTGAGGGGTCCTGACTTCTTGAGAACTAAGCAATTCCCTTTTGTACCAAATACTGACGTCGTTGACAACATCAAGCTCGGCGTTGTAACTAAGGAACAAGATGATGACTCCATCTCATCTCTAGCCGCATCCGTAACCAAGCCCCCTAAGGAACAAAGCATCAATCTAATTCCGTTTGATAAGTTCAGTTCTTATCAAAAATTACTTCGTGTCACCGCATATGTGCTCCGTCTTTTACCATCTCATGAAAGTTACCGTACCGTAGACGGCAGCATAGCCGATCCTGTTGAGCTTGACGAAGCCGAGCGTCATCTCCAGTACTTGGTTCAGGAAGAGTCCTTTAGTACTGAAAGAAAGGATCTTCTTGACAACAAATCTGTCAAGAAGAGCAGCCGCATTGCTCAGTTTACTCGGTTTATTGGGCCTCATGGTCTCATCCGTTCTTCTGGTCGACTCCGACGGCTAGTGGAAATTGACTTCGACACTAAGCATCCTATCGTGCTAGATGCGCGTCATACTTTTGTTAAACTGTTTCTGCGGCATACTCATTTGAAGAACCATCATCAGGGCATTGATTACTTAAGGTCAAAGGTACAGGAACGTTATGCCATCCTAAAACTACGTTCCACACTGCGTTCCATCAAATCAAACTGCGTCTTGTGTAGAAAGTTCCGTGCAGCAACCATTCAACCTATCATGGCAGACCTCCCAAAGGAGAGGCTCGCATACCAGTCTCCTCCCTTTACCAACACCGGGGCTGATTACTTCGGCCCATTCTACGTCACAGTTCGTCGGACTACCGAGAAGAGGTGGGGATTTCTCTTCACTTGTCTCACTACTCGTGCTGTCCATGTTGAAGTTGTCCCGTCCATGGACACTAGTTCTTGTGTAATGGGAGTGGAGCGGTTCGTCTCCCGTCGGGGTACTCCTGCTATGATTTGGTCGGATAATGGTACGAACTTCATTGGAGCGGAGAAAGAGCTCCGTGAATGTGTGGAAAAATGGAATACGCTTAACATTGCCACCGAACTTGCACATAAGGGCATTAAGTGGAGGTTCAATCCACCCAGTGCGCCACACCAAGGTGGCATCTGGGAGAGGTTAGTTCGGAGTTTTAAAAGAGTACTGTACACTATCCTCGGTACGCGTCGCCTCACAGATGAGGTGTTGAACACTACTTTTTGTCTGGTCGAATACGCACTAAACTCACGTCCCTTAACGCCCGTAAGCGCCGACCCGTCCGACCTATGCGCTATAACACCTAATCATTTTCTACTCTGTAACCAAGCAACCAGAATTCCGTCTATCGTTGGCGTCGACGAGTTCGATCATCGTAAGCGATACGCCCGTGCACAGTCATACGCCAATGCAATTTGGGCACGTTGGCTCAAGGAGTATGTACCTGCGTTGAACCGTAGATCTAAGTGGCAGACGCCTGCCGAGCAGCACCTCAAGGTCGGTGATTTAGTTTGGATCGTTGAAGAAAGCAACCCTAGGGGTTACTATCCAACCGCTCGGATTGAGGAACTTCGGTACGGTTCCGACAGCGTCGCCCGCTCCGCCGTCTTACGCACGTCATCCGGATCGCTCGTCCGCCCACTCGTTAAGCTTGTACCGATCCTCCCAACATTTTCTTCCGGGCCGGAGGATGTTACCGCGTAAATGAACAATGCGCTATTTAAATAAAGCAGCGAGAAAACTATGACGTAATCTCTTAACCATGTAAGCCTTACAAAAAGATTAAATGCACACAAAATACGTTCTATTTGGCATAGAAAGCTCGGAAAAAGTTCGTTAAACATAATTTTCGTTGAGCCTACTAATATACTGAATCGATTGCGCTCTTTTAGGCTTAATATTTTTATGTTTCGAAAACGTATCGGTGACCAATCTGAGTCGAAAATCGACTCAGACAAAATACCTGCTAAAAAAGATCGAGCTAGATTTGCCGGGCCATTGAGAGGGGCTTTTTGGCCTTAATGCGTTATCAAATACAGTTGCCTAGTTGACTTATCGTGTAGCTTATTGAATTGAACGTATATCTTTGAACGAAAGAGTGTTTTCCGTCACCTTTAGAAAGCATGAGCAAAAATGAAAGATTTAAATTCGTTAGATTTTTACTCCAAACTTTTTTTTGCCGAACATGTGCTAAAATGTCTATTGAGTCTGGAGTAGCTGACATGCATCCAGTAGGCTGGTGGAGGAAAAGAACTTAAAACGATAACTAAAAAAAAGAGTTCAAAGGAGTACTAAAAAATTTCAAAATTATCGCCCATTCTGCTCAGTTATGAAAGGTTTCCATTCTTGGGTCAAAAATCAGCCCCAATAGTATAATATTTAACAAGATCCCTATTGTATATATTTCGATCTTAGACGCAACTGAGAATTGCATTTGACTCCAGACAGTGAGTTGCTTTGAGTACATAATGATACAGCCATCCGATGCTGTTCTCGGAGATATCGTCCACCAGTCCAGATGAGGACAAGAGGGGTCACCGACGGTTATTCCAGCATTGCACAGCACTTGCAGCCAGCCAGCTCGATGCTCACAACCTGTAAATTTTTACAAACATAATCGGGCGGTTAGGTTCTAGGTTTTGTTCAGTGATATAAGTACTTAGTGAGGTATACTATCGTGTAGTCTGAATAAAATGTACCTACAAGGGTGAACCTAATATTGTTGTCTGCCGCTAATATGATAATTGGTACAGTAACAGAAACTTGAAGGAAAAATGTGTCCTGTGGACAGGATCTCTTAGTTCCTGATATACTTATACGTTTAAACACTGGCAATAACGCTATTGAATCACATTCATTTAGACACCTTGACGGTACCTCTGACAATTTATATTGTGAATTATAAAATATACATACAGAAGAATATTTGAAAGCTTAAAATATTTTAGTCCAATCAGAGGAAGCGGAATAACAAAGAAGTTCTTTTTAGCCCGAGATCATCTACGGTATTGGAAGTGGGTGGACGTGGCGGTGGTGTGAGTATGTGTGTGTGTGTGTGGGGGGGGGATCGTGGTGACGCAGGTGTTCATAATACCTGGAGAGTGCTAAAATTTTTGCAAGATTAAGTAGGCCCAGAGCAAAGTCGGATTTTTGAAAGGTCTCGATTAATTTTACACATTAGTTTTGCACGTGCGCTAGATTTGCCTTACTAAAGAAAAGCGTTGAGAAAAGATTTGATATATCCAATAATTATCATAAATATCAGAACGAGAACAGCTCAACCAGAGATTTTTCTAGATGATATCACATTAAACGCAAAAGATGAAAAGATGTGCTAGAAGAAGTATCACAAATTAAATCTGGTGCCAACTCTTATGACCAAATAACACCACACTCCTTAAAGCCTCAGCGCCGTACGTTATAAATAGTATCATATATATATATATATATATATATATATATATATATATATATATATATATATATATAGCTGCATTATTAACGCTTGCCAATTTCCCAAAGTCTGGAAAAACATACACGTGCGTCCTGGTAACAAAAATGGTAGCAAAACGGACATTACAAATTACAGACCAATTGCAATGCTCTGTGCAATTTCTATAGTTTTTGAAAGAATAGTTTACAAATAAATTAAGAAGACAGTCGAAAGGAAGCTTTGCACTGCTCAACATGGTTTTCGGCAAAAACATTCAACAGTAACCCAATTGTTAAAGTATTGGGATAACTTATATCACGCTTTAGATGATAATTCATCCCCGATAACAGTTCACTTGGACATCGCTAAAGCTTTTGATACGATTAATTTTAATTTTGTTCTTCAAAAGCTCGCTCGTTTTGGGTTTGATAAAGAGTTTTTGAAATTTTTTGCTTCATATCTGGTTAATCGACAGAAGAGTGTAAAAGTTGCAGACAGTTACTCGACTTTCTCAAAAATCTCAAGCGGGGGTCCCCAGGGATCGATATTTGCTGTGTTTTTGTTCTATGTGTACATAAATGACCTTCCTGACGGAGAACACAGAGAACAAAAATACAGCAAATATTGATCCCTGGGGACCCCCGCTTGAGATTTTTGAGAAAGTCGAGTAAAATTTTAAAATCTTATCAATAAAACATTCCTTTATGCCAATGATACGAAAATAATAGGACAGATTTCGGAACGTGAATATATTCAGTTTGATATAAATAGAGCTATCGAATGGTCTTGTTCAAACAAACTAAATTCTGGCAAATTCAGCATTCTTGAGTTCTCATAAAAAATACATACGATTCGTCCACAGAGTTATTTGCAAAAGGCATTGCCATCGAAAACGGTAAACCAATTAAAGACCTCGGATTACTTTTTACGTCCAGTATGACTTGGAATTGTCACCTGAAAATGGCCGAAAAAAAAGGATTTCAAACACTGAACCATTTGAGAAGAGTTTTTCCCCGCAGCTCAAAAGAAATTGTCAAATGCACATTGACATATATGTTCAAGAGAAAACATGTATTCTCCGCGGTCTTTTATGCTTCAAATGTCTGGAACAGAGGACCACAGTATCTTGAACGCTTAGAAAGACTGCAAAGATCCTGCTTTAAAGGGATAACTTGCAGTTCAGTTTTGGGTGACAAAGAATACGTTGAGAGCCTAATTCGAAATCGGTTATGGCCAGTCAGTTATTTTCAAGTTCTTATAGACCTAATCCTGCTTAAGAAGAATTTAGTAGTTTTAACCTCTATGAATGGGTCAGACCACTGGTCACAAAACCGTTTGGTTGTCCAAAGACCAGATCAAGTGAAAAGTTTTTTATTGAAGCGAGAAAAGCATTTCGGAAACGTTCTGAAGATAATTATTTAGTTGAGTAGCCCCATTCAATAATTCTTTGTCTCAACTTAACAATTTTTCTAACTATTCACCACAAAAAAAATCCATGTCAGTTTTCGAAGGGGAGTCAGGAAAAGATTCAAATACAAAAGTTACCCTTCAGGATGGAAAGTTTTCGAGAAAATTTAATTATTAAAACTTGATTTCTCCCCTAATGTGGGGATTACCAAGCTGGTTGTAACCATGTTTGGTTGAATTCATTATTATTATTATTATCATTATTATTATTATTATTATTATTATTATTATTATTATTATTATTATTATTATTATTATTATTATTGTTGTTTTTATTATTTTTATTATTACTATTGTTATTATTATTATTATTTTATTAGTATTTTTATTATTATTATTATTATTATCATTATTATTATTATTATTATTATTTTTATTATTATTATTATTATTATTTTTATTATCATTATTATCATTATTGTTATTACTATTTTTATTATGATTATTACTATTATTATTATTATTATTATTTTTATTATTATTATCATTTTTATTATGATTATTATTATTATTATTATTATTATTATTATTATTATCATTATTATTATTATTATTATTATTATTATTATTATTATTATTGTTATTATTATTATTATTATTATTATTATTATTATTATTATTATTATTATTATTATTATTATTATTATTATTATTATTATTATTATTATTATTATTATTATTATTATTATTATTATTATTATTATTATTATTATTATTATTATTATTATTATTATTATTATTATTATTATTATTATTATTATTATTATTATTATTATTATTATTATTATTATTATTATTATTATTATTATTATTATTATTATTATTATTATTATTATTATTATTATTATTATTATTAATCCTCAACTAAAGTCGAAAACCAGTTGATGATAAAATACCTTTTCGTGCTATTCTATGTGATCGGAGAAGCTCGAGCGAAACCCTTATTCAAGACTTGATGGTATTTTTTGTCATCAGAATTGATTCAAATGCTGCTCATTTACAACGCTAGGATACTGTTTTTGGGCAGTGTTACAGGGAAGTAAATGAAAAACTTAATAGTATATCAGAGAATCTTCAAATTCTGAACTTTTGCTTTTTGATTCTTCGATTCGTTAATCGTTCTATTGAGTCTATTGATTGCATAAAGTTCTGCTATTTTTTTTACTCCTAAAAATTTTATTACAAGTTCATCATATTCGACCAAACAGAATTTGGGATTTTTTTGTTCATTATTTTTGTTTCCCTTTATGAAAATAAAGGACCGCTGTATTTTTCTTTTTCCAGCTATTTATTTTTCAAAAGTAAAATTTTTTGAAATGTAAAACAAAAATTGTATGATGAAAATATTTATTGGCTTGTTTTGGATCATCCAGGATTGTTTACAATTGCTCGTTTAATTAAAACAGAATCAGCTCTTAAGAAAAAGCATATAAGAAAAAACCTACTAAATTCTTTTGGAATGGCAAAGGCTATGAACTCGGCAACATATAACAATTTATTTTCAAGCAATTACAATCATTACACCGCAGAGGTATACCTAAAAAGTTCCGCCTTAGTAAAATTCGCTCGAAAATTACATACATAAAATGAATGAAACTGGAAGAAATCCTTTGTATCTTATTTTTCGGAAAAACAGATTCCGCCAGTTTTGCGAAATAAAAGAACTTCTAAATCGTAAAATAGGTTACAAGTCTTGTAGCACGTTTCCGCTCATTTTAGGTATCTATTATTTGCGTTTAAAGTACTTCTGATCCTAAATTAAGCCTAATTAAAAGCGCGCATTTTGAGCAAGCGCGCTCTATAATCTGTAATTGAAGCTTTTAAAGCTTTAAAGCGATTTAAATACAAACAACTTTAAAGGCAAAGTCGAAAAACCGGGTCATCGATTTTTTCCGAAAAATCCCTCGCTCAATAAAGGTCTTGTATAACAATGTTGGACTAGAAAACTCAGGGGTACCATAAGTAGGGGCACTGATTTAGAAACCAAGCGGTTTTTTTAACCAAGAAGGGAAAATCGACTTGAAAATCCGACATTTCATCAAAAAATATTGAGGGATTTTTCAGAAAAAAGCCAAATTTACTTTTTCTATTTTTAATTCACTGAACAATAAATTTAGTTTGCAAACAAAGCAAAAAGTTTATTCGAGTTTTTTAATAAGGTTTTTGTTTTTTTTCGGTCGCTAAATTTTTACTATATTCACTCCTGGAAGTTTTGCGATTTCGTCCAACTTTTCTCAAAATTCGTCCCTTATTTAAAAAAATGATGTAACCCTATGGGCCAAGAAGTTGTAGAATGTTGTTCAAACTATTATCGTAGTATCTCCTATTCATATGGAATGTATTAAACCAATAACTTTTTCTCTGGAAAAAATGAAAAATTGGTGTATTAGAAAAGTAAAGTTCGGAAATGCAAAAATTTTCTCTTTTTTTATGTAAAATGTATTCTTATTTCTCAACTATTGGGTCCAGGCGGTTCAAAGTGAAAAGAGAACCGTGTGCAGGCTAATTTTAGCTATGATGTAATGAAATTGAAGATTAGTTTTATATAAAGTCAAATTTTGCATGTTCGTCAAATGTTTCTCTAAAGTCATTTCGTATTTCAAAAATATGATGTAACCCCATGGGTCAAGGAGTTGTTGAATGTCGCTCATACCATTTTCGTAGTATCTCTTATTCATATGGATTGTATCAAACTAAAAATATTTGGTCTGGGGTAAATACTTGAAAAATTGGTACCATAGGAAAATAAAGTCGGGAAACGCAAAAAATTAGTCCGCTTTTTTTTTAATGTAAAATGCCTTCTTATTTCTCGAATATTGGGTCTAGGTGGTTCAAAGCGGTAACACAAACGTATGGCAGCCTAATGTATGCCATGATGTAGAGATACTCAAGATTAGTGTTATATAAAATCTAGTTTTGCAATTTCGTCAAATGTTTCTCTAAAGTCATTTCGTGTTTCAAAAATATGACGTAACCCCATGGGTCAAAGAGTTGTTGAATCTTGCTCAGACGATTTTCGCAGTATCTCCAATTCATATGGATTGTTTTAAACTAAAGATTTTTGCTTTGGGGTCAATATTTGGAACATTATATGGTGTACGTCCCGGTGCCACAAATACTGACTTTTTTCCAAAAAATTTCTCACTCAAAAAAAGGTTTGTTTGTCAATAAGGGACTGGCCGAACCTATTTTCGCAGGCCAAATTTCTTTCCATTGGCCAAATCTATTTTGACCGGTAGAACCTATTTTGTGAAATATATGATGTACGTCCCAGTGCCATAAAAACTGGTTTTTTCCGAAAATTCTCACGCTCAGAAAATGCTTTTTTTGTCAATGTGGGACTGGTGCGGATTCAATGAACCGGCTAGGAACCCTTTGATAAGTAGTAATAAAGAAGTAATAACGTAGTTATGAGTACTAGTAGTAGTAATAAAACTTAAATAATCACTTTATGCTCAAAAACGCTCAATAATATAGGCTCATTTGCGGAATATAGTGCGAAATCGAGTTACGTTGCATGCGAAAAAGCGGTGCGGAGCAGATGCGTGATACATTATGCGCGAAAAATAGGATATATAGCATGTACTTTTATTTCGCGGCAAAGAATAGGACACTTTTGCGAACACGGGTGGCTAATTTCCTTTCAATTTTGTCGGTTTCTGCTAAAGTAGCTATTTTCTGCAATTTTGTTGCATTCTCAATGTATTAACATAAGAAAAACGAACACGAGATACACGCATCGGGCATATTTGCCCGTGACGATTTGGTTATACCTCTGCGGTGTAATGATAAATTGAAAAACCATCGATCATCGTGTCTTTAAATGCTCCAACAAACCAAAACATTTTCCACTACATTTGGGTAGAAAAAACAGAAAAACAGAAAAAAGGGCAATGCCTTGAGAGTTTTTGATTTCGTTCATGCTAATAATTTCCAAACAACTAAGGAGCAAAGAATTGCTGATTTGCAAAAAAATTAGGTACATATGACAAAGTAAACGAAGCCTTTTCAAATAATCACTATGCAAAGAGCACGCTCGCCTACATGAATTACTCGAATATAGTTTTAAATAATTCTGGTGAAACCACTAAGACCTTTCTAGCTTCAATCAGTGCTTAAAATTACTCAGTTTTGAAGTGACTTCTGCAGAATTGCGTAACCATCTTAAAACACACAATGAGTACGTCACGCTCGTTCGAATTTTTTGCATTGTTAAATCTGGCATCGCAGATTTTCTACATTTTTGGGACGCATTTTTGGTGCTTATGGAGTGTTCCGAGTATAGGTTAGGTGACTCTGATGAAGTGATTGAGATTATCTGGCATTGTTCTAGGACTGTATTGCGGTTTGAGACACAACCCAGAAGTTGGAAGTGACTCTAGCACAGTCACGTAACTTTGCTTGAAACACGAACTTGCCAGTTTGAAGTCTGGAACTGTATATAGGAAAAATATAGCATTACAAAATCTGCGACCGTACCGAGATCTGGTATTTTACTCGCGTGTATCTAATTTTGTTCTCACCATTCTGACTTGAAGAAGCACTCTCTATCACAAAGAACCGCAGGCCACTCGAATCATCAAATGCCGTCAGGTAAAGATCTGAATAGTCAAAAGAGAAATAATCCGACCATGGACCCACATCCCCAGTGAACCAGTCAATCTCATCATGTAACACGTCCAGTAGCGAGAACTGTACAGTGCCAACAATTGATCCAAACTCGTCGTAGACAACCAAAGATGCCCTCTCTGAGTTGCTCATTTGAAAGTGGAAATCTGACGCCACGAATAACTCGTACGACTGGCTTTCATTTCCGATGTTTTCTCCCAAAATAACATTGCCAATGTTTACTTTGCTGAAGGAGGTGTATTGGAACTGCAGTTTATGATTTGAGGTAGGAAATATCTGCCGACTGTAAATTGCCATGCTATTATCAAAGATCATTTTGAATAAAAACGTATTTAGTACAATCAAATTTGGACAAACGTATGAAACTCGCGCGTTTGACTGGAAATTTTGTAATGAAAAAAGTATTTCTTCGCAGAGTACAAATAATAGAAATGTGTTACGAAGTATGAGTCATCTGATGTTATAAATTCAATTACAAAAAAGCATAAAACGAAAACTAAAAATTAAACTTGCAATAATGTGAAAGAAACTTTTTCCAGAAATGACAGGTAAATTTCTTTCTCAACCAGTCGGTTAAAGTTTACAAGTCAGGTATGATATATACATTATTTTCTCCAGTACAATATTTTATATGAAAGTTAAGGGTCCCGTTTTCTGCTAAACATAAAAGTAAATTTTAAAGTAGCTAATGTTTCTTTGGAAAGGTACAAGATTAAATTGCTCGAGCATATGCTGTTTGAACGTTTTTTAAGATTGTTTTGGGATTTTACTTTCTGGATTTCAAGAGGAAGTTTTTTCCATTTCACAAAGGTTTTTTGTTGTAAGGAACGGTTGTTTACGTTTAGTATGATCAGTTATATTGTTATGTTCTTTTCTCACTAGAACAATATCTCGCCCAGGAGAAAGTTATCTACGAAATGCATTTCCTGAAATACTATCATTTCTTAAAGTCGAAGCACTCATTTGTGTGATCAGCAATTCTTCTGGTAAAATGTCAGACTTCATTAGAGGACCTCTTGACTTTTCAATTTTTTCCTCATGTAGCGTACTTTTATTCCCCAATTTATCTGACGGTTTATCCGTTGTATTGAGGAATTGCTAAGACTTTGAAAAAATAATTTACTTTGTCATTATGATTGTTTGTCTCAACTAGAAAAGTAAATCGGTTTTTATCATCGTTCATTAGTAACTTTCTCCAGAACACCCAGCGGACTTCTCTTTTTTCAATTTTTTTTGGCTTTGATATAAAAATTAATATTATTGTATCATTCACAAACTGACTGATTTTGAATTTCTTTGTACTTTTTCCTTAAAGTCATTGATGTATAGAATAAGAGGCTCCCATGGAGTAGTACCGTGGTTGATTATTGTCCATTCTAAAAAAACGTCCTCTAATTTCACACATGGCCTTCAGTCAGCAAAAAATGACTCAAACATCTGGCGAGATAAACTATGTCCCACAAGATCTTACAAATGTCTGTACTCGAATAGGGCAGCATCAATTTTTGCAAAAAATGTGATTAATAAATAATACGTCGGTCCTGCGTTCTGTCGCTGCTTTATAAATTATTTCTACAATGAGAAATTGTTTTTCCCGATAATTTCTCAAACTTTGTAACTTTTAAATCATTACGTTTTAGTGTCCGTCAATCAGCTTTCAATTTTCAAATAAAACATTTATCAGATGTTCATTTGTTAAGAAAATTTCTACAGCCATTTTAATTTTTATTCAAAATTTCCTGTATGCTCCACGGAAATGTTGAGAGATTGTACCAAATGGCGACCAGCTGTAGTATATAACATGCATTAACATATTATCGCATGGATCTGGAGTGCCAACGATCCAGAAATACGACACATTTGAACATCCAAGACCTCCGATGCCAAAGTTGAAGTCGGTGCCGTCAAAGCCCAGCTGAAACTTACCTCCCAAGAGCCATTCAGCAGGCCAAATAGATGATCTGAAAAAACGGGTAGTCTAACAAAACTA
This sequence comes from Convolutriloba macropyga, assembly GCF_964194025.1. Lineage (NCBI taxonomy): Eukaryota > Metazoa > Xenacoelomorpha > Acoela > Convolutidae > Convolutriloba > Convolutriloba macropyga. The sequence goes on from NC_134472.1 coordinate 55,817,568, forward strand.
TTTGCTCGAACACATCTCGTCTTCTCAGCTTATGGAATTATTGGATCTTCTTAGTTTGTGATCCCAGGATATATACAATTTTATATATATATATATATATATATATATATATATATGTGTGTGTATGTGTGTGTGCGTGCGTGTGTGTGTGTGTGTGTGTGTGTGTGTGTTTTGAGAAGGTGGAAAAGAGTTCACTATTGTTTATAAGAATTCTAAGCATAATCTAACTTCAGAATCTAAACAAATTTACAAACTTTTAATTATATTAAAAATAATTTAACACTGATGTTTTGTTGCAACTTTTTCCATGCACCTTTTTTGTGAATAATAAATTTGTTTCAGAAATTTTTTAGATTCTATTGCGCAGTAGACTTACAGTCAGCGCGGGACAACAAGATATAATTAATGCATTTCTGAAAAACTCTTTTTCTTGCTTGATTTATATTCAGCTTATCTACTTTTAGCTATATTAGTATCAATTTCAAGTTGATATACTTGCACACTATAAAATACAAGATAACAATAACGCAAAAAAGAATCCGGAAATTAAGTTTCCTAAAAAATACACTTCAGAAGTAAACTGCCCCCCATTGAATTGAACGGCATCAAATTTTGAATCCGAGACAATTTTACATCAGGAAAAATTCAAAATGGTCGATTAGAAATTTTCAACCGAAAAGTCAAAGTGACTCAACGAAAACTTTATAAAAAGGAGTATTATTATTTGCTTCAAGTTTAGCTCGAGAAAAAATTATTTTTTTATGCGCAAAAGATACTACCGATCTACCTACATATTGATCAACCACGGACGTTTTAACAAAAAAGGCCCCCTATCAGTAACTACTTATTTTAATTTCTCAATAATTTAATAATTGTTAATCTTAAGAATTTCTCCTTTAATTTAAAATGCTTCTCATTCTTTTTCTAATTTAAAGACATATATGTAATTGTGTGAATGTGTGCATATGTGAGTGCATGTCCACACATATATACATACATGCTCACTTGCGTTTAGAATCAGCTGATTCTTAATAATAAAGTATCTGTTTCATACGAAGCCTTCCTACTTTTTGAAAAGTTTTCTCCTGCCTCAACTTGGGTCATCAAACTCATAAAATCTGCAAACTGTAGAATAACAAGATCGGCTTTGATTTCATTGTACAAATCATTCACCTATTAACCAAAAATTAGAGACCCAAAAATTGTATCTTAGCGAATACAATGAATATTATCAACCCTTCTGAAATTGCGTTTATTTCGTTAACACATGGAATTCAATTAACATGCAGATCTTTTCGAAACAAAATTGCTGTCGATGAAAATCTTAAACTCTTGGCATTTTTTAAAAAAATTGTTACTTCGTAATCATGAAAATCAAAGTGTTTCCTATTCAAAAGAATTTGTTTTTTCACGTAATCTAGTAACTGACTGAGAAGAAGCTCTCAAAAAAATTCTACGAGTTTTAATTTTTTTGTGAAAAAAGATTGTTGCAAAAAAATTAGACTCTACAGCGCAATAGATTTACTGTCATCGCGGGATAACAATAAAAACGAATGCTTGGTTATATTTATGTTCGGGTTTTGTTTGTTTCTTGTTAGCATCAGTTTCCAGTTGATATGCTTGCAAAATAAACCATACAAGATAACAATCACCCTCAAAATAGCCGGAAACTTTATATTGCACAAATTCCGCTAAATATCGTTTGCTATATTTCAGTTGGAAAAAAGTACAAACGTTTTATTTTTTGAGTAGCAGAATAACTGATCTTTTAAAAGTTCTGTTCTTTTATTAGCACAAAACTTTGATTGCAAAAAAATGTTGAAAACTGATATGATAAATTGAATCGGGACTACAAGTAACTCACTGCTCACAAGTTTTTTTTCAAAGTCCAAGAAAACAGCTTGAAATACTTTCCCCGGGTCTAGACTGGATGATTAACAATTTACAAGTTTCTTACAAGGTCTTATAAATTTATGCATCGCCATATAAATTTTTCTTACAAGTTCTTATAAGTTTATCAACGAACTTATAAGTTTAGTAACTAAGCCTTACAAGTTCTTGCAAGTCATCCAACCAACATATAAGTTCTTAGAAATTTACTATTCGATCTTATAAAGCTCTTACAAATTATCCCTTCGTTTTGCCTAATATCTGAAAAAACATGAGAACCTTGAACAAGAATCTACACATATTTTTGCATCGAGAGAAGTTTGCAAAAGAAACATCAGAAAAATATTAGTCTACAGCATCAAAAGAAAAATCTTGCCATCTTCAATCTTTTTTTCGAAAATTTTCAACTTGATCTTCATTTCGTCAAAATTTTTTGTTTCAGTTCTTGATATTCAAAATTCTTGATTTTTTTTATTTTTCTCGTCATTGTCGAAGTTGAAGAACGTTTCTTTGAGAGTTCCTTCGAGTCCAATTAATAAAAATAACATACTATTTTGCTTGATTTAATGTTGTGGCGGTGCATAAGTCATCATAGCAAGTTGACTTGCAATTATTGACTGTGAGAATCAAAACAAAAATCAGTCAAATATTTTGATATGGTTGCGGTGACACACGATGGGTTTAAAACACAACCTTACCACCACTCAACTCTGTTAAAAAATCAGGTGGAAGAGAACACAAAGACACAAATCAACCAAATAAATGAAACAATTTGATCATTATTATTTACACATTGCTATATATTTAACTTTCTTGAACGACGCGAAACACAAAAAATGCGTGGAGCATAAACAATTCAGAAAAATGGAAGCAACTCACTGCTCGAAATTCGCTATCAAAAAATAGCAGTAGATCAATTGAATTCTAACCTGCCTCAATACGAGCGTTCATAGTAGACTAAACAGAAGATCAATAGCTGCAATTATGAGCTTGCAACTAAATTATTAGCCTAGTATACATCAATTCAAGGACACAACTAAAAAAACTAATTTCGCAGTTTTCCTATAAAAATATATTTTAAAAGTTAACTTTTGTCTATTGAATTGAACTGCATAACTAATTGAACTGAATCCGAGAGAAGTCTAGGTCAAGAAAAACTCAAATTGTCAAAATAAAAACACTCAATTGAAAAATGAAATTAGTTGAGCAAAAATTTTATATAAAAACCGAGAATCTGGGAATTTATTAACAACTTATACTTTTGTTTGAGAGACAATTTTTTTGGGAAAAAGATTTAACCGGTCCCAATTTTTTCGATCAAATTACAAATCCCCATGCGTTACTTATCAATAATTAAATATGTTGGTCACACTTGAGGCTGTTCGTATGTGCTTCTAAAGAGGAGAAAAAAGTTAAAATAATCAAAAGGTCTATTGTCAGGTTTTTTTCAAATTGATCAAAAATCAAGACATTTAAAGCGAGTTGAAAATTATGCTCATAGTTCAAAGCTATAGCTCTTTAGGGCATTTGTTTATCACTTTTCATCCCTTTTTAATTGCAGAGATTTTATTGTTACTCCATTCTTTCATGTTTTGTTGTTAAAATTTTTATTATTCAGGTGGAATGTTAAGATCTTCCTCAACTCTTGAGATCTTCCTCAAATTGTAAATTTTTTTGTTGCTTCATTTAGATAGTTCTTGAGATAATCAGTTCAGCTGGCAACAACCAATCTTTCAAAAGAAGATCTCGACAACTGTCATATTAAGTGTGTAAATTGATTGCAAAATTTCCACCGTGTTATTTCGACGGTTTATGCGCTGTATATTCAAAGTGTGCTAACACTTAAAGTGTTCAAAAATCTTTCATTGAAAAATAGAAATGAAAGCAATATTGATTTGACAAGAACCATTCTAGTTCAGAAGGGATGTGATTCCTCACAAAATATAAGGAGCGAATTGCAGTCACCATTTCTATCTTAAAGAGATTTGAGATGACATTCAAACGATAATTTTGCGTCAATTTGTTTTCAAAGTAACGAAATCTTGGATCAGGTTTTATAAGTTAGTTTTCGAAAACAATGTCCCTTTCTTATGAATTTCACCCAAATTTGCAGTCAGGGTCAGCTGCTTTTTAATAAAAAAAATATGTTTCTTCCAAAACTCTTCCAACCCTTTCTGAAACGTTTGCTTCTGTCTAAAATTGGCATCTCAAACTCGTATAATCTGCAAACTGAAGAACGCCAGAATCGCTTTTGACTTTTTTTTGTAGAAATCAACCACATATATAAGAAAAAATACAGGTCCGCAAACTGTATCTTGGCTTATACAAAGACTTATAATGAACACTTCCGAAATTACGTTTCCAAGTTCATCATTATATTCATTTGATAAGGAGAGACTAGAAAATTAGAATTGATGAAAATGAAAATCTGAAATTTTTCCCCCACTTTTCCCAAAAATTTTGTAAGAATATGAACTGAAAGTTTTGGCGAGATCAAGGAAAATGACTCTCACTTCGTTATAATGAAAACCACATTCTTCCTTAATTAGAAGATTGTTTTTGTTAACGTACTCTGGTAACTGATTGAGAAATTTTTCAAAGAGTATCGCAAAAATTACCCTTATGACAATCCTTTAAAATTAACTGGGTAGCAATAGCGTGCTTTCTGGAATTTTTGTCTGTGCCTTTAAATAGTCTGTTTGAGACAGGTATGAACAACCATCAACTTGAGTTGGTGCTCGTTATTAATGAATCGACCAACAACCATGCGTTCAATTCTACAACTAGTGGAGCCGTTATGCCTGAAACATAACCGTGTAACAATTCAAGATTTGAAGATTGAGTTTGAAGAAAATAAAATTAAAGTATGGTAACGTGATGTATCTTGAACTGAAAAAAACTTCTTCTGTTTTAGTTGATGTTAAACTATCTTTGTACTCATTTCTGTCATGTTGCATTATTCTGACGTACATACCATTGTGAAATAATCAACAGCAACTACTGAACGTTTTTGTTCCAAATGGCGTAGCCAACACTACAGATTGCAACAAACAGTGTGGACCACAAAACCCCCATGGCATCAATTAATTATGGCTAACGCCAACATAGACCCCAAACGGCACATCATAACTGGAAAGAAGTGTACCACCAGGCAATGATAGTCAAACAGGATATTGTTACACCGGCACAAGTGAAAGCACTCAAAGATCTGGCTAATGGGAAAACATGACTGAAACCAGAGAGGAACGCAAGCTCTTACATTCACAAATTCCTCATGGCCCTGCAGTCTTGCCTCAAAGTGGAGTTGTGGACCAGCTCCATATCAATCAATCGTTAGAGATTTGTTTATATTCAAAATGATAGACAGCAGGATTAAACGGGAATTTTGCATGAAGAACCTACCGGGAGATGAAGTGTTAGGCAAAGCCCTGGCCGATGAACAAAGTCAAGTAGGACAACTTTGGTTCTGCAACATGAGAGGAACTTTCACCACGTAACCAGATACGCCAACAAAAAATGGAACCCATCAGATTGGTCACACCTGTACCACCACTGGTCAAATCTTTGCAAATACACAATTATGTATTTGAAAAAACAAGAAGAACCCATTCACAAGAGCCGCCAGGACAATTGGGAGTCAAGCTACAAAAAAGTAAAAAACTGGAATGTGTTTTGCCACCGGCTCACCGAACTCCACTATGTTATTGAGAAAAATATTTTATAATCATAAATATTTTGTTCCTGCGTAATCGCTGCGGAACAGCATTAGGCGACTTTGGCCTGCTCTCAGCTGCCCTTTTTTCTTATTACTCCCCACATTTCAGACTGTTCTTTTTATGAGCAGCATTGCTTTTTTTGGTGACTATGGCCGCTTTTTTGCGTCTGAAATTTTCACGTGGTACCATCATTGCAGCCAACATTGGTCAGGCTATGGTCAACCTGAAGCTATGGTTAAGTAAGAGCTCATCCTCACACAGACAGCTTGACGGAGGCTGGGGATTGAACTCCCAATCATTGGCGTGTGAAGCACACACTTTACCTCTCGGCTATCCTAGGCGAAAGACATATTTGAATAAGCGCCCGCGAAACATCAAAACACAGACTAAAATAACAGGCGGATTAAATTTTTGGTTACGCTGTATGCCAGAATCTCTTCCATTGCATGGAGCAACAAGGCAACATTATGGATCATGGCGGAACTCTGGTTAGCACTAATTGGACGGGACAACCTGAGTAGCTTGGGTATCGGCATCGTCCAGAAGACAACATCACCAGGAATGGAACGAGTCAATCAGGATTCCAACGAGCACAAGGAAAACTAATAGCAGTCACAACGACAAAAATTTAGTAAGCTTTTGCCATCATTATTTTCCCGCTTCAACTTTGTGTTCAGCGTTCAGCAACTTTGTGTAAAATCGGATTTCCTCTGCTACCTGTCACTCTAGGAGGAAATACCAAAACTACCTGAGGAAAAATCCGTCATTCTTTTATCAGCAAAAATGATGAATAATTCATATCCACAACAGTTGTCATGGTAAATAGATAAACAGCGAAGCCTGCAACGAATTCTACGGAAATCAAACACAGATTCGAAAAAAAAACCAAATGCCGAATTCCAAATTTTATCGAACTGATTATTAGCATCAGCCAATCACTAAACACGAATATTAACCAACCAACATGGTTCTCTAATATTGATTTTTTATACGCCTGTGGTCAGCTCCGAAAACACCCTGAAACAACTAAACAAGGTAGTTTCGCAGTTACTGGAGAGAAATCCACTAGCACGTATCATTAAACAATGGTTTCCACGTTTTAACTGGAAGTCCAGTCTTCCAATTGTTGATTGATAGCACCATGCAAAAATTCTCCACTTCTCAAATACTGGTACAAAAAAAAAGAATACGCGGTTTTCTACAAAAATCCTTTAAAAAGGAGGCTAATCTGGGCCACTAAGAAACCGCAGACAAATGAAATTGCTCGCAGGGTCAATCAAAAGCCTTATAAATTGTTTTACCAAACCGTTTGGAAACCAGACCAATTACCAGTCGCCAAAATGGGATTTGCGGCGTTAAACCTCTGGTACAGCCCAAGGAGTATCACACTAAGTGAATAATTTTACAGTGAGAAACATTCGTAGTAGTCGAACAGCTCTATACATGAAAACAAATCAAACGCCAAAGGAATATATCGCTTGGAAAACACCACTGTAGATTTCAACCAGCCAAAAAGCTGAACAAAAAGCTACTAAATAGAGAGTTGCGTCCTAAAAACAAACAACGCGAAACACATCAATGTTATTTGAACCACACAGGGCGTGAATACAAGCCACAGGTTTCTCTAGTAAACAATATCAGCTCAAAGATGAAAGCCATGCAAAGCACAATCGACATCTTTCCTTTAAAAGCACCCAAAATAACAGAACAAATAACAGCACAAGGACAGCCAAAATGATTCACAACGACAAAACTTAAGAAGGTTTTTTTCCATCGTTATTTTCCCGCATATGAAGCGTTCAGCAACTTTGTGTAAAATCGTATTTCCTCTGCTACCTGTCACTCTAGGAGGAAATACCAAAACTACCTGAGGAAAAATCCGTCATTCTTTTATCAGCAAAAAATGATGATTAATTCTTATCCACTATAGTTGTCATGGTAAATAGATAGACAGTGAAGACTGCAACGGAATCCAAGGAAATCAAAAACAGATTCGAAAAAACAAATGCCGAATGCTAACTTTTATCGAACTGATTATTAGTATCAGTCATTCACTAAACACGAATATTAACCAACCAACATGGTTCTCTAATATTGATTTTTTATACGCCTGTGGTCAGCTCCGAAAACACCCTGAAACAACTAAACAAGGTAGTTTCGCATTTCCTGGAGAGAAATCCACTAGCACATATCATTAAACAATGGTTTTCACGTTTTAACTAGAAAGGTCTAGAATTTCAAAAGTTGATTGATAAAATTGTACAAGATTTCCCTATTCCAAATGTTGGTATATAAAAAACTATACGCGGTTTTCTACAAAAATCCTGTAAAAGGAGGCTATTCGAAACCTGGCCTCCTAAAAACCCGTTGACAAGTGACATTGCTCGTAGGGTCAATCAACAGCCTTATAAATTTTTTCCCCCAAACCGTTCGGAAACCAGAGCATTTATCAAAGGCCAAAATGGTATTTGCAGCGTTACAACTCTGGTACAGGCCAAAAGCTATCACACTGAGACACAATTTTTACAGTGGCAAACATTCGTAGCAGTCGAACGTAGCTCTAGATATGAAAACAAATAAAGCGCCAACTGAACATTTTGCTCGGAGAACACCACTGTAGATTTCAACCAGTCAGAAAGTTGAAATAAAAAACAACTAAATATAGCATTACATCTTAAAAACTAACCACGCGAAACACGTCAACGTTATTTGAACCACACAGAGCGTTATGTAAATCACCCTATCAGTTCAAAGATGAAAACTATGCAAAACTCAAGTGACAGCTCTCTTTTAAAAACATCCAAATTTGCAGAACACTTACCAGCAGGAAACAAATATATCAGCCGGATTAACCTCAATCAAATGCCAACTACTGCGACAATTCCATAATAGAGCACCCAGTACCTTTGGTGTCCAAAACAAAACATTATCAGACGATTTGGACAGTCCCCACAACAAAGGGGCCGGCACGACCAAGACTTCTTATTGGCACAACACCAGTAAATTTATTTAACCGTACACGATTTGTTCCCCCATCTTCAACCTCAACTATAGAGCAGCAGTTGCAAAGCGGGACAAAATCATTCAGCGTGATATGCTCAATACTGGAAGCCAAACTACCAGACATGCAAGGGCAATTCCACACCATCGACACACACTACCTACGTCTAATACACGGGGAAATGTTTGTACATGGAGGCTGCCTATGAATGGATGATTGAATCCCTGTTCCAAATCAGCTTCAGACCTATATTTTAAACCACTTACATGAACATGAACATGATCAAGGGCAATCAAAAATGAAACAGGCTTCCATTTATATATGGATGTTCACTTGCTGACAGACACCAAAGCAATCGCCAAACAAGCTGAAAATTGTAATGCGGCAGGTAAAATTTGGAAACCCTTGGCTCCTAAAACATCAGCGGTGCCAACGAAAAACTGCGTTGAACGCAATCAGACAGCTCAGCTCAATTTTCGGGGGCCGATTAATAATTAAAAAACCATAAAACTATTTGCACTCGTAGCGATAGATAAATTCTCCAATTTGCCCACTACTATGTTTTACTTTGAAAACAAATCACAGCAAGTTGTAAAATTGCTGAGAGAAAACCGTCGGTCAAAAGGAACCTCATGAAAACAGTGACACATCAAGGCTCAGGATTCAATATGTGCAACACATTAAACTATTTGCAGAACAACCAAAATTGCAAGAGACTTCTCGCCAATCGGAGATCAGCGAGACACAAGCAAGCAATAACGAGCAATAGAAACACTGAAAAACATAGTTCTATTATATAATATGTAGGACCAGTCAAATGTTGAACCAAGAACTAACCTCCATAAAGTTGAAAGCTAACTACTGTAGACCTCCACTCACATCATCTTTTGAGAAAAATTTAATTCAAAAACTAAATATGTCCTTACACAAAAATCAAAAATCAGATATCCAAACAGAGATAACCGAACAGATATTATTTTAACAGGACCAATCCATATTTAGATGAAACCATCGGGCCCAGATCAAATCAGTGGCTTCAAAGACGATGAGCGTAGTGACATTGCCTCAACTAACGTATCCAGCGCAAATCTGCATCTAACCTCGGACACCAACTCAGACGCGGAAACGATTCATCCGACGCGGAATTCAACTCAGACGCGGAATTCTACGGCATCCGATTCAATACACTGACAGAGGCCCAACAATAGCACACAAAAATGAAGTATTTAATTTAAAAAATACAGCAGAAGTTAGGCATACATTTAGGGCTAATAACGACGATACATAGGAAGATCAACATCGCCCAAGGGAACAGGAAAAAGCGTCAGCAAACAAACAACCCTGAAAAACGCTTAGAGCACCTCAACCAAAACTAAAGCGAGCCGCTGTAACCCAAACAAGTGGCCGCCCGGAAGAAAAAGCAAGTGTCTTTCAGCGCTGAATCACGACAGAATTCATCAGGTTTTTTAACAGTTCCCTGAACATGTCCCATTTTTTAATTTACAGTCTGCAATTTTACTATCTTATGAGTCATTTCGCTGTCTTATTTCTGGGCATAATGTTTCTATTTTTTGTTCCACTTTCGACCTCCACCGACCTCTGCCACCGACCTCCGCCTCCGACCTTCGCCACCGATTCCACACCAAAGATGTAAATGTACCAATATAGGGTAAAGTTGGAGCTAGAATAGCTTTTGAGGGTATCGCCATTTTAAAAAATTCAATGCATGAGATCTAGTTATTCGAAGTTTTCAAAACTTGCTATGTTCTTTGTATGTACAGTCTGATGATGAGAAAAATGTTAAACAATCTGTGCAGTGTTGGCCAATAATGTAAATGAGGCTGCGAAGAAACGGGACAGACTGGGATGTTTCTTAAAGGAGTCTGGGCAGACTGACAATAGTTTTTATACTTCGATTTGTCTGGTTCAGTAATGGTTTACTAATGAAAGTCAATGGTACAGCAATGAAACTCACTGCGACCAAGGTCCGGGCAAGAGCAAACTGAAGTGACGGGGACTCCAATGAACCTACAAACACCATCTTCAGCAGCAGTGTCAAACAATTACACGCCTGCCAAAGGTACCAGTTCCTATTCTTTCAAAGCCGCTTTGGTCCCACCGGAAAAAAATCGTCAACCGATGGGAGAGTAGAGAAGTGGAATCCTCGTCACCACTGGACATTGCGCTAGTGGAAATCCCTCCAGTACTCAAAACACTACAAGACACCAACGCAGACATGGGACAAAAACAAAGAGAAATAGGACCGCGCATCTTACCAGAGGCTGTGATTATCAACAAACTGAAACGCGCGCAACTGGTGGAGGAGGGGCCATGAAGCACTGAGGACGAGTAATGAATTCAACCAAGCAAACATCATAGCAACCTGTAACACACTGAAAAGAATGAATACATGTATTATATATTTAATCACTCAGGTGTTATTTAATCTATATAAAATACTTATATCATGCGGCTCGTGGAGGAAGAAACGTGATTGGCACGAGAACGTATCAAATTGAGTTTGCGTTCTTTTGCAATGAATCAACCAACAGCCGTCGGCTTTGTTCAACAACCATTAATTCAAAACGAGTTGCCTGAAACTTAACTGTTTAAAAAACTGAGTCCACATTTTGAAGATCGAACTTGAAGAAAAAAACTAAAGCGGTATGATAACGTGAGGTGACTTGAACTGAATGAAACTTCTCTTGTGATTGAAGTTGGACAATTTTGTACCCATCGTCATCTTATTGTACTAATCTGACGTAAAAATCTATTGTGAGGTAATTAACACACTTTAAAAAGCTTTGTTGTTCCAACCGAGCGTAGGTAAAAAACACGGGTCCATTAACCTTTTCGTTATCCAAACCATCCAAACCAAAACCGTCTATAGCTTTATTAATATCTCCTTTTGTCAAAGAATGGAATTGTTTTCCATCAGAATTTTGTTCATTTAATTCGACGTATAAATAGATACGCTAACTTTTGATAATATTGAGTAACTGAAAACTTCATCAGAAGCGTTGCAAATTGGTTCTTTATTTTTTATTTTAGTACCCTTATCCACAATTTCTCTAATACTGACGCTGCTCTTACTTCTTCCAAATTTTTTTTGAATGAATTTCGATTTCAATTTCCGGGTCTTAAGTCTTGTTTACGCACTTGTTTTCTATCTCAAATATTCTTGCTGATTAGTTTCCTAAAAAATTTTTGTGATAACAGTGATTCATCAACAGTGATATATTGATGTTTTCATTTATCAGAACCTAAATCTCTTTTGTTAACCCCGAATACTTTGATGATTCCTATTGTCAAAGCTACGAACCGAATCGGTCTTTATTCGCCGCTGACTTTAAAATATTTCAGAAAAAAACCTATTGAACTCAGCGAAAAATTTTTTTACTGGTGTCCTTTTGCAATTTGGTCTGCCAATCTGTGAGAAACGTGTCTCCATTGAACTTATCATGCACAAACATGTTTATGGTTTTTCTTGTTCCTTCTCGTGAAGTATACGCATCCTCTCTTCCTTCCGTCACTGAGAAAGAGCTACGAAAAAAATCAAAAAAGGATGGTCGTTAATGTGCGTTCGCACTTGATGTTCCGAACCGAGCTCATCTACACATTTGACATAATTGTCAACCAAATGAAGAGATAATAAAAAAAGTTGTTTGAGTATTAAAAAAAGTTTAAAAACCTAACTACTTGTTGAATTACAAAATCCCATGCCTCATTACAGCGCTGACGAGATCTTTCGTTGAAAAAATTACGAAAAAAACAAACAACTAAAGAATCAAAAACAAAAATTTCACGGCAAAAACTAAGTAAATAATTCTGAACGCACCTGTTAAGAACGCCAAAATACAATCGTATAAAACCTCAACTGCACAAATTTTCTTTGTCCATACAATACAGCAGATGGAAAATTTCCTAATCAGACATAAAAAGTCATAAAAATCATTAGCTTTTAACAAAATAATTCTTAATAATTTTACTAAACATTCATTATGAAACCAAAAGGACCTGTCGTTGGTTAGATTAAGCCATAGGAACGGACTACAGAAGCAGAAAAACTCAAAAAATTAAACAATTAGAGAAAACACAAATTATTGAAGCCATTAAAATCGTTAGCTTTTATCTGAATACTATGTATTCTTCCTTCCACTTTCATTTATACTAATGCAACAAAAATTATCCTGAAGGATTAAATAAGTGCATTTGGGCCATATTTAAAAATCTTTGGGACCTGTTATTAGGCGAATGTGCTAAAAGTAGAGAATAAGAAACACAAGTACACCACTAAAACTTTTAATTGAACGCATATTGTCCACAAACTAAACATCAGTTACGCCATGATATCACTGGACATTTAGATTTTTCAAATACAAGAAATTGAATGAGACCTCTCAATGATGATAATGAGCTACAAATTGACGAAAAAAGAACAAAAACCCAAAAGTTTTAAAAAATCATTGAAAAAGTATTATACCATAAAATTCAGACTATTCGCTATAAAATGACTGCCTCGGATAACATCCATCCTTGAATACTCAATTACAAGCTTTTGAGACTGGCCAGCATTTTACGCCTACCTAAAGACTCGAAGCCGCGAAAAGTGGCGAAGCCTTTAAAAAATAACTTTTCGAAAATGATTTTTCTATCATCCCTTAATTTTTTAACAGCACGAGATTCTTTTTTTATATGACCTCAAATTATCAATAAATACAAACAAATACATTAAAACCACCAAATTTCTGAGAAAACCGTTTGTATCAACGCCATTAAAGTCAATTGCTTTCAGCGAAAGGCAAAAAAAGCACTTGATGGGAGCATAAGAGTTTTGCCTCGATGGGATGACAAGGATGTTTGTCATTGACAAGTCATCGACACGATAAGACATTACATTAATCATTATTCAAGAAAACAAGAACAAATAAAGGGAAAACCAAAAATTCAGTAGAAAGTATGAGAAGAAAGTTTTGGAGCCTTTTACACCATAAGTTTTTCTTTGAAAATTTTATCTATGATCTATTGAACGTCCTTTCTAAGCCAATTGGAACTAACACAAATAGGATAATGTGATAAGATTTCAGAAGAAGCAAAAACATCCGAAAATTTACCAAATTTCCAAAAAAAATTGTGAAAACCCGCGCAGGAAAAGGAGTTCTGGTTATTACAGAGACGTTTGTACAGTTCACGAAGATTAGTTTATGATTGTTTAAATTTCAATTTTTTTTTCGAAAAACTATTTTTGAATTCTTAACAGTCATTTAATTCAATAGCTTTCAACAGAAGTCAATAAATACGCTCAGTCATAACTCAATAGAACTACAAAGATGTTTGTCATGCATGGGTAATCAGTAAGATAAAACAAAAAGTCTTATGACTATGAGAACGAAAACAATTACAAAAACCAATAATTCATTAGAAAAGTAAGAGAAGAAAGTGTCGCAGCCATTTAAACCATGTCCTTTTTTCTGAAAACTCTATCTATGCTCCCCAAAACTTCCTCTAAAAACCAGTGGGAGCTATCAATATAAGGATGATGTGATAAGATTTCAACAGTAACCAAAAATACAAAAATATCCAAAAATGTAAAAAATTTTTTTAGAAATATTGTGGCATCGAAGCCATAAAACCATGAGTTAGAAAAAAACGGCAACCAAAATATTTTATATTGCTGTAGTTAGAAAGAAAAGAATTCTGTCATTACTGAGAATTTCTTACAAATCATGGTGACAAATTTAAAATTGTTTAATGTTCAAATAATTTTTTTGAAAAATAATTTATAAAGTCTTAGAGAAGAAGTTCAATAGCTTTCAACAGAAGTCAAAAAATGTGTTCAGTCATGACTGGATAGAAGGACTAAGATGTTGGTCATGCATGGGTAATCAAAAAGATATTACAATAAGTCTAATGACTATGAAAACAACAACAAATACAGGCAAAAACAAAAAACTCAGTAGAAATGTGCGAGAAGAAAGTGTCGAAGACATTTAAAACATAAGCGTTTCCCTGAAAACTTCATCTATGATCCACTGAAATTTTTCTCCAAGCCAATGGGACATATCAAAATCAGGATAAAGTGAGAACGTTTCAAGAGGAACCAATAATAATAAAATATCCAAAAAGGTTTTAAAAATTTTTAAAATCTTGGGACATTGAAAAATTAAAAATAACTTAAATTAAAAATAACTTTTCTGTTATAACTTTTCTATTCTATCATCCATTAAATTTTTAATAGCATGAGATTATTTTGTTAACATGAATTCAAAATATCAATAAATATGAAAAAATACATTGAAACCACGAAAATTCTGAGAAAACTGGTAGTATCAACGCCATTAAATTCAATTGCTTTCAGCGAAAGGCAAAAGCGCTCGATGGGAGCATAAGAATTATGTCTCGATTGAACGACCAGGATGTATGTAATTGACAAGTCATCGCTACGATAAAACTTTACAATAAGTCGTTGACTAAGAAAACAAAAACAAATACAGGCAAAAACCAAAAATTCAGTAGAAAAGTGCGAGAAGAAAGTGTCGAAGCCATTTAAACCATGAGCTTCTTGGAACACTTATCTATGATCCATTGAACGTCCTTCCTAAGTCAATTGGAACTAATACTAATAGGATAATGTGGTGAGATTTCAGAAGAACAAAAACTCAAAAAATTAAACAATTAGCGAAAACACAAATTATTGAAGCCATTAAAATCATTAGCTTTTATCTGAATACTATGTAATCTTCCTTCCACTTTCATTTATACTAATGCAACAAAAATTATACTGAAGGATTAAATAAGTGCATTTGGGCCATATTTAAAAATCTTTGGGACCTGTTATTAGGCGAATGTGCTAAAAGTAGAGAATAAGAAACACAAGTACACCACTAAAACTTTTAATTGAACGCATATTGTCCACAAACTAAACATCAGTTACGACATGATATCACTGGACATTTAGATTTTTCAAATACAAGAAATTGAATGAGACCTCTCAATGATGAGAATGAGCTACAAATTGACGAAAAAAGAACAAAAACCCAAAAGTTTTAAAAATCATTGAAAATGTATTATACCATAAAATTCAGACTATTCGCTATAAAATGACTGCCTCGGATAACATCCATCCTTGAATACTCATTTACAAGCTTTTGAGACTGGTCAGCATTTTACGCCTACCTAAAGACTAAAAAGTTGGCAAAAACCAATAATTCAAAAAAATGAGCGCATAAAGTGTCGAAACCTTTAAAAAATAACTGTTCGGTAATGATTTTTCTATCATCCCTTAATTTCTTAAAAGCACGAGATTCTTTTTTTATATGACCTCAAATTATCAATAAAAACAAACAAATACATTAAAACCACCAAATTTCTGAGAAAACTGGTAGTATCAACGCCATTAAACTCAATTGCTTTCAACGAAAGGCAAAAGCGCTCGATGGGAGCATAAGAGTTATGCCTTGATTGAACGACAAGGATGTATGTCATTGACAAGTCATCGATACGATAAGACTTTACAATAAGTCGCTGACTAAGAAAACAACAACAAATACAGGCAAAAACCAAAAATTCATTAGAAAAATGCGAGAAGAAAGTGTCGAAGCTATTTAAACCATGAGCTTTTCTTTGAAAACTATATCTTTGATCCATTGAACGTCCTTCCTAAGTCAATTGGAACTAATACTAACAGGATAATGTGATGAGATTTCAGAAGAACCAAAAATAATTCCAAAAATTTTCTCAATGTCCAAAAAATTTATGAAAACTCGTGCATCGACTTTATCAAACCAATAGTTAGACGATAAAGCCGCAAACTAGATTATTTTTGTTGAAGTAGAAAAGTAGGAGTTCCGGTAAAAACTGAGATGTTCGTACAGTTCACGAAGATAAGTTTACGATTGGTTATTGTTCTAAATTTTTTTCGAAAAATTATTTTTGAAGCCTTAACAGCCATTAAATTCAATAGCTTTCAACAGAAGTCAACAAATACGATCAGTCAAAACTCAATAGAAGGAAAAAGATGTTTGTCATGTATGGGTAATTAATGAGATATCACAATAAGTCTTATGACTATCGGAACAATACAAACACAGAAACCAATAATTCATTAGAAAAGTGCAAGAAGAAAGTGTCGCAGCCATTTAAACCCAATCTTTTTATCTGAAAATTTTATCTATGCTCCATTTTACATCTTTTTAAAACCAATGAGAGCTATTGATATTAGAATAATGTGATAAGATTTCAAAAGGAACCAAAAATACAAAAATATCCAAGAATTTAAATTTTTGAAATCTTGTGGCATCAAAGCCATAAAACCAGGTGATAGAAAAAAACTGTAACCAAAATCATTTAGATTGCTGTAGAAAAAAACAAGAGATTCTGGTCATTACTGAGAATTTCTTACAAATCATGAAAATAGGTTTAGAATTGGTTAATGTTGAAATTTTTTATTTGAAAAATTATTTTTAATCTCTTAAGAGACAAAAGTGCAATAGCTTTCAAGAGAAGTCAATAAATACGCTCAGTCATGACCCGATAGAAGGTAAAAGATGTTTTTTTTGCATGGGTAATCAAGAAGATATTACAATAAGTCTTATGACTATGAAAACAACAACAAATACAGGCAAAAACGAAAAATTCAGTAGAAATGTGCGAGAAGAAAGTGTCGAAGACATTTAAAACATAAGCGTTTCCCTGAAAACTTCATCTATGATCCACTGAAATATTTCTCCAAGCCAATGGGACATATCAAAATCAGGATAAAGTGAGAACGTTTCAAGAGGAACCAATAATAAGAAAATATCCAAAAAGGTTTCAAAAATTTTTAAAATCTTGGGACATTGAAAAATTAAAAATAACTTAAATTAAAAATAACTTTTCTGTTATGACTTTTCTATTCTATCATCCATTAAATTTTTAATAGCATGAGATTATTTTGTTAATATGAATTCAAAATATCAATAAATATGAAAAAATACATTGAAACCACGAAAATTCTGAGAAAACTGGTAGTATCAACGCCATTAAACTCAATTGCTTTCAGCGAAAGGCAAAAGCGCTCGATGGGAGCATAAGAATTATGTCTCGATTGAACGACAAGGATGTATGTAATTGACAAGTCATCGCTACGATAAAACTTTACAATAAGTCGTTGACTAAGAAAACAAAAACAAATACAGGCAAAAACCAAAAATTCAGTAGAAAAGTGCGAGAAGAAAGTGTCGAAGCCATTTAAACCATGAGCTTTTCTTGGAAAACTTATCTATGATCCATTGAACGTCCTTCCTAAGTCAAATGGAACTAATACTAATAGGATAATGTGATGAGATTTCAGAAGAACCAAAAATAATTCCAAAAAATTTCCCAATGTCCAAAAAATTTATGAAAACTCGCGCATCGACCTTATCAAACCAATAGTTAGATGATAAAGCAGCAAATTAGATTATTTTTGTTGAAGTAGAAAAGAAGGAGTTCCGGTAAAAACTGAGATGTTCGTACAGTTCACGAAGATAAGTTTACGAATGGTTATTGTTCAAAATTTCTTTTCGAAAAATTATTTTTGAAGCCTTAACAGCCATTAAGTTCAATAGCTTTCAACCGAAGTCAACAAATACGATCAGTCATAACTCAATAGAAGGAAAAAGATGTTTGTCATGTATGGGTAATTAATGAGATAACACAATAAGTCTTATGACTATCGGAACAATACAAACACAGAAACCAATAATTCATTAGAAAAGTGCAAGAAGAAAGTGTCGCAGCCATTTAAACCCAATCTTTTTATCTGAAAATTTTATCTATGCTCCATTTTACATCTTTTCAAAACCAATGGGAGCAATCGATATTAGAATAATGTGATAAGATTTCAAAAGGAACCAAAAATACAAAAATATCCAAGAATTTAAATTTTTGAAATCTTGTGGCATCAAAGCCATAAAACCAGGTGCTAGCAAAAAACTGTAACCAAAATAATTTAGATTGCTGTAGAAAGAAAGGAAGAGATTCTGGTCATTACTGAGAATTTCTTACAAATCATGAAAATAAGTTTAGAATTGGTTAATGTTGAAAATTTTTTATTTGAAAATTTATTTTTAATCTCTTAAGAGACAAAAGTGCGATAGCTTTCAACAGAAGTCGATAAATACGCTCAGTCATGACCCGATAGAAGGTAAAAGATGTTGTTCTTGCATGGGTAATCAGGAAGATATTACAATAAGTCTTATGACTATGAAAACAACAACAAATACAGGCAAAAACAAAAAACTCAGTAGAAATGTGCGAGAAGAAAGTGTCGAAGCCATTTAAAACATAAGCGTTTCCCTGAAAACTTCATCTATGATCCACCGAAATTTTTCTCCAAGCCAATGGGACATATCAAAATCAGGATAAAGTGAGAACGTTTCAAGAGGAACCAATAATAAGAAAATATCCAAAAAGGTTTTAAAAATTTTTAAAATCTTGGGACATTGAAAAATTGAAAATAACTTAAATTAAAAATAACTTTTCTGTTTTGACTTTTCTATTCTATCATCCGTTAAATTTTTAATAGCATGAGATTATTTTGTTAATATGAATTCAAAATCTCAATAAATACGAAAAAATACATTGAAACCACGAAAATTCTGAGAAAACTGGTAGTATCAACGCCATTAAACTCAATTGCTTTCAGCGAAAAGCAAAAGCGCTCGATGGGAGCATAAGAGTTATGCCTCAATTGAACGACAAGGATGTATGTAATTGACAAGTCATCGCTACGATAAAACTTTACAATAAGTCGTTGACTAAGAAAACAAAAACAAAAACAGGCAAAAACCAAAAATTCAGTAGAAAAGTGCGAGAAGAAAGTGTCGAAGCCATTTAAACCATGAGCTTTTCTTGGAAAACTTTATCTATGATCCATTGAACGTCCTTCCTAAGTCAATTGGAACTAATACTAATAGGATAATGTGATGAGATTTCAGAAGAACCAAAAATAATTCCAAAAAATTTCCCAATGTCCAGAAAATTTATGAAAACTCGCGCATCGACTTTATCAAACAAATAGTTAGATGATAAAGCAGCAAATTAGATTATTTTTGTTGAAGTAGAAAAGAGGGAGTTCCGGTAAAAATTGAGATGTTCGTATAGTTTACGAAGATAAGTTTACGAATGGTTATTGTTCAAAATTTCTTTTCGAAAAATTATTTTTGAAGACTTAACAGCCATTAAGTTCAATAGTTTTCAACAGAAGTCATCAAATACGATCAGTCATAACTCAATAGAAGGAAAAAGATGTTTGTCATGTATGGGTAATTAATGAGATATCACAATAAGTCTTATGACTATCGGAACAATACAAACACAGAAACCAATAATTCATTAGAAAAGTGCGAGAAGAAAGTGTCGCAGCCATTTAAACCCAATCTTTTTATCTGAAAATTTTATCTATGCTCCATTTTACATCTTTTCAAAACCAATGGGAGCAATCGATATTAGAATAATGTGATAAGATTTCAAAAGGAACCAAAAATACAAAAATATCCAAGAATTTAAATTTTTGAAATCTTGTGGCATCAAAGCCATAAAACCAGGTGCAAGCAAAAAACTGTAACCAAAATAATTTAGATTGCTGTAGAATAAAAGGAAGAGATTCTGGTCATTACTGAGAATTTCTCACAAATCATGAAAATAAGTTTAGAATTGGTTAATGTTGAAAACTTTTTATTTGAAAAATTATTTTTAATCTCTTAAGAGACAAAACTGCAATAGCTTTCAACAGAAGTCAATAAATACGCTCAGTCATGACCCGATAGAAGGGAAAAGATGTTTCTATTGCATGGGTAATCAATAAGATATCATAGTAATTCTTATGACTATGAAAACAACAACAAATACAGGAAAAAACCAAAAAATCTGTAGAAAAGTGCGAGAAGAAAGTGTCGAAGCCATTTAAACCATAAGCTTTTTTCTGAAAATTTTGTCTATGATCCATTGAACGTCTTCCCTAAACCAACGGGAGCTATCCAAATTAGGAAAATTTGATACAATTTCAAAAGTTTTCAAAATTACAAAAATATCCAAAAATTTTAAAGCTGTTTTTGAAATCTTGTGGCATCAAAGTCATAAAAGCAATATTTAGAAGATGAAACGGTCAAACAGATTAGTTTTGGTTGCAGTAGAAAAGATGGAGATCCTGTCAGTACTGAGGCTGACTTAGAGTTTACAGAAATAAGTTTATGTTCGGTTGATGTATAAAAAAATTTTTCGAAAAATTTTGTATGACGTCTTAACAGCCATTAGCTGTCCAATCAAAGGACTGAATAGCTCCACTAATTTTCATTACGAAACCCCTTGCATTTTTAATCAACGATTCTATGCCATAGGGCTCCAAAAATTCAGTAAAATCTCAAAAAAATCAAAATTTCATTGAAATTTACAAAAGCTCAGTGTCGAAGCCATAAAAAAAATGTGCGATCCCTTGAAAACGTGTTTTTTGTTCATTAGGCGTCATTTTACTGTAAATCAGTTTTATCATTAACCAAATATAGATATGAAAAGTGACCAGTCTCTAGGTTACCTAAAAAATTATGAAGTTTTCTAAGAAAAAACAGCTATCAAATAGAGTTCGATTTTTTTTTATAGTAAACTTCCCTATGAGACAAGAACTAGTCTGTTTTATCACCTTTCGTGTATTAGGAATTCGAAATTGATTCTTTTTGTGGCGTGAAATGTAATTTTGAATGAAAAATTTCAAAAGAAAAGATCATAATTGGAAGAAAAATTACACTAAAAGTGAACGAAATCATACCAAACATCACGTGTTCACACTAAACTTCAATCCTCGATAACTCCTCGAAAAATAAGAAATAAAAAAAAATTTAAATTCAAATTCTAGGCTGGACGAGCTTTGTAATGATGAATATATATCGATCGGCCAAAATTGGCTGAACAATAAAAACCCATTTGAGTATATAGTTCCTTCCCCAACAAGTGGGGTCGGAACAATTATCTTGCAGTACAAAAGGCGGCATTTTTCTCTTTGGCTTTTTGTTTTTTCTCCAGGAAACAATGGTCGCTCAACAATTTTGTTGTTAAAAATGCAAATTGGGCTGTCAGCTACGACTTTAGCACTTAATTCATCCAAACGATTTCTCCAATGCTTTGTTGTTGATGTTAATGAAACAGTTTTTTTCCAAAGACTCCTTGATCTTCAACATAGTATTTCAAAAAACTAATAAGAAGTTTTCAAGTCTTTCTTGCGTTTGTACTTGATGGTGTTTGGTAACAATATATCTCCTCATCGGCTCTTTCTTGCTCCCGTTTTGAGAAAACCTCTTTTATGCTCAATATTGTGTATAAATCCAAGAAAGTTTTTGAATATCGAAACTTTACCGGTCCAGGTTTCAGTTACAGGAGTTTAAATTCGGAAAGAAACAAAGTCTTGATAACTCTTCTGTATGCTATGAGAAATAAACAACCAAAATTTTAGGCCACCTTCTGATTTTTAAAAAAAGGTGATTGAGTGTAGCTAATTTTGATGCATCGAAGGTTCCATGATTCTGACTAAAATCCCCGCATAAAACTATTTTCAATTTAGTGACTATAATTGAAGATTTTTTCACAAACAGATTGAACGAAAGCAGAAATAACCGGCCTTGAAATGTAAATTAAAAAAAAAATAATGAACGTTAGTTTTTTTGCTTGAGTTAGGTACATACTTTTTTAAAAAGACTTCAACCGCAAAAGTAAACAAAATGTCAAAAAAATGAAAATTTTAACGTCAACACGTTGCTCAGTTAAAGCAAAGGTTAAAACTTATGGTAGTCTTCGAGGTTGAATGTTACTTTTTGATGCTGGTAGACCGTGCAAGGTGTTTAATGTCAAATACTTTCGACAGATTTTCAAATTCTTCATGGTTCTTTCTTAGATTCGGATCCTGAGAAAGAATGGAACATCAATTAAATTGCATAGTAATGGAATGAACTCACCGGTGATCAAACAGAATTCCCAATAATTCGGTTTGTTTTTCGTTTTTGAAAAAGGAAAAAAACCTACTTGAATTCAGGAATGATTACAAAAAGCAAAGAATGAAGGTGGTAAAATATGATTCTTCAGATGACTGAATAGAATAACAATGAAAAAGCAGTGTTGTCTCTTTTTGGCGTTGTTTTTGATATAAACGATAGGGCAAAAAATCTTGTTGGCAAAAAGATACTCAGAAAAAGTTTGGTAATCTCTTAATTGGCTTATTAGATGATTTTTTCATTATGTTCACAGGTTAAATTTTAGCGCTTTCAACATTATCTAAGTAAAGGCTCGTAAGCCGCTGCAGCTCGTTTCTTCATTCAATTCGGTACCGTTAAACGCTTGTAATGAAAAATTACTTATCTCATCAAGTTATCAGAACTGAACCAGTTGTACACATGATGGTCGCCTCTGAATATCATCTCAACGAGAGAGTTTTTGTTGTTATCAAAGAAGACAACTGCAATCTGATTGGCTGATGTGAGCTTGTCGTGCAGGAGGGGGTGAACAAACCCTCTGTTTATCCCAGGTGGCAACTGAGACCACTGGAAAATGTGTCCAAGACTGCCAGTGGAGTGCGAATAATAGAAGAGAAGCTCGTCCCACTTTTTATACCACGCTATATAAAATAAAACTTGCAGAAATATGGTTTAAAAATGGTTGCTTAACTAAATGAATTCAGGTTTTAATAATAATAGTAATAATTTGTTTTCTGCCGATATTGATACAACAGATATACAATACAGATAAAGATAACTCGAGAAAACACCACGGAGATCAAGCGCCCTTCTCAAACGTCTCATAGGAAGTTGTTTCAAGCGTTTCGTAAAAGTCAAATTATAGTTAAATAATAGATATGACATTTTGTTGAATTCATGTTACCTCAAACTATAATGACGAAAAATACAGAGGCTCAATAAAGTGCTTTAAATTTCAAGTCGGTGCCCCTTTAATATAAACTCTAACTATAATGAGTTAACAGCTATTCGAAAAAAAAAAATGGAAAAACGGAGTTGATGGCTAAGCAAAAACAATAATCAAGCACCTTATACAAACAGTATTTCAAGCAAAAGATTATTAAATTAAAATCTTATTTAATTATTGCTTTTCCATAAAAGTTCATGGCAAAGTTCTTGGCAAATTTGAGGTCTGAAACCCGAACAAAAATTTATAGGCGGTCCTAAGCAATAGAGGAAGTGGTTCTATTTTTTCGGAAAATTGAAAGAAAACGAAACCTGTATAATTCGTACTTAAAACATTTCGATCAAAAATATGCCGTTATTTCACCCTTCTTTCACAAAAACTTTGTTGCCGATTGATTATCAGCACTTCAGCTGTGAGCAGAACAAGAAACGCAAACGCAAAGCTAGAGTGCAACAACAAAAATAAAAACAAAATTTCGAAAGCGTTTTGTCAGAATTAGGAAAAAATACCCAATTACAAAACACCGAAAGGTCCAAAACATGCCCCGAAAAATATACCCATTGCTAAATTCATCAGAAACACTATTTAGAAAATTCTGAAAAAAAACCATAAAGTAATCAAGTTGATTTGAAATGAAGGCATGGATGCGGGAAATGTCCATGCCTCCAGTGGCCCGGGTGACTTGATATCAAACAAGGCGGCTCGTTAATGTGCGTTTGCACATGATGTTCCGACTCTGGCTCATCTACATTTTTGACTTAATTGTCAACCAAATGAAGAAATAACAAAAATAAAAGTGTGAGTTTAAAACAATCGTTACACAACCTATCTAATTAAATTACATAATGCCCTGCCTTATTAGAGCGTCAATTTGATCTGACATTGAAGAGACTACGAGACAAAAAAACAACCGAAAAATAAGCAAAAACGATAATTTCACGGCAAAAACTGAATATCTAAATTTAAAGCACATAGTAACAACGTCAAAATGCAGTCAGATAAAACCCTAACTACTCAAATTTATTTTCTTCTAACTATACAGCGGATGGCAATGACACTGTGTTAAAACTCAATAAAGAGGATGATCAATATGGCGAAATTCAAAAATTAATCAACATTTTTTAAACCAAGAAATTCTAAAAGTCTTAAAAATCATTAGCTTTTAACTAACTAATCCTTCATAAATTACTGAAAAGTTCTTACAAAACAAAAGGCTTTGCCTTTGGGTAGACTAAGCTTTAGAAACGGACTAAAGAAAAACTTAAAAATTACAAACGGTTTGCGAAAACAAAAACTATTGCTACCATTAAAATCATTAGCTATTATCTGAATGTTATGTATTTTTAATTGAATTCCTATTTTGTGCTAACTTAGCTCCAAGAAACATACTGAGAGATTAAATAAGTTTATTTGGACCACATTTGTAAACCATTGGGATCTGTTACTACGCGAATGTTTTGAATGAAGAGAAAAAGGAACGCAAAAAATGACCACTCAAAAAACGTTTAAAAAAACGCATATTGTCCAACAAACAAAGCATCGGTGACAAATAATATCAGTAGATATAATATTTTTTGAATTATAAATAATTGGATGTGACCTCTCATTGATGATAATAAGTTACAATTTGACGAAAAGAACAACAAAAACTGAAAAGTTTGAAAAATATTTGAAAAAATATATCATAAACTTCAAGACTAAAAGTTATAAACTGACTAGTTGATTCGGGTAGCATCGTTAATACAGTCCTCAGTTACAAGAGATTTTACAGCAATTTACGGCTACCTAAAGATCAAAAACAGCAAGTTCATGAAAAAAATGAGCGAGAAAAATGTCGAAGGCGTTAAAAAAGAAACTTTTTACTAAAAACTTTTATGTTCAATTAATTGTTTAACAGCATGGAATTCTTCTTTTTCATCAAAATAATTGTATATATGTGGAGTAGCACCGTGGTTGATTATTGTCCATTCTAAAAAAACGTCCTCTAATTTCACACATGGCCTTCAGTCAGCAAAAAATGACTCAAACATCTGGCGAGATAAACTTGTAACATCTGGCCAGAAAAACTATGCCTTACAAGATCTTACTATTACTCGACTAGGGCAACATCAATTTTTGCAAAAAAATGTGATTAATAAATAATACGTCAGTCCTGCGTTCTGTCGCTGCTTTAGAATTGTTTCTACAATGTCGCTGCTTTGTAAATTATTTCTACAATGAGAAATTGTTTTTCCCGATAATTTCTCAAACTTTGTAACTTTTAAATCATTACGTTTTAGTGTCCGTCAATCAGCTTTCAATTTTCAAATAAAACATTTATCAGATGTTCATTTGTTAAGAAAATTTCTACAGCCATTTTAATTTTTATTCAAAATTTCCTGTATTCTCCACGGAAATGTTGAGAGATTGTACCAAATGGCGACCAGCTGTAGTATATAACATGCATTAACATATGATCGCATGGATCTGGAGTGCCAACGATCCAGAAATACGACACATTTGAACATCCAAGACCTCCGATGCCAAAGTTGAAGTCGGTGCCGTCAAATCCCAGCTGAAATTTACCTCGCAAGAGCAATTCAGCAGGCCAAATAGATGATCTGAAAAAAATGGGTAGTCTAACAAAATTGTTTGCTCGAACTGAACATCTCTTCTTCTCAGCTTATGGAATTATTGGATCTTCTTAGTTTGTGATTCCAGGATATATACAATTATATATATATATATATATATACATATATATATATATATACATATATATATATATATATATATATATATATATATATATATGTAAGTGTGTGTGTGTGTATTGAGAAGGTGGAAAAGAGTACACTATTGTTTATAAGAATTCTAAGCATAATCTAACTGCAGAATCTACATAAATTTATAAACTTTTAATTATATTAAAAACAAGGCGGCTCGTTGATGTGCGTTCGCACATGATGTTCCGACCCGAGCTCATCTACATTTTTGACTTAATTGTCAACCAAGTGAAGAAATAACAAAAATAGATGCTTGAGTTTAAAACTATCGTTACACAGCCTATGCACTAATTGAATTACATAATGCCTTGCTTTATTACAGCGCCAATTAGATCTGACCTTAAAGGGACTACGAGACAAAAAACCAACCAGAAAATGAGCGAAAACAAAAACTTCACGGCAAAAACTGAATATCTAAATTTAAAAGCACATAGTAACAACGTCAAAATGCAGTCAGATAAAACCTTAACTACTCAAACTTAAATTCTCCTAACTATACAGCGGACGGAAAGTTTTCTTAATGAGACTATGTTACAAGTCAACTAAGAGAACGGCCAATGAGGCGAAATTCAATATTTATTCAATGTTTTTTAAACCCAGAAGTTTCAAGTCTTAAAAATCATTAACTTTAACTAAAAAATCCGTAATAAATTACCAAAAGTTACTACAAAATCAAAAGGCCCTTTGTTTGCGTAATTTAAGCCTTAGAAACGAACTAAAGAAAAACCTATAAAATTAGAAACGATTTGCGAAAACACGAGCTATTGCTACCATTAAAATCATTAGCTATTATCTGAATACTAAGCATTTTTAATTCAATTCTTATTTCTACTAATTCAGTTGCAGGAATTATACTGAGAGAAAAATAAGTTTATATGGACCACACTTGCAAAACGTTGTGATCTGTTACTACGCGATTGTTCTGAAAGAAGAGAAAAAGAATCGCTAAAAATGACCACTCAAAAAAACGTTTATAAAAACTCATATTGTCCAACAAACAAAAGCATCGGTGACAAATAATATCAGTAGATATTTTTTTTGGAATACAAGAAATTGGATGTGACCTCTCATTGATGAAAATAAGTTAAAATTTGACGAAAAGAACACCAAAAACTCAAAAGTTTGAAAAATGTTTGAAAATAATTATCATAAAACTTTAAGAATAAAGGCTATAAACTGACTATCTGATTCGGGTAAAATCATTAATTACAACCTCAATTACAAGCCTAAGAGACTTGTCAGCAATCTACGGCTACCTAAAAAACAAAAACAGGCAAAAACACCAATTTCAAGAGAAAAATTCAGCGACAAAAGTGTCGAAGGCTTTAAAAATGAATTTTTCACTAAAAACTTTTCTATGTTCAATTAATTTTTTAACAGCAATGGGATTCTTTTTTTCTATCAATATAGTTTCAAAAAATCAAACATGAACAAATACATTAGAACCACGAATTTTTTGAGAAAACTCGTAGTATCAACGCCAATAATTTCATTAGCTTTCAACGGAAACCACTAAATACGCTAAAGTATGCCTCCGTGAGACAACAAGTTTGTCTACCGTTAAAATTTTGTCAATAACACGAGATTTATTTTACTTGAAGTAGAAAGCAAGTGGGTTCTGTCAATACTAAGACTGTCAAACAGTTCACGAAAATTTTAAGATTTGTTAATGTTCAAAAAAAATTTCGAAAAATTATTTTTAAATTCTTAACAGACATTAAATTCAAAAGAATTAAACGGGAGTCTATAAATACGCTCATATATGCTTCAATAGGAACTTGGAGATGTTTGTCATGAATAGCTGACCAAAAAGGCATCACAACAAGTTATTGACGACGAAAAAAACAAGACGGACAGGCAACAACCAAAAATTCAGTGGAAAATTACCAGAAGAAACCGTCGAAGCAATTTGAATCATTACTTTTTCTCTGAAAATTTTATCTATGAGCCGTTGAACCTCTTCCCTAAACATGTGAAAACTATCATTTATAGGATAATATTATAAGAATTCAAAAGGATCCGAAAATAAGAAAAAGTACCCAAAATTTTAAAAAAATATTTGAAATTTTGTGGCATTGAAGTTTTAAAATTAAAAGATAGAAGGAACAACCGCTAATTAGATTATTTTTGGTGCCAGAAATAAAAAAAAGGATCCTGAAAGTACTAGGACCGACTGACAGTTCGCAAAAAGAGAGATTAGGATTGGTTAATGTCCAAAAAAAATTCAACAAATTTTTTTTTAAGTCTTAACAGCCATTAAACTCAAAACCTTTCAACGGAGATCAGAAACTCGGCTCAAAAATAACACCGTGGCAGAAATTTTTTTCATGCATAGAAAACCAATAAGACATCACAACAAGTCTTAAGACTATGGAAACAACAGCAAAAACAGCCGAAACCAAAATTCAGTAGAAAAGTGAGAGAAGAAAATTTTGAAGCCATTTAAACCATTAGCTTTTCTCTGAAGGCTTCATCTGTCATCCACTGAATGTCTTAATTAAGCCAATAGGATTGTAATAGTTTTTAGATAATGTGTATTATTTTTGGATTTTAAGATAAGAGTTCAAAAGTAACCAATAATACGAAGTTATCCAAAATTTTCTAAAAAAGTTGAATTCTTTTGTCATTTAAAACAATTAATCAATAGTTAGAAGATAAAACCGCTAACGAGATTTATTTTACTTGCAGTAGAAAGCAATTGGGTTCTGTCAATACTAAGACTGTCAAACAGTTCACGAAAATTTTAAGATTTGTTAATGTTCAAAAAAATTTCGAAAAATTATTTTTAAATTCTTAACAGCCACTAAATTCAAAAGAATTCAACGGGAGTCTATAAATACGCTCATATATGCTTCAATAGGAATAGTGAGATGTTTTTCATAAAGAGTTGACCAATAGGACATCACAACAAGTCTATTGACTATGAAAACAACAACAAAATCAGGCAAAAACCAAAAAATCAGCAGAAAAGTGCGAGAAGAAAAGGTCGAAGCCATTTGAAACCATAAACTTTTCTCTAAAAACTATATCTATGATCCACTGAACGTCTTCCTTAAGCCAATGGGAGCTGTCAATTTAAGGATAATGTGAGAAGATTTCAAAAGTAACCAATAATACGGAAATATCCAAAGAATTTTTTAAAACTTTTTGAAATCTTGTGTCATTGAAGTCATATTACTAAAATCTAAAAGATAAAAACCCCAGCTAAATCAAATTTGGTTATAGTAGGACTGAAGAGGTTGCTGTCATCACAGAGACTGATTTACAGTTCACGATAATAAGTTTATGATTGGTTAATATTCAAAAAAAATCGAAAAATTATCTTTAAAGTCTTAACAGCCATTAGCTGTCCACTCAAAGCACTAGATATGTTCACTTAAATCTCATAACGGAAAATATTGCACAGTTAGTCAATGAGTCCAAGCCATAGGACACCAAAAAAAGTAAAACCCCAAAAAGAAATTCAAACTTTCATTTAAAATCACGAAAACTCAGAGTCGAAGCAACATGAGCAATTCCTTGAAAACAATTTTTTTGTTCAATGGGCTCGGTTTGACTGTAAAGGAGGTTTGTCGTTAACGGAAACTTGATATAAAAAGTGACTTGTCTCTAGGTGACCTATAAAAGCAAAAAAAGTGGAAAATTTTTATAAAAAAAGAGCTCTCAAATAGATTTCGATTTTTTTTGATATTGAAGCTCCCTATGAGACCAGAACTAGTTTTTTTTATCGCCTTTAGTCTATCAGGAACACAAAATTGGCACATTTTTTTGCAAGAAATTTAAGTTTGAAATACTATTTTTATAGAAAATTTCTTAATTTGAAGAAAAATCACACTAAAATTGAACAAATATCACGTGTTCACACAAAAATTCAATCCTCGATAACTCCTCGAAAAAAACGAAATTCAGAAAAATCTTTTTAATTTCGAACTCTACGCTAGACGAGCTTTTTAATGATACCACTCATATTTCTCTGCGATGAATATATCGATCGGCCAAAATTGACTGAACAAAAAAGACCCATTTGAGTATATAGTTCCTCCCCCCCCCCTACTAGTGGGGTCGGAACAATTATCATAAGCAGACATGACATCAAATTACTCCCTTAACCATTATAGAACATGCAGTTAATACCAACTGCTAATTGTTATTCAGAATACTGAACAAAAGGATCAAAGGGAATTAATTGTTGTTTTTTGTCACTGGGTATTTTAACCCGGGGATATTGTGTAACCATACTATCAAATTATATTTTACCTGTAGAAAAATTGTTGACAAATTCTTCAATTATAAAATTGATAGCCGATGCTTTTTGATTGCACACAGTTTGTTTCCATTTGAAAGCTATTTGTTATTGTTTTGAAACAAAGGGTAAGGCCTTTCCTCAAGTATAAAATCTGATGACCCGAGCTGAGATCTCAACGACATTGACCTCACAATACTTAACAATGATGGTTAACTTATGCAAAATCAGCAGGTGCTGCGGCAAATGTAAAAAAGGTTTTTTTTAATGGAAAATTTTTTGTTTTGCAACACTTAGAAAAATGCGCTGAAACTAAGTTAAGTTTTTACGTTTGCGACCAATGAGGTGTTTCAAAAGCGTACATTCAAAACGATGAGACTGGGCCTACAACAATTTTGGTGGGTGGTATGGAAGGAATGATTCTGGGGAGCCAGAATTTTTATATTCCCTTTACAGACTGGCTAGCCAACCAAATTGGGACGGACCATTTGGTCCATGTCACCCATCATTTTCCACAAAATGTATCTGTCACAATTTTCCACTATCGTAAACTCTTTTTTAAACCAAATAAAAATTGTGGAATTTGCTTACAAAATGTGTCACCACATTCCACGAAATACGCAATTTTATGGATTTTGAGCTAATCTAGTTCAAGTTTGGTTCCGTAGAGGCAGTCTGTAATGCCAGTTAACATTTCGTTATATATCACAACAGAAACATACTAACTACAAATTTTTGGGA
The DNA here is from genome assembly GCF_964194025.1 of Convolutriloba macropyga. NCBI lineage: Eukaryota > Metazoa > Xenacoelomorpha > Acoela > Convolutidae > Convolutriloba > Convolutriloba macropyga. The sequence continues at coordinate 55,848,849 of NC_134472.1, forward strand.
GAGTTTTAAAAAGGAATCCTGTTTAGACTTTATAACTTTAAATTGAATTTAAGAATCATAAAGACATTTATTTTGCGTCTTGAAAAATTGATTCAACCTCGAAGTACAAAATAATCAGCAAAAGAATCAAACTGTTTTACAAGGAGAGTTTTCTTCCGCACAAGAATGAAATTTCGAATTCAACTTTTTTTTACCGAAGGTGCACTTTTTTCCACTTAGTGTTTTTAATGTAGTTTAATGCAAAATTGTCCAACGGCCAATAATAGTCACAGATGAAAGTACTTTTAGTTTAAAATATGTTATAATTTTTTTATGAAGTTGCCCACTGAATCGAAAATTGATACAGAGTGATAAGAAATGGGCGATTTTGTAGATTCCTGATAGTTTCTTTTTGTTTTTGCTCTTTGCCATCTTTTGTTGTTGTGAAACTAAAGATTTTATGGGTCAGCAAGAAACCTTCAAATATTCTCTGTATCTTAATAGCTTTTATTCTATGAGCTCTATGAGTTATACTATTATATATAATGTTTCTTGTCAGTTGAGGTCCCAGATCAAAGGGACCTCTGATCAGACTTTCACACGTTCCAAAAACTCGGAGCCATTTGTTATCAGACCATTCCAGACCAAAATGTCCTCTGATCAGAGAAGTTCTAGGCCATTGTCAGAAACGTTGTGCGACCCTGATCCAGACCCATTCCGGACATTTGTTCAGACTTTAGTGCGTTCAATATAATCCGCAATCATCAGACTGATGCAGAACTTTATTTTAAAACTTTCTTGATCTCCTACCAAACTATAATCCTTACGTTGGTAAACAGCACCAGAGATTGAAACACATGCACACTTAATTTAAAACGACAGATTTCAATTATGAGAAATTAATTTAAAAAGAAACTGCCAATTTGCACTGATTTTCAAAAACTAACGTTGACATGACGGATAGGTCGTTTGGTCGAAGTAGAAGCCGTTCTCACACACACAATCGTAGCTACCCATGTAGTTAGTGCACGCACCCTCGCCGCATCGCCCTATTGCACACTCGTCCAGATCTGTTAATGACGTGTCAAGTTCTAACCGTTTTTGTGTGTTCTGGGCTCTTTTTATAAGTTCTAGGGTGACAAAAATTTAAAACTATTAATTGAGCAAAATATTAATAAAAAATGACTAAAACCAAACTATGAGTCATGTCTTCCGCTTTTCGTTTTTATCGAGGATTCTTTTTAAAAGAGATGAATTTTTAAGTCTTTTCAAGTGCATGAAACTGTCGCTTTGTTGTTTGTCAGGACCGTAAATATAGCGAAAGAGGGAAAAAAGTGTCTGTATAGTTAGCTGTAGCAAAAAAAGGACTGGAGTTAAGCGCTATCAGCTTCACTGAGGGAAAATGCAAAAACATAGTAGGACATGTCATCAACTGCAATCTGAAGAATTTAAAAAAAACAGACAATTAACTTTTTTTACAAAACTAGCATCTTATGGCGGTTAGAGCTATGGCTCACCAGATAAACATCATAGCTGAAAAATGGTTGAAACAATAAAAAACTTTTCTTCCAATTTCTAACAAATCAAAGTCATTAAAACAATTTACTATAAAATTAAGTAATTAACACACCGGGCTATATACCGTTAACATACACATGAACTTCAATATTGAGTACATATCAGGCGAGAGTGACAAAAACGCCCAGAGGTGAAGGAATATAAAAAAATCACAGCAATTTTTCAGAAACGTGCTTTGTTTAAACAATAAATCGATAGGCTGTGAACTAAAGAAAGGTTAAAGGGAACAATTTGTGCTGCCATAGTGGGTAGTTGCAGTTCATTACTTTTAAATTAAGTGTCGAGGAAACAAAAAGAACACCAAATAGAGGCAAAACTGAAAAAGAAACACCGTTTCTTATTGAAACAGAGTGCCAAATTGGAAAAAAAACTAAACACTGCAAATATATTACAGAATGACAAAAAAAACAAAAAAAATTAGCTAAAGCTGAATAACTTATTATCAATTTATGAAAAACATTGTCAAAAAGTGAAAAACATTAGCTGTTAACTGCAAATATTAAATGAGTTCACCGATAATTTTTTAAAATTCAATACATTTTTCTACTGATATAGGCAAAAAAACAAGCCAAAACGTAGTGATAAAGTCATGAAGACCATAAACTATCAAGTCGAGGCATGAAATGTACGATTTGTTGGGTTTATGCCTCATTAGAAACTTTACCGGGCCTATTATTAGTGATGCTAAATGCTAAACAAAAAATACGACGAAAAGATACGGGCAGGAACTCAAAATTTCACTAAAATTTAATGAAGAGAGACAGCCTAAAAACCAAAAACTTTTACCTGTCCATTGACCTTTGAGATTTGTTAAAAAGTTTTATGATTTGAACTGGTCACCTTCTTCGCTCTAATTTTTATTCCGACGTGACTAAAATCACTACTGCAATTCGAATTCTCACTGACATCAAAGAAAAGAGATGTGAAAACAGATTTTAGAAAATCTACCCCCCCCCCCCCAACAAAAAACGAAATCCTTGAGGTCCTCCTACGAGACGTTCAAAGCCCTGTACTCCGCAGAATAAATTCACTACGTATCGCCGTAGTAATAGAGGGAAATTTTGTTGTTCTTTTTATTCCTATACGCTGTCAGCACCGTGGTGGACAGATTGCTGCCACCGTTTGCCAGTAAAGACGAGGGCACTGATTCACTGCTCTCAAAAATTCCATTATTTTGTTTCAAGAATTGGTGCTTGACGAAAATAACTTGTGCCTTTTCCGGGCACTCAAGTTTTCACAGCGCGTATAATTACTACATCAAATAACCCTAGCTTTACATAAAAAGCAAAATGCCAACTTTTATGCCTTGAGAAAAATGTAAAATTTATATAAAAACAAAAAAAAACTAGAGAAAAATCTGTAGGTTTTTTACTAAAAATTTTTGCATAGCCGAGTTCAAAGCACTCTCTAAAAAGAAAGTTTTTTTTCAAACTAAATGCTCGATGCAGTGACTAACGAATAGGAAAAACTTGAGCACTTGTGGTTCGCTTTCTAAAAAACGCTGTTTCTAAGAGATTGCGCTCAATCGTGAAATAGGCAATTTAAGACTTGCTTACTCGCATTTTTTGTTTATTTTTGGAGCAAAAAATTACGTTTTCCTATAATAGATTTTGTCCATTTATTTCTGTTAACTATTCCTGTTATTCCTATTCCTAAGTAGCGTGTAGATTTTGCCCATTTTTTATTGTTCACAATTTTTTTAGTTAAAGTTGATACAATTTTTCTCTGGATTTTCCCGAGATAATGAATGTCGGCTTGTCAATCACTAGCTATATTTTCATTAAGAAAATTAATTCTATATAATCAATCGAATGACCAAAAACCAAATACATAGGAGCAATGTAATTCAATTTTTGTAGCTCAGCTTTCAAAACAATTGTCTGTATTCTGTATTCCAACTACGATTATCTGAATTTGACGTTTTTAATAGGAAACGTGCGATTTTAGACAAAAAGTTACTACCCGAATTTCAGTTTTGAAAAGAGTGTGACTACTTCTGGAAAATTGAAAATAAATAAGTTTTTGTATGATCGTTGTAGGACAAATGAAAAGTCATACAAAATCATATATGACGGTTATCTAGTACGGTTACTCAGAACAATATATGACCAAGTAAGACTACTGAGAATTTTGTATGATGAGCAAGCGGGGAGCTTTTTAGAGTTATAACCTTTAGTTATGAGTGGCAGTCCGTTCAGAACCAGCACAAATTTGATTGGCTGCTGAATGCCGAACAAAAAACCTTTTTTGTGATAAAGAGATTAAAGAAGGTCTTGTAAGTTTATGCTTTACAAGCCTTTCTTTAATCTCTCTATGACAAAAAAAGTTCTTTATTCAGCGCTTGTTTCAATACACTTATCCTTAAATTTTTACTAGCTTCCATCAATTCGACTAAACTGAAGTTAAACTTTGAACTAAAAGTTAATTGTAGCAGAATCAATTCTATCTTAACTTATTAAATGTTCTGGATTTCTTTCACACGAGCTCATTAGATAATGACACGAAATTCTGACCTCGACAGTAACTGCCAGATTGGTTGCGGAACGGTTGGTATCCGCTGTTGCAGCGACAGCTGTATGTCCCTAATACGTTGATACAAGACCCATTCACACCACAATGCGGAGAGCCATATTTACACTCGTCAAAATCTAAATACCATAAAGAATCACCCAGGTTAAGGTGGTCTTTAATGATCAGACCACTGCAGACATAGATCATCCATGATCAGACTTCGAGCAGACTTTAACTAGGTATCGCATCTGAATAAGATTATCTTATTTCACACCAACCATTATGTGTTGTTACATAAGACGTCATTTGTTATTATGTAACTATCTAAACATGCCCACTATGCCCAATCAATTGATGGCACCTGTTCTGTAACTTGGAGAGGGGTGTAGTGCAAACGCACGCGGGGTACAGACCCGGGCTGAGCTCCCCGAACATTTTAGTACTGAACCATTTTAAATCCAGAAACTGTATATAGATATTTTCACACTTATTCATATCTGTTCATGTCAAAATATACACTGACCAGTCTTTATTCAGAGTAAAATTGTACTTCTGATTTTATCCTGATTTTGATGTGTCCGTAACTATATTATTATGCAATTATCAACCTAATGAACATTATTGTTTAATTTTTGTCAGCCTAAAAACATTCTGTTTCAAGCCTGTTTCAGCCCTGATTGTCAGCCTAAAATACAGTTTCTAAACTGTTTCAGCGCTGATTGTGCATCACTTGCCATGAATTTTCGCGCCATACTGGCTCACACCACGGGCATATTCACATCATGCTAAATCACACCACAGCCATATTCACATCATACTAAATCACACTACAGACATACCCACACCATACTACATCAAACCACTAGTAATTGAAAAGACGAGAACGTTGCACACAAAACGGAATTCAAAAACAACCCCAACGCACCCCGAACGCACCAAGAACGCACTTGTTTTGCCCTCTATCAGTATCCAGTGTCAGTATCAGCAGCAGTATGCTCTTAATATGAAGAATGTATGTAGCTGTTGTAACTGGCAACGTGTCCTCAAAAAATGGATGCATTATACAAGCTTTTCTGACATGAACAAGAAGTTTACTCAATTTCCAAAAAATTCTCGGTACTGTTTTTACTATGGAATTACTCTGAACAGTCTGAATAGTTGTTCTGTTTTTTTTCTGGACATAATGATCAACTTTTTGATGTAAATAAGCTGTTTCAGTACTGGTTTTACAAGTTAATATTAAAACAGGCAGGTTCAGTACAGAAATACTATGGGTGGTCAGTCCAGTGGCGGAATTGATCCTACACTTATTTTCTACATCTCTCTAACCTCAAGAGCCCAAAGGTTCTACGTCTTTTCACACTGATTCATTTTACCTAAAAACTTGCGTATCCCTAAAACGTGAATTTTATTAGGAAAAAAATTAAAACCGGGTTTAAGTGAAAGTGGCGAAACGAACAGCGGTGAAAAGCGATGAGCCAATTTCCTTGACACATTCAAAATGAAAAAGATTTTCTCATCAGCTAGAATTGGACATTTTAGACTACACACCAGTAAATTAACCTGACAGCACACCATAGACACATCCATAGGACCAGCTAAACCTCTACTGACCAAGCAAAATTTGAACTATGACCCAGGTACTTGAATTGCTCATACACCTCACGGTGCCGCTGTCATTTATCCGTCTTTATTTCACTCCTCTATCATTTCACACGGATGCTAATTACTCGTATAAAGAATGGGTACAAATGGTACATGATTGGCATGCTATTAAAATATTGCTGAGTTAAATGAATAGGGCTGAAAAGAAGTAGAATCTTTAATTAAAGTTCAGCCCCTACAAATTTTCAAAAATTTCACCCCTCCCCCATTATGCATTTTTTTTAATTTTTGGAAAGGGTTTTGACTAGCAGTAGTGACGAAACATCTTTTTCAATGCTGTTAATGCCCAGTATTAACTTCTCCATTTATTTCTGTAGTGCCCTGTTTTGTTGATTGTGAATCACTTTGTAAGGTTATAAGGTTAATGAAAGTCATGTAAAAAAGTGAAATGAGTTGTAACTTTTTGATGTCATGAAACCAAACAAGTAAACCAAACAATTGAAACTTAAAATAATGAGAACAAAAGAGACATGACACGATAAAGAAGGAAGGATAGACAACGTCGAGATCAAATGCGTTTAATTGAACTTTCGTTGACCATATTAAAAACTGACCTTCGCATCCTATGCTGTAGACAGAGCCACTAAACTGATATCCTTCCTTGCACTCACATAAATATCCACCCACAGAGTTATCGCACTTTTCAGAGTTCGCTCCACATACTGAGTGGCTGCATTCGTCTATATCTGCCAACAGAAAGATTTGTTCCACGTTTTATTCGAAAGAAAATGTGAGAAGTTTACTCTATTCTCACATTCTTTGTTCAGAAAAGTTTTGACTGCTCGGAGGAAATCTCAAATTATCATAAAAGGTATATAGATCAAAATTTCTGTGACTAAAATTCAACTACAATTTCATATCTCGAAATTTAAAAATTTGAAAACTTTGAATTTTAAATTTGAGACGTACTGTTTTAAATTTGCGACGTCTCAAATTTTAAATTTGAGACGTACTGTTCCCCCAAACTTTCGGCCAATTTGACCAATTTTTCAATCATTTTGTTGGTTTTTGATCCCTTGGGTGCCTTCTTTGATCTAAGAGCAAATGTGCTGAGAACTTAAACATCGACCTTAACCGGAAGACAGATGCCCAAAAAGCTGCGATGTACCTTGACGTACAATGGAATTAAAAAATAAAATGAAAATAAAAAGATAACAAGGGGGCTCGGTAAAGTGCGTACGCACATAATGCTCCGACCCCGCTCAACCACATTCTTGACTTAATCGGCTACCAAATGATGAAGAGATAGAAAACTTTCAATAACATACACATCGTTCTATAAACAACCAATGAAATACGATAACACCACGCTAGAGGGCCGATAAAACTTGTTGTTAATAGGACTACTGGAAAAGACTATAATAAAAATTAAATAACAAACATTAATTACGACCAAAACTCGATGTCTATATTTTCAAAAAAAATTATGATAAAATCAACCTTGCATCAGATAAAACCTAAACAAAACAAAATAACCTTTACTTCAATAGAAAAGATATGGGACCTGTTCTCAATGCGACTGGGTCACGAGTCGACAAACAGAGCAAAAAGGTGCGAAGATCAAAAACACTTTTCCTTTTTTGAAAACATTTAATTTCACAGTTATAAATGTCATCAGATATCAACTGAAATCACTAAAATTTTAAATTATATCTACATAGGAAGCAATTGAGACATGTCATCATCCAATGTTCGGTTGTGCAAAATTTCAAAGCCAATGGTATCAACGATTATTGTTATAATTTAAAAACAAACCAAACATCCTTTGAAATGTACAAATATATAAAAATCTAACATTTTATGAAATCTCGTGATAACAGTAGTAATAAAGACGAGAAACAAATGTTTGAAGCTAAAACCGTTATAAAGAATAATTTATAGCTCACTGGAAAGAGGTTGTAACCTGTATTTACAGAGACTGAGCTACAAATCGACCGAAAAACTATTAAGGCGAAGCACAAAAACTCAAACTTATTTTTTTAAAAAAACTTCAAAAGTCATAAGAGACTAAGGATTACAACAAAAAGCGATGGATTAAGTTTCAACACATCAGGAAGCCAATTGGTCCTGTTAACTATGAGACTAAGTCACGAGCCCACAAAAAACAAATAAAAAAAGAAGCCAAAACCTTGCGACCAAAAAATTTTGCAACATGACACTGTCCAAGGCACTATAATTATAAGACATTACCTGAAGGAACTGTAAATTGTCATTTTGAATTCATATTTACTTTAATGAGTCTCATATAGAAGGACTACTCAGACATGACAGCAAAAGAAATCCAAAAATGAAACAGTATAGAAATCTCGAAAATTTTATATGAAAGTAAATGGTCGAAGCAATCAATCAAAACGTAAAAACTAGCGCGAAAAAAAGTTTGAATCGATATTGAGAGTTCTAATAAGTGCGATTGAGTTACATGTTGACAAAAAAGCAAAAAAGAGACAGACGAAAATTAATTTTTTTTAATTTGATTTGAAAGTCATTAGAACAAACAGCTATAAACTGAAATCTTTAATTAGGTTGAGTTATACGCCTTGAGAAATCAAATGAAATCTATCATTATCAGGTATATGGCGTACAACTACGAAAAGAAAGACAAACATAGGATAAATCAAAAATACCTTCAACGTTTTGCTTGATAACTGTTTCTCAGCCAAAAAAGCATAAACTGCTCAACAAAAACAATTAACATATCCAAAACCGCTTTTCCCAACGTTGTGCATTTTCTCTAAAATGGCTTCTTTTAATAATATGATAAAGCCAAAAACGAGATAATTCGACAAGGAAACTTAATGAACTCACAAATTATGAAATTATGATCAAAATTAAAAGAAAAATTGAAGACGCGTAGTATCAAAATGAAGAAACCATTAGTTGAATATAAAACCATAACCGACATCAATTTTTTAATCACAGGAAGTAAGCTTCTGCCTGTTCTTACTTAGACTGCGCCCGAAGTTGGAAAAAGAAAATAAAAATGGCAAAGCTCAAAAATTCAACGGTATTTTTTTCTCAAAACAAATGTATTCAAAGTCCCAACAATAATTAGATAACAACTGAAAAAACTGTTGAGGTTGTTTTAAAATTTGTAAAAGCTAACTGGTTCTTTGAGTGGAGGCAATAAGTCATTGGGCAAAAAAGTATAAGAAATGAAAGCAAAACGCATTAATTCCACAAAATTTTGAAAACAATTGGTCAGAGCCATAAAGACCATGAGCCTAACTCTAAAACCATGGTACAGTATCGTTAGGTCTCGCTCATTATCAATAGTCTGTGTCATTAATTGAGCCCTGATTTCAATTTCTTGACCGTAATTTACATAAAAACAATTAAATAGCCGAAAAATTTTGAAAAAAAAAGTTCGCGCGCCTTTAAAATCTAAAAAAGTATTATCAAGAGGATCCATGGTGCAGTCAAGATCAGCCAAGATATTGCTGCGCGTCTAACAAAGCACTCAATTGCTGAAATGGTTGCGAAACATGTCAATTCTTTGCAAAGTTTTTCAGTTTGTCAAAAATAAATAATGCATTTTGTATAATTATCGAACTTAAATTTGCAAGAAATTGGCAAAATTATAATTCCATAAGACTCTTAAAGCCATCGGGAGTACAGATAGCCTTTTTTGAGCTGAAGAAGTATATGGCCGTAGTTTTAAGGTGTCTACTTCCAGCAAATTTAATGCAAGTGTGCTAAAAAAGCCATTTTTTTGACGAAAAAAGCCTGATTTTTGAAAAATCAGATCGAACAATTCAGCAATCCTCCTCTATCTTTAGAAATAAAATCAATAACTCTACAGTTATTACATATTTTGCAAAAGTTGACGAAAATTTGGTCAAAATTGACGAAAATTTGGTCAAAATGTGAATAAAACAGCTGAATTACGTCTAATTCAACGTAATACGCCACAAAACTTTCAACCTCGATAAATCTAGTGCAAGTTGACTCAATATTTAGGCTTTAACTTGTTCTAACATTTCTTTCGATGATTTATACTTTTGATATTATCAGTGTTTGAAAAAGTGCAAAGGTTCGATAAAAGAATTCAGTAGGATAAGTGAGGGAAGTAATTCAGAAATTACACGAGATATGAAAGGCTTTTGTATAACAAAAATGATCGCAAATTAAAAGTCTCTAAAAAGCAGGAACGGTCTTAAGATCCTGCAGTCCAGTGAATTAAGTGAACACAAGATCTGACTATAGTCCTTCTAAACTGAAGGGCTTCTGAGAGCCGATAAAGAAGATTACTCCATCTTCACATACGTTAAAAAAAGTGAGCTCAAACTACTGAAATGATTTTTTTCAAAAAGAGAACGAATGCTTTCAGAGTACTGAAAACTCATAATCCCACGCTGAATGCCGCTTTTCAGGAATTGAACCATCTTTCGTGAAAATAAATGATGAAAGAAGTCAACAAAGCAACAAAATAAAATTTTGCCAATACAAAAGTTTACTGTTTTCCCAATCATAAATGATAGTCCAGTCTTTCAAACTCCTGAAAAAAAAATATTGACACTTTTTAACTCATAGTTTTATCCCAAATTTGAAAATATTTTTAATCTATTTGTAACGGCACAAAAGAAAGTGGTAACCAAAAACCAGGAAAACTTGGCAGCGATCAAAAAGTTATCCATTTTTCAAGGAAGTGAAAAGTGTGCATCACAAGAAACATCATTCTGAATACATCATAAAAATTAACAATTTTTTGAGTGCAGTATAAGAAGGAACCTAGTACTTGTCAGTTATGACAAAAAGTAACAAAACAAACAAAAAACTAAAGTTGGCCTATATTTTTTAATATCGATATCATCAATATCATCAAAGAACATTGAACAAGCATTAAAACCGTTCAAAAAAAAGTTAATTATCAAATTTTGAGAAAGTACTACGACAGTAACAAAATAAAACGAAAAGGACAAATTTTCAAATACGGTTTTGTATAAAGCCAATTAGACAACTCACTTTTAAAAATCCATATAATAACAACAGCAAACAGAGAAAAAGGAATGAAAAGCAAACATGGGAAAACAATACCAACTCATTGACATTCCTCCTGAACAATTGGTTTTCACATGTATCATTGATACATAGGACCAATGACTGAAACTGTCAATTTTTCAGTGTCTGCAAAAAGGAAACGAAAACAACAGATTTCCGAAACAGTTTCAAATTATACTTGCGTGCATAGATCTTGTATACAATTAAAGAACGGCCTCAATTTATGGAACTGTATGTGCAATGCAGAAAGGTAATTTAAAGCTTGAAAATTGAAAAAGAAATGAAAAAAGTTAATTGATTTTATAAATTCTGATCGCAACTTTCACTTTTAACAGCTTTTCTCTTAACAACTTACTTTATATAGGAGAAATCATTCGATCCTGAAAGACCTCTTAGCAAGCTTAGAGATCATTTACAGATTTGGGTCTTTCTATATAATAACTATACCTCAAAATTTCTATAACACCATTTAGGTTCTTAAATTTTACTTGTTTTAACAGCCCAAGAATAAGATAATGCACTTCAAGTTAGGCTAATGAGCAAGCGAGACGCATAATTTTCTTAGATTGGTATCCGTTAATGTTACAACCGTTTTTCCTTTCTCGAGTTCTTTCTGATTGCTTCAGCTGTTCCTCCAATCAGTACTTTTCTCATAAACATTTCATCATGCGATACTTGTGAGGAGTATTATGGGCCACAAAAACTTGAACTCATTTTGTAAATTTTAAATGTGTGTGACATCTTGCTAAAAATTTGCTGCAACGTTGTCTTCTAGAAAATTTTTGCATCCAAATTTTTCTGAATTGAGCTACAAAGGGTTTTGGTTTTTTACATAGGCAGCTTTCTATATTCGTTCAACCATACTGTTCTAGAGCAGTTCGGCCGACGATATTCAGTTAAAAGTTGCAATTGCTTGCCTTTTTAGGATCTATTATACTCTCTGTTGCGCTCTCAAAACCCGTTTCATATAAGCTCTAAAACCTTTTTGACACCTTTGTGTCATTTCTCCCCATTCTGTGCTAGAGTAAGGCACAACTGAAGGCTGCTTTACAAAAGTAAGGCACAAAACCTACATCAACGCGTTCCTTGAAGTCAATTCAACCAAAGTCTATGGTGCCATTTTCTCTCCTTGTTCTTCCTTTCTCTCTCCTGTTATACCTTCTTCCTTTCTCTCTCTCTCTCTCTCTCTCTCTCTCTCTCTTTCTATTGTCTGGTTTCTCGTTTTCAAACGCTTAGCTACCTTTGCGGTCTCTGCAATCCTGGACTTTTTCTTTTTTCTTCTTCATTTTTTTTACTACCTCTCTCTCTCCCTCCCCATCTCTTTCTCTCTCTCTCTCTCTCTCTCTCTCTCTCTTTATATATATATATATATATATATATATATATATATATATATATGTATATTTTTATATATTTATATATATATATATATATATATAAATTTATATATCCTTGTGTGTGGTGGTTGTGTTTTCCCCCTCACTCAGTTGCCCTCTCTCCGTCTCTCTCATACGCATCATTTCCTGATTTTTTTCTCTTTTCATCCCAGAGGTCATATTTACCTCCTTTTCTATTTTTTCTCTATATAACAGTACTCTCTTTGTATTTATGTTTCTCTGTCCCTCGCTTTCTCTCTTGTCTTTTGTTTGTGCACGTTATTTCTCTCTCCCGCTCGGCTGCAACGCTATCTCCTTCTCTACGCTTCTTTTCTCTCTCTCTCTCTCTCTAAATCTCCTTTTCCCCTGATTTCTGTTGAAACGTATCTCTTTCGTCTTCCTTCTTTTTTCATCATTTCGTTCTCTCGCTTTCTCTATCTCTCTCTCTCTCTCTCTCTCTCTCTCTCTCTCTCTCTCTCTTGTGTCTTTTTTTGCCCTTACTTGATGTTGTTTTGGGTCTTTTTTCTCTTCGTGCTATCTCTCTCTCTCTCTCTCTCTTTCTGTATCTCAGCATCTGTTTCTCTCTCTCTCTCTCTCTCTCTCTCTCTCTCTCTCTCTCTCTCTCTGTCTCGGTCTCTTCCTCTCGTGTTTACCATCTTCCTCTCGTGCCCACTTTTGCTCTGTTGTCTCATTTTTCGTCTCTTAGTTAAATATCCTCTGTCCCCGTTTTTCTCTCAAATCTTTCACGCTTTCAGTCTCTCCTTCCTTTTCTCTCTTTTTCCTCTCTCTCTCTCTCTCTCTCTCTCTCTCTCTCTCTTTCTCTCAATTTCTTTCTTTCTCTCTCGTTTCTTTCTCCTTTTCACCTTTTCGTTTTTCTGTGTTTTTCTCTCTGCTCTATTATTAATCCCATGTCATCTAGGGACGAAAAATGCACTGTGCTAGCCTGGCTTTTTTCACTGTCATTTGCGACCCCTTTTATATTGATCAAAGGAAGAGTTTTGGTGCTTTTAAAACATTTTGATAAAATTTCATCAAAAATTTAGCGGCAAATTTTTTCACGATCTTCTTATAGATGATTTTTATTATTTTCCAGTGCATACATATTTTAGCATGGGTTTTGATAAAGCTCAAGTTAGTTTTAAGCTCAACGCTAATGATTGCTCTAAGTCACGCTTGCAAAATCAGTTGAATAGATAAAAGCGACATGAAAAGAAGAACAAAATTGTTTTCTTCGTTTTTGGGTCCTCGATTAATTGAAAGTTAAAGTGAGCCTGTCAGACGAGCAGAGATAACTGCAGAACAGCTCCGATCGGCCTACAGCCTTTCAGCCATAATAGCAAAGACAATATGATAGGATGAAACGGAGTTTTTGCTGGAATTATCTGAAACACAAACACTTTGTGCTAATGCCAGTATATCTGCAATAGACTTTTCGATGCAGAGATACGATAACATATTGTGCCACGCAGAGAGTCACACGAGTATTCTTGGTTTCTTGGACAGTCTGTTGATTATTAGGAAAAATCAAAAGCTGTCAGACAATCTTCAAAAATTCAAACGCTGAACTTCAATCTGCATGTTTTACTGATTTCAATTTATATTATGCACTTCTTCCATGTGTCCACCTTCATAGAAATCCTGGATTCGTAGGTTATTTAGGAATGTACGTTTTTTAAGTTACTTGTCTTTCTATCTGAATTCAAATATTGATCTTATCAAACACTGAACAATTTTGCTGCTGAAGACAATTTTTTCAAGTTTTTCAGTCGGAATTATGTTAGTTGAAATGTCACTAAAAATTTGATTTGGTATTTTCTTGCTTTAAACAGATTCTATTTAATGACAAATAATACCGTCCTGTAAAATTTTAGTTCAAAGCCGTGCACGTACCTTTAGACCAGTGCAAAAGAAATTCATTTCTAGAGTTCATCGGGGAATTCTACGGTTCATGACAATAATCTGTTGAAATTAAAGAGCTCCCATGTCAAGATGTCAACTTACCAATGCATTCACTCGTATTTCCGGCTGTCCCAAATTCAAACCCCTGTTGACATAAACATGAGTAGGATAGAGGGTAGTTGATGCACCCAAAGCTGTTCACACCGCATACATTATTCTCCAGGCACTCGTCGATATCTGAAGTTATAGTGCATCAGTAATAATATATCGATATACTGAATCATCATATTAGCAAAAAGAATTCAATATCCAGTGTAATCTCATAGTATCCCGGGACAACCCCGTAAATCAAAAAAGCTATAAAATTACAACATCATATTACGCATATAATGGCGTCTATGAAAAGTTACATTCAGAAAAATTTCATTGGTGAAACTTTAAAAGGTGAATTTCTTTAAAGTAGTCCGAAAAAGAGCAAAAACAAAACGCAAAAAAAAACAGAAGAAAAAAATCTAATAAATTTTTCCCCTAAAAATCGATTGTATTTTAAAAACATGACGTGACTCTCTGCGTCAAGTTGTTCAACGTTACTCATATTTTTTTAATAAAGATTCCATTCCCTAGGGATTTTAAAACAGCAAAATATCTTTCTTTTGGGTCGATACTTAAGTAAGAAATGCAAAAACTTCGGCTATATTTGAAATAAAAAATCAACTTTATTTCTTATGAAAACAATTGTCGTAAACTCAAACTACTAAAGGAATTATACAATGCCATGTCAATTTAGAGAAGTTTTAATGCTTGCCATTAATAAGATTACGAGACAATACAAACGACAAAATACAGGAAAAAATTGCGGTAAAACTTATTATCTAATTTTGAAAGCACATTGTAGTAAACAAAACAAAACACCATCAGATGAAACCTCAAATAAACAAAATCAATTGTCCTTATCTATCCACAAAAAATATGCGGCCTGTTCATAATGGGACCAGATAAGCAGTCGAAATACAGAAAAAAAAGAGCAAAGTTTAAAAAAATATCGAACTTTTCTAAACTAAATAACCTCAAAAGTCATAGAAAACATTAGCTTTTTAAAAACAAAACTCTGGATAAATTTACTTGTAAACCTCAAGAAGTTAAAGGACGCTGTTTCTGGTGATACTAAGCATGAGAACAGGACTGCCAAATAGCTAGAGATATGGAAATGAAAAAAAAAACTAACAAAAAACAAAAACACAAAAAATATTGAATCCATTATTATCATCAGCTAGTCATTGAATAATTTTCATTATCATTTCAATTATTATTTGTGTTGTTTCTTTTAATTCTTGCAACAAAAAGATTGAATAGGTTCACTTGGATCTCGTTTCAAAATTAATGCGTTTTGTTAGTAACGCAAAAATTTCAAAGGATTTTAACAAAAAGATGCACAAAAATTGATCATTTAGGAAATCTTTAATAAAATGAATGGTGTGCAAATGGGAAAAATAAAAAAAGCAAAAATTTGAAAGTGAATAAAGTCAAAATCAACAAAAATTATTAGCTATCAAATCGCAGCTTTGAATAAGTTCATTATCACCTTAAAAATTATTTAGACCTTTCATTTTCTTAGATTAAAAAAAGGAAAACAATTAAGACAGATGGAAACCAGAATATTTAAAAAAATGCGAGACAAAATTGTCAAACTTACATAAAAAATTAAAATATTTTTTGATCAATTAAATATAATTTTTGCAACACCAGTCGGATTTTTCTGTATGGTCACCACGTCACCAAAAAAATTTGAAAAATATATATATGATCAGAGCTACTAAAATCAATAGACCTCAACAGGAAGCATCCAACACCTTAATTTATACCTCAATTGGAAACCACTGAGCCAATTGTTCGAAAATCCGAATGAAGCCTTGGAGTAAAAAGAATGACAACAAATAAAAGCGAAAACCAATATATCATTAGACAACCCAAAAAGAATTCGGGATTCAAGATTCCGAGAAAAACGAATGCAAATCCTGCAGTGGAGAGAAAAAAGTTAACACTCAAACAGTTAATTCTTCCTCTCAAAAACAGTCGGACCCCTCCCTTCTGCCCAAAACGGATGTCAGTGCACATATGAGTATAAAAAGGGCGTATGAAAAATATCTTTTGAATGCTTTGTAATAACATTACATAAAAGGGCATTTTATAAACTAAATTTATTTATCCAATTTTACTAAGCACTGTCACATTAGAACTGACATATAACACATCTTGAAAATAATTCGTCGTTGAAGTAACATTATGTGAACAGACAGCATACCAACAATATTCGGCATCAAGTCAAAGCAGTTCAACATAAAAAAGATGGCCAAATTTATTCCACTAGAACCTTTTTCGAAGTTCATGGCAGAAGTTTTCCTAAAAAGTTTTTATTAGAAAAGAAGTGAAACTATTTTGCTGATGACACCATAAAAAACAAAAAAAATTGAGAGATTTTTTTTTGAAATGTGTTCCTTTTTAGTTTCATATACCCTTTACAATAAAAATTGGTACGACGCCAATTAAAACTTATAGAAAATATCTTTAAAAATGATTTCATGGATCATTGTTATGCGTGACAAAAATGCAACAATCAGATTTCACAGCTCTCAATAGAAAAACATCTCTTGAAGTTTAAGCGTAAAAAACAAATGAGGTAATCGGAAAACCTGGTTAGGATTTAAACCCTGCTTAGCATTTTAAAGTTTCTCATTGAAAAATTTGCTCAATTAAACGACCCCTCAGTTTTTTTAGGAGTAAAAATTTCTTTTTTTGCTGATATTGCTCTGTTGTTTTTTTTATCAAGTTAAACTTATATCTCCTATATTGAGGTTATTTGTCCAAACTTATCCCTGCAATTGTTTTCACAGATCGCTTCAAAAATTGGAACAAACAAAATATAATCCTCAACAGTAAGCGTCAAACCTCAATTGGAAGCCACTGAGATAATTCAATAAACAGAAAAACGCCTAGGAGTAAAAATAATGACAACAAATCAAAGTAAAAACCAAATATTCAATAGACAACGCAAGAAGAATTCGAGATTCAAGATTCTGAGAAAAACGAATACAAATTTTGCAGTGGAGAGAAAAAAGTTAACACTCAACTAGTTAACAATGTCTGACCCCTCCCTTCTGTCCAAAACGGTTGTCAGTGCACATGTGAGTATAAAATGGACTTTATCAAATGGTTAAGTACCAAAAAATATGTTTTGAATGCTTTATAATTAGATTAAATAAAAGGGCCTTTTATAAATTAAATTTATTTACCTAAATTTTCTTAGCACTACCACGATCTGACATGGAAGACTGCTTGAAATGAATGCGTCACTGCGCTAACACGGTTTGAGCAGACAGCATACCAACAATATTTGGCATTATGTCAATACAAATTAAACTCAGAAAATGGCCCAATTACATCCACCAGAACTTTTTTAGAAGTTCATGGCAGAACTTTCCTAAAATCTTTTTATTAGGAAAGAAGTGAAGCTATTTTTTATTATGCCACCATAAGGGATAAAAAATTGAGAGAAATTTTTCTGTGAAATGCGTTCTTTTTGTTCGATTTCACCTTTAAAAATCAAATTGACATCACGCCAATTGAAACTCTTAGAAAATATATTCAAAATTAGAATCCATGGATCATTTTTATAAGTAACAATAAAGCTACAGTCAGATTTCACTGCTCTAATTTGAAAAACATCTGTTGAATTTTAGGCGTAGAAAACAAATGCGGTCATGGGAAAACCTGGTCAGGATTTGAACCCTGCTTAGGATTTTAAAGTTTCTCATTAAAAACTTAGTTCAATTGAGCGACCCCTCAGTATTTTTTCAGGAGTAAAAATTTCTTTTTTGCTGATATTGCTCTGTTGCTTTTATTTTTCAAGTTTTAAAATTATATCTCCTATATTGAGATTATTTGTCCAAAGATATCTCTGCAATTGTTTTAACAGATTGCTGCAAAAATTAGAACAACCAATAAATAATCCTCAACAGGAAGCGTCAAAACTGAATTGGAAGCCATTGAGATCATTCAATAAACAGAAAAACGCCTAGGATTAAAAATAACGACAAAAAATAAAAGTAAAAACCAATATTCATCAGACAACGCAAGAAGAATTTGAGATTCAAGATTCCGAGAAAAACGAATGCAAATCTTGCAGTGTAGAGAAAAATGTTAACACTCAACCAGTTAACTTTTCCTCTCAAACACAGACTGACCCCTCCCTTCCGTCCAAAGCGGATGTCAGTGCACGTGCACAAAAGAGTATAAAATGGACTTTGTCAATTGGAAAAGAGCCAAAAAATGTCTTTTGATTGCTTTGTAATAATATTACATAAAAAAGCACTTCATAAACAGAATTTATTTTTTAAAATTTACTAAGCACTACCTCATTCTGACATATAACACTTCTTGAAGAGAATATTTCGTTGAGGGAACATTATGTGAGCAGATAGCATACCAAGAACATTTGGCATCAATTCAATGCAGTTCAATCTCAAAAAATGGCCCAATTAATGCCACTAGAACTTTTTTTGAAGTTCATGGCTGAAATTTTCCTAAACAGTTTTTATTAGAAAAGAAGTGAAACTATTTTTGCTTATACCACGATAAAAAATAAAAAAAATTGAGAGAATTTTTTTGAGAAGTGTGTTGTCTTTTTCCTTCATTGCACCTTTTCAAATAAAACTGATATGACGCCAATTGAAACTTATAGAAAATATCTTTAGAATTTGATTTCCTGGATCATTGGAAAAATATCGAACTTTTCTAAACTAAATAACCTCAAAAGTCATAGAAAACATTAGCTTTTTAAAAACAAAACTCTGGATAAATTTACTTGTAAACCTCAAGAAGTTAAAGGACGCTGTTTCTGGTGATACTAAGCATGAGAACAGGACTGCCAAATAGCTAGAGATATGGAAATGAAAAAAAAAACTAACAAAAAACAAAAACACAAAAAATATTGAATCAATTATTATCATCAGCTAGTCATTGAATAATTTTCATTATCATTTCAATTATTATTTGTGTTGTTTCTTTTAATTCTTGCAACAAAAAGATTGAATAGGTTCACTTGGATCTCGTTTCAAAATTAATGCGTTTTGTTAGTAACGCAAAAATTTCAAAGGATTTTAACAAAAAGATGCACAAAAATTGATCATTTAGGAAATCTTTAATAAAATGAATGGTGTGCAAATGGGAAAAATAAAAAAAGCAAAAATTTGAAAGTGAATAAAGTCAAAATCAACAAAAATTATTAGCTATCAAATCGCAGCTTTGAATAAGTTCATTATCACCTTAAAAATTATTTAGACCTTTCATTTTCTTAGATTAAAAAAAGGAAAACAATTAAGACAGATGGAAACCAGAATATTTAAAAAAATGCGAGACAAAATTGTCAAACTTACATAAAAAATTAAAATATTTTTTGATCAATTAAATATAATTTTTGCAACACCAGTCGGATTTTTCTGTATGGTCACCACGTCACCAAAAAAATTTGAAAAATATATATATGATCAGAGCTACTAAAATCAATAGACCTCAACAGGAAGCATCCAACACCTTAATTTATACCTCAATTGGAAGCCACTGAGCCAATTGTTCGAAAATCCGAATGAAGCCTTGGAGTAAAAAGAATGACAACAAATAAAAGCGAAAACCAATATATCATTAGACAACCCAAAAAGAATTCGGGATTCAAGATTCCGAGAAAAACGAATGCAAATCCTGCAGTGGAGAGAAAAAAGTTAACACTCAAACAGTTAATTCTTCCTCTCAAAAACAGTCGGACCCCTCCCTTCTGCCCAAAACGGATGTCAGTGCACATATGAGTATAAAAAGGGCGTATGAAAAATATCTTTTGAATGCTTTGTAATAATATTACCTAAAAAACCACTTCATAAACTAAAATTATTTATCAAAATTTACTAAGCATTGCCTCATTCTGACATATAACACTTCTTGAAAAGAATACTTCGTTGAGGGAACATTATGTGAGCAGACAGCATACCAACAATATTCGGCATCAATTCAATGCAGTTCAATCTCAAAAAATGGCCCAATTAATGCCACTAGAACTTTTTTTGAAGTTCATGGCTGAAATTTTCCTAAACAGTTTTTATTAGAAAAGAAGTGAAACTATTTTTGCTTATACCACGATAAAAAATAAAAAAAAATTGAGAGAATTTTTTTGAGAAGTGTGTTGTCTTTTTCCTTCATTGCACCTTTTCAAATAAAACTGATATGACGCCAATTGAAACTTATAGAAAATATCTTTAGAATTTGATTTCCTGGATCATTGTTATACGTAACAAAAAGCAACAATCAGGTTTTACAGCTCTAATTTGAAAAAAATCTGCTGAAATTTAAGCGTAAAAATTAAATGAGGAAATGGGAAAACCTGGTTTGGATTAGAACCCTGCTTAGGATTTTAAAAATTCTCATTGAAAAATTTGCTCAATTGAAGGACCACTCAGTTTTTTTTCAGGAGTAAAAATTACTTTTTTGCTGATATTGCTCTGTTGTTTTTGTTTATCAAGCTAAATTTATATCTCTTATATTGAGATTATTTGTCTCTACATATCTCTGCAATTGTTTTACAGATCGCTGCAAAACTTGGAACAAGTAATAATAAATCATCCTCAAAAGGAAGCATCAAAGCTCACTGAGACCATTCAATAAACAAAATAACGCCTATGAGTAAAAAGAATGACAATAAATAAAAGTAAAAACCAAAATTTCATTAAACAACGCAAGAAGAATTCGAGATTCAAGATTCGGAGAAAAACGAATACAAATCTTGCAGTGTACAGAAAGAACTTAACACTCAACCAGTTAATTTTCCTCTCAAATACAGACTGACCCCTCCCTTCCGTCCAAAGCGTATGTCAGTGCACATATGAGGATAAAATGAACTTTGTCAAATGGAAAAGAGCCGAAAAATATGTTTTGAATGCTTTGTAGTTAGATTATATAAAAGGGCATTTTAAAAACTAATTTTATTTACCTAAATTTACTTAACACTACCACGGTCTGACATGGAAGACTGCTTGAAATGAATGATGCGTCACTGAGCTAACATTAATTGAGTAGACAGCATATCAACAATATTTGGCATTATGTTAAAGCAGTTCAAACTCAAAAAATGGCCCAATATCTGCCACTAGAACTTTTTCGATGTTCATGGCAGAAGTTTTCCTAAAATATTTTTAATTGGAAAAAAGTGAAACTATTTTTGTTTATGCCGCCATAAGGGATAAAAAAATGAGAGTGATAAAATTGAGAGGGACAAAAAAATTTTTTCTGTGAAATGCGTTCCTTTTTGTTTCATTTCACCTTTACAAATAAAATTGATATGACGCCAATTAAAACTAATAGGAAATATCTTCCAAATCAGATTGTGGATCATTGTTATACGTAACAAAAAGCAACAATCAGATTTCACAGCTCTAATTTGAAAAACATCTGTTGAATTTTAAGCGTAAAAAACAATTGAGGTCATGGGAAAACCTGGTTAGGATTCGAACCCTGATTAGGATTTTAAAGTTTCTCATTGAAAAATTTGCTCAACTGAGCGACTACTCAGTTGTTCTTCAGGAGTAAAGATTTCTTTTTTGGTGATTTTGCTGTATTATTTTTGTTTATTTTATCAAGGTAAAATTATATCTATTATATTGAGATTGTCAAAACATATCTCTGCGATTAATTTTACATCGCTTCAAATGTGGTTGAATCTACAGGCTTCAGAACTGAAAATTGGAACAACGGACCGACCCCAAATACGGTATTTGGCGTTTAAAAAACTGCAGATCGGAACAATTCAAATGGTGAAATTGGGGCTCAAAACTTGACAGCCGCTTTTTATTACTTTACTTCATTTGCTCCGATTTTTGTAAAACTAATGACCTACTGAATTCGCACTGCATTTAAACTGTCTTCTTAGAAGCGGATTCTTTCTGTTGGACACAATAGTCATTTCAAGGTTTTGTCCATATTGTGAGCTTGAAACGGCCAACGGAAAGTTTAATGGCCCAGTGTTGACCATCGATGCATTATAAGACTATTGTCTCGTAAGAATTTAAATCAAGCCAAGCAATATTGCAGACTTCTCCTGAATGAAATCAGCCCAGTTTTCTGGCGCGTTTTCAGTAATAGACATTGATAACTTATTTGGATATTACAAAATTGACTGATCTAATACACCTGGGAAAGATCGGATCAGTAACTTCACCGCAGTTTATGGGTAGCGCTTAACAGATGCTAACACTCCTACGTGCGTCAGTGAAACCAGTCAGTTTGCCATCAATTACTGTTTTCAGAAAAAAAAATTAGTTGCCGAAACAAAAATTTTCGGTCGATTAGAATTTTTTTGCATATTACACCCACATGGACATAAAGAAACAACCACACGGAGCAATTGTAAAAGCATGAAAACAAAAAAATAAAAATATCAGCAGAGAAATTCAATTTTACACTTTGCTGGTTCCGAGACATACTTCTCAGAGTTCCTCTCAGAGAACAATATGATCTATTTGAGTTTTATATAAGCATGCTCTGATTATGAAAAGGGAACAAAAACTATAGGTTGACGAATGAAATTAAACAACTGATAGCAGCAAAACGCCAACTTAAAAATAATTTCAAATTCAGTCAAAAGATTGACACATTTAACTGAAACAAAATAACTAAACTTGATAAACAAAAAATAAGAACTTGTTCATCAACAGCTTTCACATAGCATGTTAAAAGCTTGTAGATCTTCACAACGAAAACAGAGTTTTTAAAAAAAACTAGGGGGTTGCTTTTGAAATCAGACATTGACTTTGCAGCAAGCACCATAAAAACTTCAAAAATTTGTCGATTTAGAATAGACTTAGGTGCCAAGTTCAGAAGTCAATTTTACCTTGTCTTAGGTAAAACGGCAACTGCTATTCGATCGTTATATCTTTCTAGAGACAGCATTTCTTTGAGAAAAACCTTATTTTTCATATCAGTTTTTTATTGTTTTTTTGGTGCAGTTTTCTTTCAGAACTATTCTGCAAAACAAGACATCATATTTTGTTATATCCTTCCAAATTTTGGATCACTGTCGACATCTACCAATTGAATCACAGCCACAGCCTTGCGGTTGGACTTAGTTTCAAAAATCAAGGAACTAAAGAAATGGGGAACATCGGAAAGTCTTAGGAAATTGGCAAAGAGGTTAAAGAAACGAATTCTTAGCAGATGGGTTAACAGGCCATTGATAGTAAAAAGTGTTGAAAAAACAAAAACACCGCCGTGATATCGGGAAACAACATCTGGGGAAACGTAGACAACGTTATCAAAATTGCTAGCGAAATTTTGCGCTAAGACACCTGGCACCTGGAAAAAACACCATTGAATAGACAGTTTTCTTTTACTAATTATTGGAAAAATCAAAATGTCGAATAAAAATTTGTTTGAAAGTATTACTACATTTAAAGAATTATGTAAGTAAAATCAGTTTCTCGGATTATGTCAATTTTAACCAAATGGTTATATTTTCAATTTTACATTTTTTTTTTAAATTCAAATAATTTGGCATTGAAACATCATATCGACAAAAAAGTCGTCCATTTGATTCCATTTTCATGATAACTGTTTAAATTCTGAAAAATTTATCCTTCGAAATGTTACCAAAAAACTCTTAGACTTAGTAGTGTAGCAGTAGAAACACTGGATGTACACCTCCAACCAATCAAAGACTGAGAAGACGCTATTTTCTTATATAAAGCGCATGCTCCATTGACTCTAGTCAGTCTGCTAGTTTAGATACACCATATGTATATTCTTGACTCAAGTGCTGTATTGTATTACCACCGTATTAATAGAAGTTTATCTTCAGTGTTTTACACAGTCGGTTAGTCTTAGAGATGTAGGTGAGCCTACTTCACGGGCAGAAATAAGTAGCCCTAGCTCTTTATACCTAAAGGCTGTAAAAGAAGCCCATAAAAAGCCCACTTTAACTGGTGCGACCAATGAGTTAACAAACTCTCTTGAGAAAAAGACTTAGAGCTAGCTTATATAAATTTATACTCTTTTTACCCTTAAAATTTGGAAAACGGGGAACAAAACCTCAAAAACTTATTAAAAAAATAAACATAAAAGCATAAGTTTTAAGAAAATGAGCAGTGACACTGGTCAAACGTCATCAAATTTGGACACACATTCCGAAGAATTTCAATTACTTGTTCCTACACAACAGAACAAACGTCTCATACATAAAATTCTACCATTTAAAATCACACAATTTCAAAAACAAGATGAACTAAACCTAATGTTAGACACAGCAAAACAACTTAAAAACCATTATTTTGCAGTAGAGCTACAGGTTGTCCTCTCTTTACCGGATAAAGCTTTTCGGAGCTTACTCACCATGTATTAAACTTCACTGAAAGTTTAAGGGAATAAATAGCTCACGCCTCAGCTAAAAGATGGAATTTCAACAGAAGGAAACCTGGTAAATCCGATTGGTAAAACCCTGTACCAGATAGAGATAAACAGAAATCTCCTTGTACAACCGACAGAGACTACAGACTAAAAGCGACCTTCCAGTTGGGAACAAATCCTCACTACAGGACAGTGAGAGACAGTTGGGTACTTAGACAGGCCTGAAGTTACTGGCCATTACACACTGTAACTGGCATCTTCACTGGTTTCACACTTGAGTGGACTACTCACTGACGACACTAGTCAACACTTTACTGAAAGGGGCTTCAGACGACGGCACAAATCACAAGCCCACTTTGACGGCCATACGACTCAGCGCTTCACTACACAACAAGGATAACACATCCCTCACATTTCTGCTACAATTAACAAATTCGGATTTAAAATTCTTAACCCTGGATGGATGTAGCAGTAGCAATACTGGATGTACACCTCCAACTAATCAGAGACTGAGAAGACGCCATTCTCTTTTATAAAGCGCATGCTCCACTAGCTCTAGTCAGTCTGTTAGTTCAGATATACCATGTGTATACTCTTGACTCTGTATTGTATTACCACCGTATTAATAGAAGTTTATCTTTAGTGTTTTTCAGAGTCGGTTAGTCTTAGAGATATAGGTGAGTCTACTTCGCGCGCCGAAAAAAATAGCCCTAGCTTTTTATACCTTAAGGTTGTAAATGGAGCCCATAAAAGTTCCGCCTTAGTAGAGTATTTGAATAGAACTGTTTTTCCTTCTGTTCATTTTTTTTCTCAAAAACATACTTTGTACTTGAATTTTACATTTTACACTAAAATTCAGAAAATCTGTGGTGGTTCTTTGTTTTGAAAACCCCTAACCTGATATGTTTTTTGTTTCTTTTGTATATTAAACTAAACGCTTAATCGCACTGTTTTAGTTTTTAAAAAATCATATCCTTGTTCTGTCATATGTTCGAGATCGTTTATAATATCGACTTTATTAGACAGTGAAAAATTTGTACAATATTGTTTTTTTTTGATTTTTCATATCGTTCAACTCCTGCGGAAAATATAGCTCATGCTAGAGATCTTAAATTGAGACTCAAAAACTGCATCACATCTAACAAGCAATTATTTTGAGGATTGATCGATTAAAATAAGGCAATCTCTCTTTGTGAAGAAAACATTGCGCCGACAGTTTAAATACAGTATAGTTTTGACAGCATCAGTGATATCATTTTAATATATCAATTTGCTATCTTTTTCACATGAAAAGGAAAATGGAATTCGAATTGTAAGCATGAGTTCATGTTTGTATCAAATTGTTTGAGAAACAGTTTAATTTGGCCATTAAAGCTAATGTAAACAGAAGTAAAATGGACTACAATTCAATTTTGAGTCAGAGGCGTCGCATACTTCCACAATAACTAAAAGCAGAACTGCTGTTTTGGATGATCAATTGCGGCCTTTACCTACGGCCATTTAGATATAGTAGCAGTAGAAGTACTGGATGTACTCCTCCAACCAATCAGAGACTGAGGAGACACTATTCTCTTAGAATAAATAATCCTCAACAGGAGGCATCAAACCTCAATCGGAAGCCACTGAGATCATTCAACAAACAGAATAACGACTAGGAGTAAAAAGAATGACAAAAAATAAAAATAAAAACCAAAAACTCATTGAACAACGCAAGAAGAATTCGAGATTCAAGATTTGGAGAAAAACGAATACAAATCTTGCAGTGGAGAGAAAAAAGTTAACACTCAACCAGTTAACTTTTCCTCTCAAACACAGTCTGACCCCTCCCTTCCGTCCAAAACGGATGTCAGTGCACATACGAGTATAAATTGGATTTTATCAAATGGAAAAGAGTCGAAAAATATGTTTTGAATGCTTTGTAATTAGATTACATAAAAGGGCATTTTATAAACTGAAGTTATTTACCTAAATTTACTTAGCACTTACAGACAACATAAAGTAAAACAGAATACGGTTTAGTGCATAGTGGTTTGAGACAGAATTTTCATATTGAGAGATATCATTTTGTGATCACCCCTAAAATGAACCAAATCAGAAAAGCAATTGATCGCTACGAAAAATTAATCGTTTCTACTGCGAAATGTAATAAAGGAAACTTGCATATGGACTCAGATCGAAGTTCAGCTGCCCCTGCTTTTTCTATACTTTTACCTTCGCATTCGTTCTCGTCCGGGGGGTTGGTGGGCTGTGCCCCTTGGAGACACCCCCAGCACATGTATCCCCCCTCAGTATCCTCACAATCTTGCAACCTCTCTGTGAGACAGTAGATGGAGCCATGACTCACACAGGTTGCACTCGTTGCTGTTAACACATGTTGACATTAAAGCTACAGTATCGTATGCATCGAAAAACAACAGCATCCAAGTTTTTCCAAGTTTTTTCCAAGTTATTTTTGAAAGCACGCTTCAAAGAAACGTTCAGCATTTTTAGAAAAAAGTTCAAAAAATTATTTAAAACAGCCTCAAAACACGAGAGAAATAAGCTAAAGAAATAATTCCGATAATTAATTATTAATTTTTATAATATGCGAAAAGCAAATTAACATAATATTTCGTTGTTTCGCTCCAATCAAAATGAGAGGTATTTAACGCTTACGACAATTAATTAAGGCCCATATTTAAGGCCCAGACCGAAATTTAATTATGGAATGCACGATTTGTTGTTTGGAGCGCAAACAAGTCTGGGCATGGAGACTTTTGAACGCACGAAAGTCTGGACATAGGCATTTAAGTACCTCTATCCAGGTTTTCGTGCGTTCAAAAGAGTCCATGTCCACATTTTTGTGCGCTCCAAACAAAAAACCAAGCGCTCCATAATTAATTTTTTGTGCGTTCATGTCCAGAATATCGTGCGTTCAAATTTATCTATGTCCAGTGACCTGTCAAAAAATTGTGCGCTCCAAAAAAATGACAGACCGTTTAATTTTGAAAGCACGACATCCCCCTTGTGCGTTCATTTCGGTATGGCAAACCAAACTGGGTGCGTGTGTGTGATAGTATTTGTCTGTATGTGAGTATGTGTGTCTCGGTTGTGTGTATTTATGTGTGCGTGTGTGTTTCTGTGTCTGTCTCAATTCTCTACCAAATCAAGCAGTGGTAAGAAAATTTCCTTAAAAAGCGAGTTATTAATGCATTGTGATTTTTGAAACGTGATATGTTCTCAACAATGCGGAGACGTGTTTGCTAGTGATGTTACATTTCCTTAGAACGCAAACTAAATTGATCGAAAATTTTATATGAAACGAGACCCATCACAAAATATTGGAAAACCTGAAAATTGCAAAACAACAAAAACTACTTATGAGGGGACATTTGACACAACCCACAAAACTATGAATAACGCGTAAAAATTGAAATCCGCTCACTTTTAAAAAGAACTTTCTTTTATATCAAATTCAAAAATGGTTTTATGAACACTTTTACCAATTACAAGTTTCCTTTATATTTTGCTTGAAAGAGTTATCTTAAGGACAATTATTAGAAAGTCAACAAAACGAAACGAAAGAAATGGCCAGAACTCAAAAATCCAATAATATTTCAATGAGACAATAAATCATTTAAACCTTTAGTTTTTCACATACATTAGTTTATGGCTCCACTTATGTCTCTGTGGATGTATAAAAGGAACTGTCTGTAAAGTGAAAAAGTAAAACACTGAGTGTTTTACTTTTTCACTTTACAGACAGTTCTTTTTATACATCCACAGAGACATAAGTGGACCCATAAACTAATGTATGTGAAAAACTAAAGGTTTAAATGATTTATTGTCTCTTTGAAATATTAGTGGATTATTGAGTTCTGACCATTTTTTTCGTTTCGTTTTGTTGACTTGTATATAATTGTCTTTAAGATAACTCTTTTCAAGCAAAATATAAAGGAAACTTGTAATTGGTAAAAGTGTTCATAAAACCATTTTTGAATTTGATATAAAAGAAAATTCTTCTTAAAAGTGAGCGGATTTCAATTTTTACAGGTTATTCAAAGTTTTGTGGGTTGTGTCAAATGTCCCCTAATAAGTAGTTTTTGTTGTTTTGCATTTTTCATGTTTTCCAATATTTTGTGATGGGTCTTGTTTCAAATAAAATTTTTGATCAATTTAGTTTTGCGTTCTAAGGAAATGTAACATCACTGTCAGACACGTCTCCGCATTGCTGAGAACAAATGATTTTTTTAAAAAATGACAATGCATTAATAACTCGCTTTATAAGGAAATTCTCCTCTCACTGCTTGATTTGGCAGAGAATTGCGACAGGAACAGAAACACCCACAACTGAGACCCACATACTCACATTCACACAAGTACTCTCCCACACACGCACCCAGGTTCTTTTGCAAGACCAAAAAAACGCACAAGGGAGGATGTCGTGCGTTCAAAATTAAACTTTCTGTCATTTTTTGGAGCGCACAATTTTGTGACAGCTGACTGGACATAGATTACTTTGAACGCACGCTATTCTGGACTTTATCTCACAAAAATTTGTTTATGGAGCGCTTGATTGTTTGTTTGGAGCGCACGAAAATGTGGACAGGGACTCTTTTGTGCGCACAAAAGTCTGGGCATAGGCACTTAAGTGCCTATGGCCCGGCTTTCGTTCGTTCAAAATTGTCCATGTCCAGACTTTTGGGCGCTCCAAACAAAAAATCGTGCGTTCCCTAATTAAATTTCCGTCTGGGAGTGTCTGAACATACGCACTTTTTGTCTGGGGATGGTCGGGGCATATGGATTTTCGGTGTGGGACCTCAACATGTACAGGCACACACCCCTGTTTGAGGTTTCACCGCTAAAAATTGCTAGGGGATGTAAGATTTGCGGTGAATTTGATTAAAAATGTAAGATTTACGCTCAATGCGATGAATGCGCTGACAAAAATTATTTTAAGCGGTGCGATTTTTTTTCACCGCTTAAGCGGTGAAAGAAAATTTTGCACCGCTACCAGCAGAATGCGGTGAAAAAAATTTTCAGCGCTATCAACAGAATGCGGTGAAAATTAATTTTTCACCGCTACCAGCAGAATGCGGTAAAAGAAAATTTTTCACCGCTAAAATCGCAAAAGCTTATCTTAAATTTACAAGAATTATGATTGGAGTAAGTGACAGATGGCGCAGTGGAATAAAAATTTGGTGACACGCATGATGTGATTGGTTCGAACCCGTGTACGGACGTTTCTTTTTGGAAGAAATCCGGTCAATGCCGTGAAAAACAAACTTTTCAACGCTAAAAACCGCAAATCTTACAAAAATTTACCTCTTTCAGCGCATTCATCGCTAAAAGATGCGGGTGCTTTGCGGTGAAAAAAGTTTTTTCACCGCTGTTCACCGCTAATCTTACATTATCCTATATATTAAACGCGTGAGCTCTAAAGTGGGACAAAATTTTTGCATGTTTAAGGGGCCTCTCGAAGCGCATGTTTAAGAGCCGCATTGAGTAGCATGTTTAAGCGAACATATCGAGAGAGGTCAATGACCTAAAAGGCTCAAAGTAGATGGGTGAGACTCGAACCCGGGACAAAAGACTGTTAGTCAGGTGCAGTTACCACGAGGCTAAGTGGGCTTAAAAGTATGCTCGCCCAGAGGGAGGATTTACTGTCCTGGGTACTACGTGTTTCTTGAATTTTCTCGAACTAAGTTTGAAGTTCTTATTGTAAACGTGTGTTTTTCTGCAAAGTTTTAGCTTTACAGATTCTGCGCTATTCTAGAACACTCTTAGATTTCAACTAAGTTTTTCACGCTTTACTTTTTGATTTTTGTGTGATCTCAAATGCTCTCAATCTGAAATATGTTATTGATACGATATAAGCAATTGTGAGAAACGGTGGTTTGTAGTCGATATAGTGCAGTTGGTAAGATGGAGGACTGCTATTCTGAGGGGCGAGGGTTCGAATCCGTGCCGGGTACCCTCACTTTTTTTCTCACTTCCTTTTCTCACTTTCTTTTCTCACTTTCTTTTCTCGCTTTCATTTCTCACTTTCTTTTTTCACTTTCTTTTCTCACTTTCTTTTCTCGCTTTCATTTCTCACTTTCTTTTTTCACTTTCTTTTCTCACTTTGTCTTCTCAGTTTTCCTTCCTTTCCTTTTTCACTTTCTTTTCTCAATTTCTTTTCTCACTTTCTTTTCTCACTTTCTTTTCTCACTTCCTTTTCTCACTTTCTTTTCTTGCTTTCTTTTCTCACTTTCTTTTTCACTTTCTTTTCTAACTTTGTCTTCTCACTTTTCCTTCCATTCTCTTTTCACTTTCTTTTCTCACTTTCTTTTCTCAATTTTTTTTCTCGCTTTCTTTTCTCACTTTGTGTTCACTTTCTTTTCTCACCTTGTCTTCTCACTTTTCCTTCCTCTCTTTTTTCACTTTTTTGTCACTTTCTTTTCTCACATTCGTTTCTCACTTTCTTTTCTCACATTCTTTTCTCGCTTTCTGTTCTCATTTTGTTTCTCACTTTCTTTTCTCACTTTCTTTTCTCACTTTCTCTTCTCGCTTTCTTTTCTCACTTTGTCTTCTCACTTTCCCTTCCTTTTTTTCCACTCTCTTTTCTCACTATCTCTTCTCACTATCTTTTCTCTTTTTCTTTTCTCATTTTCTTTTCTCACTTTCTCTTCTCACCTTGTCTTCTCACTTTTCTTTCCTCTCTTTCACTTTTTGTCAC
The DNA here is from genome assembly GCF_964194025.1 of Convolutriloba macropyga. Classification (NCBI taxonomy): domain Eukaryota; kingdom Metazoa; phylum Xenacoelomorpha; order Acoela; family Convolutidae; genus Convolutriloba; species Convolutriloba macropyga. Next base: position 55,879,989 of record NC_134472.1, read on the forward strand.
TTTCTTTTCTCACATTCGTTTCTCACTTTCTTTTCTCACTTTCTTTTCTCACTATCTTTTTTTCGCTTTCATTTCTCACTTTCTTTTCTCACTTTCTTTTCTCGCTTTCTTTTGTCACTTTCTTTTCTCATTTTCTTTTCTCGCTTTCTGTTCTCACTTTCTCTTCTCACTTTGTCTTCTCACTTTCCCTTCCTTTCTTTTTTTCACTTTCTCTTCTTACTATCTTTTCTCACTTTCTTTTCTCGCTTTCATTTCTCACTTACTTTTCTCACTTTCTTTTCTCGCTTTCTTTTGTCACTTTCTTTGCTCATTTTCTTTTCTCGCTTTCTGCTCTCACTTTCTCTTCTCACTTTGTCTTCTCACTTTCCCTTCCTTTCTTTTTTTCACTTTCTTTTCTTACTATCTTTTCTCACTTTCTTTTCTCACTTTCTTTTCTCACGTTCTTTTCTCACGTTCTTTTCTCACTTTGTTTTCTCACTTTCGTTTCTCACTTTCTTTTCTCACTTTCTTTTCTCAATTTTTTTTCTCGCTTTCTTTTCTCGCTTTGTGTTCACTTTCTTTTCTAACTTTCTTTTCTCACCTTGTCTTCTCACTTTTCCTTCCTCTCTTCACTTTTTTTGTCACTTTCTTTTCTCACATTCGTTTTTCACTTTCTTTTCTCACTTTCTTTTATCACTTTATTTTCTCGCTTTCATTTCTCACTTTCTTTTTTCACTTTCTTTTCTCACTTTGTCTTCTCAGTTTTCCTTCCTTTCCTTTTTCACTTTTTTTTCTCAATTTCTTTTCTCACTTTCTTTTCTCAATTTCTTTTCTCACTTCCTTTTCTCACTTTCTTTTCTTGCTTTCTTTTCTCACTTTCCTTTCACTTTCTTTTCTCACTTTCTTTTCTCACGTTCTTTTCTCAATTTCTTTTCTCACTTTGTTCTCTCACTTTGTTTTCTCGCTTTGTTTTCTCACTCTGTCTTCTCAGTTTTTCCTTTCTTTTCTCACTTTTCTCACTTCCTTTTCTCTTTCATTTCACTTTTTTTCCTCATTCTCTTTTCTTCACTTTCTTTTCGTCGTTTTCTTCTCACTTTCTTTTCTCATTTTGATTTCTCAGTTTCTTTTCTCTCTTTGTTTTCTCACTTTGTCTTCTCACTTTTCCTTCCTTTCTTTTTTCACTTTCTTTTCTCAATTTCTTTTCTCACTATCTTTTTTTCGCTTTCATTTCTCACTTTCTTTTCTCACTTTCTTTTCTCGCTTTCTTTTGTCACTTTCTTTTCTGATTTTCTTTTCTCGCTTTCTGTTCTCACTTTCTCTTCTCACTTTGTCTTCTCACTCTGTCTTCTCAGTTTTTTCCTTTCTTTTCTCACTTTCTTCACTTCCTTTTCTCTTTCATTTCACTTTTTTCCTCATTCTCTTTTCTTCACTTTCTTTTCGTCGTTTTCTTCTTACTTTCTTTTCTCATTTTGTTTTCTCACTTTCTTTTCTCTCTTTGTTTTCTCACTTTGTCTTGTCACTTTTCCTTCCTTTCTTTTTTCACTTTCTTTTCTCAATTTCTTTTCTCACTTTCTTTCCTCGCTTTCTTTTGTCACTTTCTTTTCTCATTTTCTTTTCTCGCTTTCTGCTCTCACTTTCTCTTTTCACTTTGTCTTCTCACTTTCCCTTCCTTTCTTTTTTTCACTTTCTTTTCTTACTATCTTTTCTCACTTTCTTTTCTCACTTTCTGTTCTCACTTTCCTTTCTCACTTTCTTTTCTCACTTTCTTTTGTCACTTTCTTTTCTCATTTTATTTTCTCATTTTCTTTTCTCGCTTTCTTTTCTCACTTTCTTTTCACTTTCTTTTCTCACTTTCTTTTCTCACCTTGTCTTCCTCTCTTGTCTTTCACCTTGTCTTCCTCTCACTTTTTCTTCCTCTCTTTTTTCACTTTTTTGTCACTTTCTTTTCTCACATTCTTTTCTCACTTTCTTTTCTCACTTTCTTTTCTCACTTTCCTCACTTTATTTTTTCGCTTTCTTTTCTCACTTTCTTTTCTCGCTTTCTTTTCTCACTTTCTTTTCTCACTTTCCTTTCTCACTTTCTTTTCCAAATTTCTTTTCTCATTTTCTTTTCTCGCTTTCTGTTTTCACTTTCTCTTTTCATTTTGTCTTCTCACTTTCCCTTCTTTTCTTGTTTTCACTTTCTTTTCTTACTATCTTTTCTCACTTAGTTTTCTCACTTTCTTTTCTCACTTTCCTTTCTCATTTTATTTTCTCACTTTCTTTTCTCACGTTATTTTCCTACTTTCTTTTCTCACTTTTTTCACTTTCTTTTCGTTTTCGTTTCTCACTTTCTTATCTCGCTTTTTTTCTCACTTTCTTTTCTCATTTTCATTTCTCACTTTGTTCTCTCACTTTTTTTCTCACTTTGTTTTCTCACAGTGTTTTCTCGCTTTGTTTTCTCACTCTGTCTTCTCAGTTTTTTCCTTTCTTTTCTCAGTTTTCTCACTTTCTTTTCTCACTTTCTTTTGTCACTTTCTTTTTTCACTTTCTTTTCCCATTTTCTTTTCTCGCTTGCTTTTCTCACTTTCTTTTCACTTTCTTTTCTCACATTTTTTTCTCACTTTCTTTTCTCACTTTCTTTTGTCACTTTCCTCACTTTCTTTTTTCGCTTTCTTTTCTCACTTTCTTTTCTCGCTTTCTTTTCCCACTTTCTTTTCTCACTTTCTTTTCTCACTTTCTTTTCCAAATTTCTTTTCTCGCTTTCTGTTCTCACTTTCTCTTCTCATTTTGTCTTCTCACTTTCCCTTCCTTTCTTGTTTTCACTTTCTTTTCTAACTATCTTTTCTCACTTTCTTTTCTCACTTTCTTTTCTCACTTTCCTTTCTCATTTTATTTTCTCACTTTCTTTTCTCACGTTATTTTCCTACTTTCTTTTCTCACTTTTTTCACTTTCTTTTCGTTTTCGTTTCTCACTTTCTTATCTCGCTTTTTTTCTCACTTTCTTTTCTCATTTTCATTTCTCACTTTGTTCTCTCACTTTTTTTCTCACTTTGTTTTCTCACAGTGTTTTCTCGCTTTGTTTTCTCACTCTGTCTTCTCAGTTTTTTCCTTTCTTTTCTCAGTTTTCTCACTTTCTTTTCTCACTTTCTTTTGTCACTTTCTTTTTTCACTTTCTTTTCCCATTTTCTTTTCTCGCTTGCTTTTCTCACTTTCTTTTCACTTTCTTTTCTCACATTTTTTTCTCACTTTCTTTTCTCACTTTCTTTTGTCACTTTCCTCACTTTCTTTTTTCGCTTTCTTTTCTCACTTTCTTTTCTCGCTTTCTTTTCCCACTTTCTTTTCTCACTTTCTTTTCTCACTTTCTTTTCCAAATTTCTTTTCTCGCTTTCTGTTCTCACTTTCTCTTCTCATTTTGTCTTCTCACTTTCCCTTCCTTTCTTGTTTTCACTTTCTTTTCTAACTATCTTTTCTCACTTTCTTTTCTCACTTTCTTTTCTCACTTTCCTTTCTCATTTTATTTTCTCACTTTCTTTTCTCACGTTATTTTCCTACTTTCTTTTCTCACTTTTTTCACTTTCTTTTCGTTTTCGTTTCTCACTTTCTTTTCTCGCTTTTTTTCTCACTTTCTTTTCTCATTTTCATTTCTCACTTTGTTCTCTCACTTTTTTTCTCACTTTGTTTTCTCACAGTGTCTTCTCAGTTTTTTCCTTTCTTTTCTCAGTTTTCTCACTTCCTTTTCTCTTTCATTTCTTCACTTTTTTTCCTCATTCTCTTTTCACTTTCTTTTCGTCGTCTTCTTCTCACTTTCTTTTGTTTTCTCACTTTCATTTCTTTTTTTGTTTTCTCACTTTGTCTTCTCACTTTTCCTTCTTTTTTTTCACTTTCTTTTCTCAATTTCTTTTCTCACTTTCTTTTCTCACTTTCGTTTCTCACTTTCTTTTGTCACTTTCTTTTCTCACTTTCTTTTCTCAATTTCTTTTCTCGCTTTCTTTTCTCACTTTCTTTTCACTTTCTTTTCTCACCTTGTCTTCTCACTTTTTCTTCCTCTCTTTATTCACTTTTTTTTCACTTTTTTTTCTCACATTCGTTTCTCACTTTCTTTTCTTTTTTTCGTATCTCACTTTCTTTTCTCACTTTCTTTTTTCGCTTTCTTTTCTCACTTTCTTTTCTCTCTTTCTTTTCTCACTTTCTTTTCTCACTTTCTTTTCTCACGTTCTTTTCTCACTTTTTTTTCCAACTTTCTTTTCACTTTCTTTTCTCACTTTCTTTTTTTACCTGGTCTTCTCATTTTTCCTTCCTCTCTTTCACTTTTTTGTCACTTTCTTTTCTCACTTTAGTTTCTCACTTTCTTTTCTCGCTTTCTTTTTTCGCTTTCATTTCTCATTTTCCTTTCTCACTTTCTTTTCTCACTTTCTTTTCTCACTTTCTTTTCTCGCTTTCTGTTCTCACTTTCTTTTCTCACGTTGTCTTCTCACTTTCCCTTCCTTTTTTCACTTTCTTTTCTCACTTTCTTTTCTCATCTTCTTTTCTCACTTTCCTTTCTTACTTTCTTTTCTATCTATCTTTTCTCACGTTCTTTTCTCACTTTCTTTTCTCACCTTGTCTTCTCACTTTTCTTTCCTCTCTTTCACTTTTTGTCACTTTCTTTTCTCACATTCGTTTCTCACTTTCTTTTCTCACTTTCTTTTCTCACTATCTTTTTTTCGCTTTCATTTCTCACTTTCTTTTCTCACTTTCTTTTCTCGCTTTCTTTTCTCACTTTCTTTTCTCATCTTCTTTTCTCACTTTCCTTTCTTACTTTCTTTTCTATCTATCTTTTCTCACGTTCTTTTCTCGCTTTCTTTTCTCACTTTCTTTTCTCATTTTCATTTCTCACTTTGTTCTCTCACTGTGTTTTCTCGCTTTGTTTTTTTACTCTGTGTTCTCACTTTTTCTTTCTTTTCTCACTTTCTTTTCTCTCTCATTTCTTCACTTTCTTTTCCTCATTCTCTTCACTTTCTTTTCGTCGTTTTCTCACTTTCGTTTCTCACTTTGTTTTCTCACTTTCTTTTCTCACTTTCTTTTCTCTCTTTGTTTTCTCACTTTCTTTTCTCACTTTCTTTTTTCGCTTTGTTTTCTCACTTTCTTTTCTCACTTTTTTTCTTTCTTTTGTACCATTTTTGCTTTCTTTCTCTTTTCTTTTTTGCAGGTTATAGCTCCTCAACTTCGCATATTTTACCGCACCTGAAACATGTAGATTAATGTATTATATGAGTTGCGCTCTGCGAACATGTAGAAGTTCGTTATCTGTACAAGTCTTAGCGGTACTTAAATATGCAAGATAGCAAAGCCAATTAAGTCTTCGATCAAAAAATTGGTGTTACTTGGGGTATTATACTAAACCAAACACATCGGTAAAAAAACGTAATACCTCTGGCTGTTGAACGAGGGTCATGGCTTACATCCTGAGCTGGTACGAAAAAAATCTCAATTTTAAACATATTCTTTTAAATGATTTTCTTGTGATGATTTTGCGGGCCTTAGTTTTTTCATAAAACCTCTACCCGGGACACACACCCATGAACGAAAAAAAGAAACATAAGCAACTGGGTTCGAAACAATAACTGACTTCTGAGTATTCTCGTGTGGTATAATGTTGTCTTCAGTTCCTCACAAGACCTGATGAGTGTGTTTGTGATCATACTGCACTCTTCAGTGATTGGAAGTTTGTTGGGTTCCAGATTGTGTTCCTTGGTCAAGTCCAGTCCGAAGCCACACAACTGCAACAAGCACAGTAAATCAATATAAGGGGGTGCTGCGCGTTTACACAATTGTTGCCATCACACTCATCCACATTTTTGACTTAATTGTCCACTAAATGAGGAATGGATAGAAAAATTTCGAAAACCCATATATTGCTCAAAATAATTGGTTTATACATTTAAACAATCGCTTCAAACTCAAACTACTAAGCAGTATAGAGAGTGACTCATTAGAAGGCTGACGATACTTTTCATTAACGAGATTAAAAGACAAAAATAAATATAAACAACAAACAATATTTACGGCAAAAACTCAATGTCTACTTATAATAAAAAACAATAACAAAATCAAAATAGCATAAAATAAAACAAAAACTAAACAAATCAACTTGTACTTCATCAAAAAAAAATAGGAAGTGACCTGTGTTTATGAAGAATAATAAACAAGTTGACAAAAAAACAAAAAGGGCGAAATTAAAAAAAATGAGGTCCTACTTTTTCAAAAAAAAATATTTCGTAAAATCCATTAGCTATCAACTGAAACCGCCAAATACCTTCATATAAATGTCCATTGGAAGCCTTGGAAAGTTTTCAATATACAGAATTTAAAACGACTATATAGTGAGAAACTACAGGAAACAACAAAAAGTCATTTGATTTTCGAGAGAAAGTGGTGTCGAAGCCGCTAAAATCATAACCTGTTCACTAAAAACTTTAAATATTGCCAACTCCACCTTTTTTCACTGCGTTTAATATGATAAGGGACGTATCATTAACGTGTCCTTATTGTGACAATGTGACAAGAAAGCAGAAAAGAACCTCAGAAAAGGGAAAATTTACGAAAGACGAACCGAAAGTCAGAAGAACTCGTTGCAAAAAAGCCCAAAAAAATTATTTAGAAGCGGAAATGATAAACAAACTACATTTTAATTCACTTTAAGATAGTAAATTAAATAAAAAAATTACTCCAAATATTAACAAAATAGCTAATTTCACAAAAAAATCAATATATAAAAAATGATGATTTTAGGATGCGTGTCGAATTACATTAGCCAGGAACCATTAGAGCTACTGAAGGCAATACATACAATTACTAATAGCTTCCTAGAGAGAGAAGTAGTGCTTTGAAGACTAAGCATTTGGTCTTATATAAAATTTCTCGTGAGTTGAATTGCTACTTGAAAGCACACTTTTCCCTAATTGTGAGAGAAAGCAAATAGCTTTTAAAGAGGACAGAGCCATAATATAATCCGAACCATTTTCATTGCAAAAATCAACTATGACACCAAAACTGGCCTTGGTTTTGCTGTGCAGCTGTTGCTTAGTCGTTTCATTTGATTGACTAATATGTATTTTGACAAATGTAAGTTTTAACAAAACAAAAAAGTTTTTTTGATTAGTATCGATTTTAAAGTGAAAGGCCACCAATTTGTTAGTTGCAGAACCAGTCCGAGCAACTGGAAGTAAAAAAAAGACTTCGTCTGAGCAATCAAAATGTTTGCAGCAGATTCATGTCTGCACCATGGGTCAATTTGAACAAAGTCAGCAAAAAAACCATATTTGGTGCCATTTTCACGAATGCTGAATTTTCAAAAATTTAGGGAAAGTTTCAGCCATAAACGTCGGTAAAAGCAAATCGCCTGCTCTCTTCATATCGTTAGCCGTAAAACCAATTGTACAACTGTTAACAATTTGATCCTAATGATGGCAAAATTGGTCAAAATTTCAGCAAAAATTACGAAATATGTGAACAAAACATTGCACGTGAGGCTAACATTCAAAAAATTTTAAACCCCGCTGAAAAAGTAAATTTCAAAAAAAAAATTCCACAGGGATGTTCTACGCTTGGCAAGTTTGCTAATTATGGCACTCACAACTCTGTACGATGATTATATCAATTGGCCAAAATTGACTGAACAAAAAACCAGTTGAGCTGATAGTCCCCCCCCCTTAAGGTGGGTCTTAACAATAAAGGAATTTTTGTTCTTTGACAAATAATATCGCGAGTAGTATCGCTAAAATTGTAACAAAAGTTTGAACACGAAGATAAGTAAATATTCAGGTTTTTACGTCATCTTAATTTTATTGATCTAATTTTGATCTAATTGAGTATTTCCATTCCGTTGAAAAATTCAACCTTCTAACCCAGGCTGCAACATTCCAAATTTGGGTCTCCGCTCAGATATACTATCTTGTGTCTGGAATTAGTCTAATCATTAGTGTCATAGACATTTACACACACTTGAGAGCAAATGAAAACAAAACGAAATTCAGAACCTCTTATTGACGAAATTGTGTCCATATTAAATGCAAAAATTTTTGTTTCCTGCGCTAAACCTTTTAGTCTGTGAACAATAGTTGAATATAGCGGGTCAAAGAAAATAGATTACAAATGAAACTGATTGAATTTAACATTGTGCAGCTGATTTATTGATTGCAAAATAGTCTGAAAAATGGCAGCGAAGTTTTTTGATCAAAAACAACACTCTATTAGCAGTTTTAAAAGGCACGTTCTACTCCTAAAATAATTCTTCAATTCACATTGCAATCAATTTTTACCAGAAACAAAGTCTTTTGCGTTTCTTTGCTTTTCAAGAACTTGACTAAAAAAACCTTCCAAAACCTTTTAAAATCCTCAGATAAGCAAAATTAAAAAATGAATATTTCCAGAGAAAATCAGTTTAAATTGATTGTAGTGATAACTTAAGTGGACGCGATGAATTACTGTGGTGTTGGATTTTAGCAAATGAGATTATTTCGGAACACTTTTGAGACTTTTAAATATAACAACGTTCTTGAGTCAACCTAAAAAAATTCCAGGTATGTTCACCATATTGCATATTACATGGGTGTTTGTTGTATCAATCAAAGCAAAATTTATGCATGCTACAAAAACTGCGTGGAATAAAATTGCGCTTCTGACTGCCTTTTTTTGATACTATTTTAATGCTTTTTGAATCTGGAAAATATTTTGAATGTAAATTTCTCTGTTCTTTTGATAAAAGTAAGGCAGACCCGAGATGTGCTCCTTTTACAGCCTTAAGGTATAAAGAGTTAGAGCTACTTATTTCTGCGCGCGAAGTAGGCTTACCTATATCTCTAAGAGTAACCGACTCAATAAGACACAGAAGATAAACTTCTGTTATTACGGTGGTAATAAGGTATAGCTCCGAAGTCAAGTGTATACACATGGTGTATCTAAATTATCAGACTAACTTGGTTAGTGCAACATGCGCTTTATATAAGAGAAGTGTCTTCTCAGTCTCTGATTGGTTGAAGGTGTACATCCAGTATTTCTACTGCTACTATATCTAAATGACCGTAGGTAAAGGCCGCAATTTATCATCCAAAACAGCAGTTCTGCTGTTAGGTATTGTGGCAGTATACGACACTTCTGACTCAAAATTGAATTGTAGTCCATTTTACTTCTGTTTAAATTAGCTTTGAGGGCCAAATTAAACTTTCTCAAACAATTTGATACAAACATAATTAGGGCAAATTAATATTGAAGTCCTTAGAAACTTTTATGAGCAAAGCGTTACAAATTCTATATATTTTTTCCGTTTGCCTCCTTGAGGGAACACCATTTTTTATCACGGAATTTGCTTGAGTTTAAATGCCAATGAGTTAAAGGTTATTTTACATGAATTTATTGTTGACATTCTTTTCGATAATTTTTTGCTCTTTAATCAATTTTTGTTTTGAAAAATTTATGTTGATTTTTATTCAGGAGTGGAAGCCATAATACAATAACTAATGTATTTTTGCGTGCTGCCTAATAAATTCTGAAAAATTTTTGTGGAAATTTTTCGAACAGCGAAATGTGTGATACTTCAAGAACTATGTTATAGACGTTATTATATGTGGACAAAGGCATTTTGAGGATATCCAGATTTGGTTTTGGATCAGACCATCTGAAGTTTTACGCACGGCAAAAATTGTGAGCATAATTAAATGGCCTGGACGAGACAGTGAGTGTTGCAGGTATGCCTGGTCTGAGTCATGAGAGTATTAAGCTCTGATCACGGCAGGGTCTGGAAAGTGGTCTCAACATAGGTTCTGCCATGGTCTGGTTAGAGGATGTGATCCGACCAATGGCTTTATCATAAGTGGCTGAAAAACTTGATCAGAAACCAAAAACTTAAGTAGTTAAGTAGTTAGCTTAAGGTGACCCTTTCAATAAAAAACAATGAATTATTTAACGTTGACTAAAAACAAAAGTGAATGACGCAAAGTCAATGCTCTTCGGTCAGATCAGAGGTAAAGTGTTTGGACCAAGTGGTTTTATCGAAGACCGAAGTCTGATCAGAAACAGAAACATTGATAGTTTGCGATCAGAGAGCAGTTTCTGCATGATGGTTTGATCAGAATCCTTAAGTTTGGGCTATACTGAGAACCAATTTCAGCCTGGCAGGGTTTTATCAGAGGTCAAAGTCTGGTTTACCCGGGAGCTCCGAACTAGAGTGTAAATGAGAAGTGAAAGTGTTACCTGGCTGTAGGGACAATAGATGGCAACAGGCCACCTGTGAGCTTCCAATTGATGTTGGCAAGAGCCCAGAGACACCCCAGAGTGGACAACTGGACACAGACTGGCAATGGGCTGTTTTGGTACAGAGTAATGACACTGCACAGAGTCATACCTCATAGGGCATATGCTAGACTGTACAGAGCTGCACAGAGCAATATTCATGAAATGGAAAATCAGAACAATGTAGAAATACATGTTAATGATTTCCCACTAATTAAAATGGACTAAACACAATAATAATATGACGTTTTAAATTGAGTCGAAAATTAAAAAAACACGTCTCATTATGTGTGCAGGTTTGTTGTATGTAAACGAAATAAATGATTTTGGCAGTATTTACAAAAAGGTTGTTAAAAAGAAATCTTTTGAAGTTACAGCATCTGCTTAAAAGAACAGGTGTTTGCAATTGAGCTTCATCTGTATCTTTAACACAAAGATTAAATTCTGAGAGCAAAAATTAATGTACTTCAGTTAAGAGGTACTCAATTTAATGTCTTTAATACCTGTCATCATACTTTTGGCAGAAACTATGTCTTTTAGTTTTAAAACATTCATAATATCAGCGATAAAAAATTTATAATGTCCTTTTCTTACTAAAAAACTGGTATGACGGCAATTAAATCAATGCAAAATTTGTATGGGGCGTCATCGTAATGTACTCAAGATAATTCTAGTGCAGAAAAGTGAAAACTTTTGTTTCTCTACGAACAATTCCAGTTTTTACGGCTATGAAACAATGTGCAGCGGAGCTTTATTGGCAAAGATGGAGTTTCTTCGTCATCAAAAATTTTTCTAAGCGTTACTTAGCTAGTAGCTGTTTTCAAGAATATATCCTCGCAATTGTGGCTGTTTTCAGAAATCAAAGAGAACAATCAAAGGTAAATAATTGTATTGAAGTCCCTCGTATTACCACTTGCTGGCTAACACGAAATGATGCATATTAAAATTTACGAATATCACGACTTTTTAGAAATTTGGTTTAAAAATGAGTCACAAAAAAAACTAAGAAAAACCTACGAATCACAATTCGGCTAGTTGAAACATTTTTTGAAGAGAATAATGAAAAACGGTTCCTTTGCTAAAACGTTTTCTAAAAATGGTACTATATTCATTTGGCCAATCCGCAGCAGTCGTGTGCCCTGATAGAAAACTATAACAACCAAACTTGGGGTCAATTTTGCCGAATATTTTAAAGAAAGCCAGCAACTTATTAACCAATCGGAGACAACCAATAACTTTCACGTATGCTCAGGCAATTAGTCGAACTAGAATACAAAACAAAAAAGAATTTCCGACGGCTAAATAACCCGCAAATTCCAGATTTCATCCCACAGCGCATGAGAAGTACGGCCGTGAACAGCGGTCCGCAAATGCAATTCAACTGCTATTCGGCTATCTAAACTGTAAGCCAAGTAATTTTGTGGTAGAGTATAGCACAGAAGGGGGATTTTCTAAAAGATAGCAAGGGGGACAATTGGTTAAAAGATCCATTTAGCGGCCTAATATGAGACAATATGCTCGTATAATGCGAGGTGAGATGATAGAGCGGTGAACTAATATGCGGGGTTAAAAAAATCGGGCTAAAATGAAAAACAACTGCCAAAAGAGCTGTCAGACAGAGTCACCACACAAGTCCAATCTTTTTACAGTTGCTTGCTTATAGTTTATTTATTTTGGAAACGACTCAAAACACAATTAGCGGCGGAACTTAGGAGACTTTCATACACGTTTAGGAGCAAAAGGCAAAAAACCATCAGTTTTTGCAAATCCATCCCCCTAAAAATTGGCTAACCATTTTCTTAAAGAAGGGGCCAGAAAACAGCTCTCAAAAAACCGCCCCCTTTGCATAAAATGTTCGTTATCCAGCAAAAAACAATTTCAAAATTTTCTTTTTTTCCTAAAACTTAAAACTCAAAGTCTAAACCTCTGAACAATTACAGGATGGCATAAGTCTCCCTTAATTGATATTCTTTTGCCACAAACCTCATCAACCTATTTATTGTTAGTTTCTTTTATAGATATCTCAGAAACCATCGGTTGTGGGATAAAAATTACTATATAGTAATATATCAAAAAAAATTTCGAAAGTACACAATTACAGCAAAAGAACATAGGGTCTCTGTTTATAACGAAAAATAAAATTTAAAGTTTTTAATATTTGTTTCGCAAGTTTTGATTGATTTCCCTAAAAAATACAAAGAACCAGTTCTCAAAGCTGTAAAATTCTAATAAAGCATTTTAAATTCGACAAAAAATAAAATATTTATTATTTGTTGTTACTTTTCCAAAAGCATCAGAAGAAAAAAACACCGCAAATGTGAATATCCACAGATTATAGCATTTTAGGAGCATTTCTTGAGCCTTGTCTGCCTATTTATTATCCCTCAATTGCTCAATGACCAGTTTTTGAATTCAACAGTTTGAGTCCTTTTTTGCATCAAGAGTTTTTACTCATTTCTTTTCCCATCAATCAAAAATAGCAACAATTTGTCTTATCCGGTTTCTAATTGTACCAATAAATCTGTTCACAACACAAACAAATTATTAGCATTGTTTCCAAAGTAAAAATTGAAAAAAAGTTCTCAAATTTTTAATATTCTATAATTTTTTTAAAAAAAACTACACTTATTGAAGAGAGTGGATCTTTTCAACAATTATCCCCCTCCCGTTTGCAAAAGGGGTGACTATTCTTGAATAGAGTTTAAGCGAGCCATTTATTAACCAAACAGAGACGAATAATAACTTTCCACGCATGCAAATACTATGTTAAATTGAATAGAATAAAATACACCATGGTATGGCAACTAGCCAAACCGGAATACAAAACGAAAGAAATTTCCGATTGGCGGCTCGGTGGGCGCGCTCCGTCCCGCAATTTCTGGATTACATCCCACAGCGCATGAGAGGCATGACCATGAACAGCGGTCCGCAATTGCGCTTAAACTATTATTCGTCTATCTAAACTGTAGGCCAAGTAATATCGTGGTAAACTATAGCTAAGAAGGGGTGGCAATTCTTTAGTAGGTACCAAGATGGAATTGTTGAAAAGATCCAAGAGAGCTTGGTATTTATTAAGCGTTGCAATTTTTAAGTTACCTCCAAGACGAAAAAAATGTGGTAACGAAAAATGCATTTTACTGCGGAGTCTTCCGAGATGTGGACATTAATACTAAACTAAGTAAGCATTATCTTAATTTTTCTGCCAATTTATGAAATTTGTTATTTTTTTATTAGCAACTATGTGTCATCGATTTTGAAATAAAAAATTGCAAAGATCTTGGCAAATTTGAAGACCTCGCTTGGCAACCTTACTTTCGAATTTATCGATTCCATTCGTCTTTTGAATAGCCTATCTGTTTGCTTTGCAATTACTGTATGGCAACAGAAGATTTCAATTATCATAATTGCAAACTTTGTCTGCAACTATTGTGGTGCTTAATTTAAAATTCTATCAGTCAAAATTGTTTTACATTCCTTTTTAAATTTATCAAAACTTGATTAGCAACTGTGCTTAACTATTTTATCCGACGGTGAGAAGAGTTCTATCCGCTAAATTTAAAAAAAAAACTGATCACAAGACGTGAAACCCAGAAATCAAGACTTGTCCCCTCACATCAATGTTGCCTTGAGAGGTCGTCAAGCGCAAAACGCCGCAGTTTAACTCATTAACTGATATTTAGAATGTCGGAGAATAACTTGATCCACGCACGATTCGTAAAAACGTTTTTGAATTAACAGATCTTTAAATATGTCCCCTGGAACTGTCACCTCGAACATATTCCCGAGCTTATTGTATGTTTTTAAAAGTACGCTGAAAAATTTTGTTTCTAATGGTTTACTTTTCTCCCCTGTTAAATTTCTTGTTTTCCAGTGTTCGCTTTTTTTTCGAAGAAAGAATTCACAATTTTTACCACCTGGAATCAATTTAGCGGCCTAATATGAGACAATATGCTCGTATGTTGCGAGGTGAGATTACAGAGCGGTGAACTAATATGCGGGGTTAAAAAAATCGGGCTAAAATGAAAAACAACTGCCAAAAGAGCTGTCAGACAGAGTCACCACACAAGTCCAATCTTTTTACAGTTGCTTGCTTATAGTTTATTTATTTTGGAAACGACTCAAAACACAATTAGCGGTGGAACTTAGGAGGTTTTCATACACGTTTAGGAGCAAAAGGCAAAAAACCATCAGTTTTCGCAAATCCATCCCCCTAAAAATTGGCTAACCATTTTCTTAAAGAAGGGGCCAGAAAACAGCTCTCAAAAAACCGCCCCCTTTGCATAAAATGTTCGTTATCCAGCAAAAAACAATTTCAAAATTTTCTTTTTTTCCTAAAACTTAAAACTCAAAGTCTAAACCTCTGAACAATTACAGGATGGCATAAGTCTCCCTGAGTTAATATTCTTTTGCCACAAACCTCACCAACCTATTTATTGTTAGTTTCTTTTATAGATATCTCAGAAACCATCGGTTGTGGGATAAAATTTTTTATATAGTAATATATCAAAAAAATTTCGAAAGTACACAATTACAGCAAAAGAACATAGGGTCTCTGTTTATAACGAAAAGAAAAATTTAAAGTTTTTAATATTTGTTTCGCAAGTTTTGATTGATTTCCCTAAAAAATACAAAGAACCAGTTCTCAAAGCTGTAAAATTCTAATAAAGCATTTTAAATTCGACAAAAAATAAAATCTTTATTATTTGTGGTTACTTTTCCAAAAGCATCAGAAGAAAAAAACACCGCAAATGTGAATATCCACAGATCATAGCATTTTAGGAGCAATTCTTGAGCCTTTTCTGCCTATTTATTATCCCTCAATTGCTCAATGACCAGTTTTTGAATTCAACAGTTTGAGTCCTTTTTTGCATCAAGAGTTTTTACTCATTTCTTTTCCCATCAATCAAAAATAGCAACAATTTGTGTTATCCGGTTTCTAATTGTACCAATAAATCTGTTCACAACACAAACAAATTATTAGCATTGTTTCCAAAGTAAAAATTGAAAAAAAGTTCTCAAATTTTTAATATTCTATAATTTTTTTTAAAAAAACTACACTTATTGAAGAGAGTGGATCTTTTCAACAATTATCCCCCTCCCGTTTGCAAAAGGGGTGACTATTCTTGAATAGAGTTTAAGCGAGCCATTTATTAACCAAACAGAGACGAATAATAACTTTCCACGCATGCAAATACTATGTTAAATTGAATAGAATAAAATACACCATGGTATGGCAACTAGCCAAACCGGAATACAAAACGAAAGAAATTTCCGATTGGCGGCTCGGTGGGCGCGCTCCGTCCCGCAATTTCTGGATTACATCCCACAGCGCATGAGAGGCATGACCATGAACAGCGGTCCGCAATTGCGCTTAAACTATTATTCGTCTATCTAAACTGTAGGCCAAGTAATATCGTGGTAAACTATAGCTAAGAAGGGGTGGCAATTCTCTAGTAGGTACCAAGATGGAATTGTTGAAAAGATCCAAGAGAGCTTGGTATTTATTAAGCGATGCAATTTTTAAGTTACCTCCAAGATGAAAAAAATGTGGTAACGAAAAATGCATTTTACTGCGGAGTCTGCCGAGATGAACATTAATCCTAAACTAAGTAAGCATTTTCTTAATTTTTTGCCAAATTATGAAATTTGTTAATTTTTTTATCAGCAACTATGTATCATCAATTTTGAGATAAAAATTGCAAAGATCTTGACAAAATTAAAAACCTCGCTTGGCAATCTTCCTTTCTAATTTATCGATTCCATTCGTCTTTTGAAAAGCCTCTCTGTTTGCTTTGCAATTACTGTATGGCAATAGAAGATTTCAATTATCATAATTGCAAACTTTGTCTGCAACTATTTTGGTGCTTAATTTAAAATTCTAGCTGTCAAAAGTGTTTTACATTCCTTTTTTTCATAATTATCAAAACTTGATTAGCAACTGTGCTTAACTATTTTATCCGACGGTGAGAAGAGTTCTATCTGCTAAATTGTAAAAAAACTGATCACAAGACATGAAACCCAGAAATCAAAGAAATCAAGACTTGTCCCCTCACATCAATGTTGCCTTGAGAGGTCGTCAAGCGCAAAACGCCGGAGTTTAACTCATTAACTGATATTTAGAATATCGGAGAATAACTTGATCCGCGCATGATTCGTAAAAACGTTTTTGAATTAACAGATCTTTAAATATGTCCCCTGGAACTGTCACCTCGAACATATCCCAGAGCTTATTGTATGTTTTTAAAAGTACGCTGCAAAGTTTTGTTTCTTAATGGTTTACTTTTCTTCCCTGTTAAATTTCTTGTTTTCCAGTGTTCGCTTTATTTTCGAAGAAAGAATTTACAATTTTCACCACCTGGAATTCTAAATATACCGGCAATTTACCAAAAACTTGCAGTCAAAGTTTTGCCTGCAAAAAATTCTACCTGCAAATTGCAAAAAAATTGCAGGTAGAATTATCTAGAATTTTTTAGAGGTAAAATTTTGAGCGGGTATAACCAAAGATTCAGGTAAAATTATTTTAGATTTCTGAGTAGTGAAAATTCCCCTCACGTAAGTTTCATTAAATTATTTACTCGCAGTTTCTAAATAAAATCGCCTACATTTTAAAAATTAATTGCATACAGGTTTACGTTATGTTAATACACAAGCAATCGAACGAGACATATTAAACTCAAATAATTTAGTTTTCACTATAACTCCAAGAGTCACAACTTTTGTTGCTGATGTGAACATCTGTGCTGTCTCCTATCTATTGACATCTATCGTGATTGTGATTTTTGCTAGGTTGATAAGTTTGTCACAACAATTATTTGATCAGTCCGCTGACTCTTTTCATAGCAGTTACCGCCAGACAGAGCTCAGAGCCGCTAACTGCTTTTGTATAAGCTCCACTTTCTGTGTTAATTTGAAACGGATACGTGCAAGAGAGCCGACGTTATAACAAGCCGACGCTAGAAAGCGCCGAACACGGTCTTTATTTAAAAAGAGCCGAAAGCAAAAAGTTGCCTTTAATTACCCTAAATTGTTCGTTGATTACCAAGAAAAGTACTTAAGGGGGTTAATTGGTCTTATGTTCGGTTGTGATAGTTTCATATCAAGTCCCATAAGCCGCTAAGGCATGGCCATGGCCCGCTATAATGTGAAGATAATTATTTATTACTTCGCTTTCATTTTCTTTTACTAGAAAACATTAAATATTAATTTCTCAAATACTCCGTTATGATTGGCTGAGAATTTTGTTGTCTCATTTCAGAAGGCAATTTAATTAGCTGCAAAATTTATCGACAAATAATTTAAATAAATTTTCGGTTCTTGTGATAACCCTGACTATAGGGTACAATCGTGCTGCGAATCCACTTAGATTTAGATGTATGGATTCGAGGTACGAATCCAAGTTTCCAACGTCAATTGGATTGTTACTTTTAGAATTAACTACAATCGCGGTGCTAATGTAGACAATTTAAATGATGATGGATTTCTCCTTCAAATCCGCTAAGTTTTTATCTAGTGGAAAAGAGATTAGATTGTGAACGACTGAATTCAGTAAGAAGATTCAAAAGAATGAATAGTTGAGTAAAAGTGGGAGGTGTGAACAGTATGAAATAATGACTTTTTAGTCGGCGGTAATTTATAATTATGTGAACATTGACTTTTAGTTTTACAAGGACAAGTATAAATTAATTAAGTACAATTTACTAAATGGTAACTAAATTATGGTACAACCGTACCACATATCCTGCGCTGAACAAAAAAATTTTAAACTGCATCAGTATAAAATTTAGAATAATATTAAAATATGTACTGGTTATTATAGATAGTATACATAATGAGGAACGATTAATGAGTGCCGTAGGATTAGTGTATTCGAGTCTCAAATGTAAGAAAGAACGAACATAACGGAAACTGACGACATATGCAATAAATTTTATGCACGCGATATAAATTAATGCACAAACGTGATTCGAATCCATCCAACTTTATAATACGCGGATTAGCGTTACAAATGCAACATCAAATTAAAGGAATGGAGAACTAACACACAATGAGAATTAAAATTAAACGAAAACATGAAATGAGTGGAAAAGCAGGGCAATTCCGAAATGATTTTTAGCAATTACAGATTGGAACTAAGTTAATAAGTTAACAATGACAATTTGAAATAGTTTTGGTTTAAATTTGGTTTTCCGCATCGAATACACTCATGCTAACTTCACGAGCGTAATCGTCGTAATTGTATTCTTCAGGGGACCAAGTTCCCACTGGTGGTGGTGCAGAGGGGCTTGCAATCGTCAATTCATAGTCTGTTTCGGGAACTGGCGGCCTTGTAGCTTCTTCATGGAGGATTGTTTCGATCACCGGATTTGTTCGTTTCGGTTTCTTGGAAACCGGAGCTGTTGAATCATCACTAACCGAATTGACCGAGCTTTCGAATCCGTAATATTCTGGAGCTCGTCGGTTTCGTTTAGTACTAGTATTCGAGGGAGACGTGGTTGAAGACGTTACGGAAGGGGCAGCAACAGACGCTGCATTTGACGTATTCATACTCACCGATGTGTTACGTGATCGTTTTCCCCCGACTTGGGGCTTTCGTGGTTTTCGTGCAAACATTGCTTTTGAAATGTTGCTGTTGGCAGATGACACACCCGATGTTGCAACTGACTGTGTTGGACGGTGTCGAATTTTTATCTCCCCGCGAAACTTCTTCTTTAATTCCTTCGTGTGCTGCGCGATTTTCTCTTCCGTAGTTTTATCGTAAGGGAGGGGTCGACGTTGCGCATATTGCCAGAGTTCAGTGTTCCTTTCGGCGCGAGTACCGAATTTAGCAATATCGCTATTGCGAACGCTTACTTCAGGTACTCCTGGTTCTTTGATGACGGTTGTCGTATCTGATGTACGAACAACCGTACTTCTTGGTGCCAGTGTTTCCCAAAGACCGCGGAGGTCTCGTTTGGAGCGTTTAGTCACCTTGCGAGCGAGCTTCAAGTCCAGTGACTTTTCCGATCTGGGGATGGGGTTATTCAGTTTGGGATGTAATATGAAGCGAGAGACAGATTTGTTGTGTTCGCCGTTGTAGCGGCGTCCGGCGTCAACTTGTGCCCGTTGCATTGCCTCTTCAATCAGTATGTCGCTTCTGTCTCCCGTCACCCATCCATTTTCATCCAAGTAGTCCTCAACAGGGACAGTATCAGCGTCTAAATAGTGGTGAAGAATGTTTTCATATGACAGATTAGATGATTTAGGTGTTGTACTTATATTACTTAGTGGTGTGTTTGGCTTACGTCCAAAGTGTGCTTGGAAAGGTGTTACATTTGTAGTCTTTTGTTTACATATACGTAATTGATATACAATTGACTTTATTGCTTCTTTAATTGTGAATGTTTTATTTCTATTGTCTAATTTCATGCAGCCTAAGCGTCTTTTAATTGTTTGTATCAAACGCTCCACTAATCCTATGGCTCTATGATCATTTACAGGGGCAGGTAGTATGTTAATATTGTGTTATTTGCAAAAGTTTTTAACTTTATAACCTATTAAACATCGTGCTTGATCAAGTCTAATATTTCGGGGAACACCGTGTGTTTGAATGTAATCGTCTAAAAATTTTAGTACATTTGGTCCATTAGCTTTATCAAATACTTCTACAGAAGGATATTTGGAGAAACGATCAATACATGCAAAAAAATATGTGTCTTGATCTTTTTCATTCGTGATAGGACCTCCAAAGTCAATCTGTATTTCTTCATTTGGCTCTGTACATGGCAATAAAGGTTTCCAATTAGACGCCGGAATAACAGGTTTAAGGTTCTTACCAATATCCGTGCAAGGTTTGCACGTGGCCGCTTTATTTAGAATTTCGCAGTGCATATACGGCCAGAACGCGTATTGGCCAAGCGTTATCATCCCCCAACTTCCTGGATGCGTTAAGTGGAGGCTTTCCAACACCGCGTCTTGAATGGAGTGTGGAATCGCAACGCGTTCGTCCACACAAACACATCCTGAGCGGACGTGCAAGTCTCGCCAGTACGAGAATAGGTACGGGTTGACTTCCTTGCATCTCTGGGGATCATCTTGAAGTATGCAGTCCCGTACCTCCTTCAGAACTGCGTCCTTGCTGGTCAGTACTGCCAGAAAGCCTTTTGTGAACAACTGTGTCAGGTTGTTCTCAAACACCTCTTCTTTTGACAATTCGACACTAGGGGAAGGGTGTCCCTCAGTTGACGATCGGGTCGTTCCTGAACTTGGAGTGGATTGAAATGTCACTCGGCTGTGGGTAGGGGGAGTTTGCGGGTTTCGGCTGTGTGAAGGAGAAGTACTCATTTTGTGGTTTTCAATTACGTGGATATGAGTGTGGTTGGATGTAGTGTTTATTTGTGACTGGATTTGAGTTGAGTTTGTACTGGTATTAGAATGAGATTGCAATTGTGCTGCGTTTGCAGAGTATTTAAGAAGCAACTGATTTGTGTTTCGATTAATGGCAGAAAGCAAATTGGAATAGTTTGTTGAGCGAGGATGTGAGGCACGTGTGGAATGTGTGGTAATGACGCTGTTAAAGTGTCGTGATTGACAGGTTTGTGGTGTGGTATTTACATAAATTGCTGCAATTGCGTCACGAATGCGGGTAATTGTTGCTACCGCAAATTCCTCGTCATATTTGTTTGTAACTTTTGCTTTTTGATTTGGTTGGCGAGAAATATAATCTACCAGTCCCATTTTTGCACCGGGGATATGTTCAATATTAAAATCAAAAGGTAAAAGACGATCAATCCATCGTGTTAATCTACTATTATAAGATTTGTTTGATCTGTGTTCTTTCATGATTGAGAGTAATGCTCGATGATCTGTAATGATTGTAAATGATTTGCCAAATAAATAATATTTAAAATATTCGACGGACCACACAACACCTAGTAATTCAAGTTCGTTAATGCTATAACGTTCCTCATTTGAGTTAAGGAATCGAGATGCAAATGCAACCGTATGCCAACCTGTAGGTGAACGTTGTTCTAGTGCTGCTCCTAACCCTGCTCTAGAGGCATCGCATTTGATCCGCGTTTCCTAGTGAGGATTGTAATGTTGTTTTAAATTTTTAGGTGCTGTTAGAGATGCGATTGCCGCTGTTTTTGACTCAAGTGGGGCTATTCCAGATTGACTGAATTTATGTCCTAACCATTCTATTTCGGTTTTTGCAAAATGACATTTAGGTAAGTTGATTCGTAGGTTATCCTCATCTAATTTTTTTAAGCACTGGTAAACAAGTTTTAAGTGGTCTTCTTTGGACCCACGGCTAACCACTATAATGTCATCTAGAAAGCAGTAAGTATTTTTTAGTCCAACTAAAGTATAGTCCATTACTTTTTGGAAAGCTGCTGGCATATCAGTTAAACCGTAGAAACCTGTAATGAACCGATATGTTCCCGTTCTCTCACCGCTGATAATATTAAAGTTACAGTGTTTGGCCGTTTCCGGATCTAATTTAAGTTGACTGTATGCGTACTTCAAATCCAGTGTGGAATAATATGCTGTTTCTTGTGATGCGGATGTGTTTAATTTTTGCTGAATTGTGTCAATCAAATTATCAATATTTGGCATTTGATATTTGTTTTTAAGAATAGACTTATTTAAAATTTTTGAATCTAGTGCTAATTTAACTGTTTTATCTCTTTTAACTGTAATAACTATAGGTGAGATGAAGTTTTTGTCGGAACAACTATTTAATTTAATGATGTGTTTTTCATCAAGTAATTTTTGGAGTTCTATGTTAACTAATGGTTGTAAATTAATAGGTACTCGTCTTCCTTTTTGATGAGTAGGTGTAAATTCATTATGAAATGTAGACTTTACTGAATGTTTTAGAGATTTAACGACGCGGGTGATGAGTTCAGGAAAGTCAAAAGAAATTTGCCGCTTAATTGGGCATTGATTATGATCAATGTTTGCCACTTGTTTTGATTGGATTACTGAGAAACCTAGTTTTGGGAAAAGGTCTCGTCCAATGATTGGTCGGTGACCATCTTCAACGACAGTTACATCAACATCTGAGGCTATCCAGTCGTTGCACTTTATTGATATCTTGATTATACCTTTTATCTTGATTATGTCATTGGAGAAAGTTTTTAAGTCGTGGATTTCAGGGGACTGTATCCAATAGCTATCTTTGCATTCCAATACCACTTTGTCTGCTAGACTTTTGTTAACAATCGTACAAACACTTCCTGAATCCACCAATGCTTTGGTGCTCGTATTTCCAACTCGAATGTCCAAATTTACGGGTTCTACCTCGCGAGCGTCGGTATTGTATGAAATTGCCGCTACACAATTGTCATCGTAATCATCGTAGTCGGAATCGTAATTGGCATCGTATATGGTTCTACCTCGCGAGCGTCGGTATTGTATGAAATTGCCGCTACACAATTGTCATCGTAATCATCGTAGTCGGAATCGTAATTGGCATCGTATATGCTCTTTTGTTGTAGAAGTTTGCTAATATTGTTTACTTGTTCGGTCACTGATGTCGTGGTGCCGACTGTAGCCGCTTCCGAAATTGAGTCATCTACGTAATTTACTCGAGATCTGGGTTTGTTAGCTTGTTTTGGTTTGCGACAAACCTTAGCGAAATGGTTAGAAATTCCACAATTTTTACATATTTTCCCACGGGCGGTACAATTTTGTCTATGAGATGGAGTCCAACCATACCCACAATTCGGACAGATTGTCGGTTTTACGAATTGATTTGTAGATGGTCGCTTTCTATTCCACGGTCCTTGGATATTGTTTATCGAGTGAACTTCATTAGTTGAATTGTTGGTTGAGGTTCCAGAGATTTTAAGTTGTGTTTGTATGCCCATTTCGATACTGATCGCTACTTCGAGAGCTTTCTTAGGTTCTCGTGTTTCTTTTAGCAATTCTCTTTGAATTTCTCCATCTTGCATGTTAGCAATAAACACGTCCCGTATTATCGATTCCTCACGGCTTCCCAAATCACAATTTAGGGAAAGTTCTCGAAGGCACCCGTAAAACTTTTCCACTGGTTCGCCTTTCATTTGTTTTCGAGATAAAAATGTATATCTGTCAAATGTAATATTCCTTTGTTTGGTGAACACTTCATCAAGGCATTCCCACAGAACTTTCATGGTCACTCTGTCAATTTGGATACTTGGTTCTTGTGAACCAAAAATTCGTCTTCCTTCAACTCCCAGGCTGAGATACGTTAGGGATACTGCTTTACTGTACCGAAAGGCTTTTCCCCACATAGTATGCCCACAAGTTCTGCTTTCTGGCATCGGTTAAACCATGAGTTTTTTAGCTGTTCATTCCTAGTACGTCTGTCTCTTTCGCTTTGAGCAGTGCTGTTTTGAACGTCCTCCTCGTAGATTGGTTCTGGGGGAAGGGTAACTTTTTCTGGGGGGTCCTCAAGAAGAGTATCGATTGATATTCCTTCTTTAGCCATGATGGCTAACTTAAGCATGACCTGCCATCTGTCCCATTGCAATGGAGGCTCCAACGTCGGTTTTTCGCGAAAGGGCTCGATTCCCAAGAGTGCGCGTTCTTTTGTAGCTGACTGCGCCATGTGATAACCCTGACTATAGGGTACAATCGTGCTGCGAATCCACTTAGATTTAGATGTATGGATTCGAGGTACGAATCCAAGTTTCCAACGTCAATTGGATTGTTACTTTTAGAATTAACTACCATCGCGGTGCGAATGTAGACAATTTAAATGATGATGGATTTCTCCTTCAAATCCGCTAAGTTTTTATCTAGTGGAAAAGAGATTAGATTGTGAACGACTGAATTCAGTAAGAAGATTCAAAAGAATGAATAGTTGAGTAAAAGTGGGAGGTGTGAACAGTATGAAATAATGACTTTTTAGTCGGCGGTAATTTATAATTATGTGAACATTGACTTTTAGTTTTACAAGGACAAGTATAAATTAATTAAGTACAATTTACTAAATGAGAACTAAATTATGGTACAACCGTACCACAGTTCTCTTTCAATCGGCTCTTTTCACTTCGGCTCTCTTACAAGTCACCATTTGAAACACTTCCCCCAAATAAGTCTAAAAACTATCGTAACGACTTTTTATTCAAAGAGAAAGAACTAGCAACAATCAATTCCACATCAATTGTTTATATTTTTTAACAACCACGGGAGTTTTTTGGCCTTAACTTAATAAGAAATTTGGCTAATAGTTTTAACAAGAAGGATGCGATGATTAAAGTGCAAAAAACATGCTCGTACCGCCACTGACATTTACAATTTTTGTTCTGTACGCTCCAATGATGAAGCCTTTATAAACACACAGCCATGTGAAGATAACTGATCCATGAGAACAACAGTTGAACAAAACCTGATGCATTACATGATTATAAAGGCTTTTAAACGAAAATTCGAGCTCTGATGAGGAAACATTGAAGCAACTGCTAAGTTTAAACCAATATGCACAAAAGCTGAGTTTTCTATCGTGTATAAGAAATACACGGAGAACATTACAATGGAACACAGTTTCAATTGTGGTGTTTTTGGTGACTTAAACACTAATCGCTGTAAGGCTGAAAAATTACAGTCGATTGTCATTTACGTCAGGGGAAACATATATCTAAAAACAGATAGATCTTGTATTCTATAACAAAAATCTTCAATAAAATGACTTGCAATTTATAAAACTGCAACAAAGAACCACTGTGTTGTTGAAATCAATTTTAAAATATAATTGCAAAATCTGACAGTTCAATCAACCCGTTATTACTGAAATCGGTTGTCACTTTTAGCTTTGAAAAAAATAGTTAGAAAAACTTACAATTGAAATACAAAATCTATTGAGCTTTATTAGATCTCGGGTTGAAGTCAGAGATTAAAGTTAGAATTTTTGAATAGTCTTTTAAAAACTCAGCGCAGTGATGATTGAGGGAACCACAGATACTGTTCGACTTTAAAAAACTCTGGGTGAATTGTTAATGAGAACGCAGAGACAAATCTTGTAATCAAGTAAAAATTAGAATTGATAGTTGACAACAGTGGCAAGAAACACAATTCTCGGCCAATTCACTACAATTTAAACCCAGTTACTACCGCCACATCAATCCTTTTCGGTGAAATGTGATGTTTACAAATTTTTAAAATCAAAGTGATTGATCAAGAGCGAAAACCAAATGCTAACACGAAAGAGTTGCGGAGAATTTTTGTATAAACGCCAAATGAAATTAGCACTATTCTCTCAACAGCAAAAATATAAACCGTCAAGTGCACGGATTTAAGTGAATATATATTTTTGTTCAAACAGTCAATTTTCTACGATTTTTGCAATACGCCTCTTAACATATAAAGCGTTTGAACCAAGGGACAGATTATCTATTAACAGTTGCCAAGTTTGCTCAACATCTACAATTACCAAATGTTTTTTCTAATTTCTAGGTTCACCGCACAGGCAGAGTCTAAAATCCCTTTAGGAAAAATTTATCACATCTTCAATAAATCAGTTTTTTAGACAATTGAACCTTGTAATAGGTCGGACAAGTATTATGCTGCTTTTCAATGCTTGTTCCCAAGATTTTCCACCAACACGCTAAAAATATTACAATATTGAGTAATATCCAGTGTAGTAGTCAACGGAAAAATAGTCAAAAGTCCTTTTTAAACTTATTCCCACACGAGTACCTTTTTTAATGAGTCCTTTCTTGATGTATCCGTTTTTTGGTTAATCAAGTATTGAAAAAATTTAAACTAACATCTTACGACATTTTTAAAGTCTTACTGTCACTCATTTTACACATCTCCTCTAACCTTTCGATAAAAAACTCTTGGCTTAGATGTATTTCGTTTTCTCCCTTTCTATTGTATTGTTTAAAAAACAACTATAGCCACGGTAGCAATAATTCTGAACTTCACACTAAATATGTTTTTGAAATATTTTTTTTGAAATTTCTCCACACCATTTCTAAAAGAAAACACCCACATTGAAAGATTGAATTGAAGCCGAAACCAATGAAATTTTTTGTTTTTAATTACCATTTTGTACTACCTTTCTTCAAACCGTACATTTTTTTCTTTAGCTGAAGGACTAATAGGTTCCTTAGCTCAATGTATTTTTCAACACCATCAGGTCGCTAAACACTGCATTACTTAAAATTATCTGAAACGAGGGATCAGCGATTAAATTTGATCTTAATCTCTACCTCAAATTGCACTGAAACCCCAGCTACCTATTTGATTTTATCAATCGTTCTTGTCGTCGCTGCGTCTGCATTTCAGAGCGGAAATCCATCAGCTAACAATAGATTGAAATGCTTGTTTATCTACAAGTTCTCAGATGTTATTTTTGATGAATTAATTATAATTCATTTGTTTTGCTTCACCCAATTTTTTGTCTCTCCTTGCTTCTTCTGTTGACTTACGTATCAGGTTATAATTTATTATTTCAACTAAGAGGTCTATTGAACTTACTTCTGCTTCTTGTTGTTACCTCAAATGTACTCCACATTTTATTGATCATTACATCCTCGTTAAATAATACAACTCTACAGCTTCTAACTTAAAATATATCATATTCACTCTTTAACCTTATAGGATGTGTTTTTTTTGTTATCTGATCATCTCAGAAAGACTTTTTGTGAGGTCTGACCAGCTTTCCCATCAGATGATTTCCCAAAATCCAATTAAGCTGGGAAAAATTAAAGCTGACAAAAATTTTAAAAGTTTTTTTGACAAGTTTATTGCACAGGACTATTATATCTAAACAAGTCCTGATTGCTTAGTTAAAATTCTTAACGTTGAAATCTGTGTTCCCCAGTTACGTTCAACATTGCCCATTTTTGGATTTTCATAGGGTGCTGAAAACTGTAAACTTAAGCGTTCTTGCTCAATACTGCTTCGTCTTTTTGGAAATTACCTTGCCCTCAACATGACACGATAACGTTCCACGTTGTCCTAAATCTGCAATGAATTGCTCTACTAGAATTGTTACATCCGTTGTCTTTCGAAGATACATTTTCTGATATTTTCTATAGCTGTCTACGGAGCCAATTGCACAGCTTTGGCCATCTACATTTTCTGGATTTTTGTCCCAGATTCTTTTGGTACTGGAAAGTTTCTTCGACTTATTCAATTGACATGTCCCAATTGACACAATTCCCTGCGTCAAATTCACTTATTTGAAATGCAATGACATCATCTTAAAATTAACAAAAGTCGTCCAGGGTATTAAAACCTAAATGTTTGAGCCATAAACTGATGAATTCCCCGTTTACTAAGTTACAGTTTTCGGAGCAGCTTGTTGCTGAATTCAACGTTTCTCAAAAGTAAAGAATATCATGTTCCTCAAAACGGAAAAATTTTTGCGTTTCTTTTTTTCTTTTTTCTCAGAAACCATACCAATCAAAGTCTCCTTAACAGCCGCTCAAAAATTCACAAATTGAGACCAAATTTTTGCAGAAGTTTAGAGTTATCAGGTACAAATGCATTTAAGAATATCATATTTGTGTTGACCTTTTTGAATCCTCTAATTTTATCTCAACTACTTGCCGCCTCTCCTTCTGGTGATTCTTTTTATTTGCTTTTGCTATGCCCTGTTAAATTTTTCTTGACAATTTTAATTATCAAACAATCCTCCTTAATCATATGGATTGTCGTTTGAGATTCTAACCCTAGCTTGGATTCTAATTATCATTTTTGAAAAACTAAGAAACAATTTTTCTCCCTAAATATTTTTAGTTCAGCCAAACTCTGAAACCCAGATGGATTTTTTTGAATAAACCTTCTGCTATGGCCAACAAGAGTTATCTCTGGTTTCGTTTCTTAGGAAATTTTTGGATGAAGCCTTGCTTACCACACTTAAAACTTTTTAGAGATGACGCGTTTGTTTCTTGTGTAGTTGAGTTTTTTAATCTGAAATCCTTAGCCATGTGGCATGCTTTCTGAAAATAGAAACTATCGTTTTCGAGCACACTCTCATTGTTTTTTTGAACATTCAATTTATCATGTCTCGCTTTCTCTCCGTAAACTTTCCGCCTCTCTAATGAAGAAAACAAATGTAAAAAAGGTTTAACAAAAGTTTTGAAAATAATTTCTTCTCACTGATGCCTTTATTCACCAATGACAAATTTTTTTTTTGTAGGTCGTCTGCTCTCGTAAATTAGTGAATTACGTTCTGTATAACCTCTTTTTTCATGAAGCTAGTTATTTCGGCATCATTTTATGTGTCTGATTATGTGCCATCATTTTAATCCCAATCTTATGTGCCATCATTTTGTGTCTGATTAACAGAGTTTCAAACGGTATATACTTTTCTTTAGCTTACGAAATAAAAGATTCTGTTTCTCGATGTGTTTGTCAACACAATCAGGTCGCTACACACTGCATTATTTAAAGTTATCCTGATTTTAGAGAGACGCGGGTTTGGCGATTAGGTTTCATTTTATTCTCTACCTGACACTGAGCTGATTCTCTAGCTATCTCTTTGAATTTATAAATAGTTTTTGTCCTCACTATGTCTCCATTTCACACACGAAATCCATCAGCTAGGAATTAAAATCCCTTTGTTTGGCTTCACCCAAATTTTTGTCACTCCTTGCTTCTTCTGTTGACTTAGGCATCAATTTATAATTTAATATTTGACCCAAGAGGTCTTTTGATTTTGTTTCTGCTTCTTGTTCTAAACTTAAATGTACTTCACGTTTTTTGATCATTTCAACTTTGTTAAATATTGAACTTTTACAATTTCTAATTTTGAATTTATTATACTCATTCCCTCCACATATACAATACGTTCCGTTGTTATTTCAGAGAGATTTTTTGTAAAGTCTGATCAGATTTCTCTCCGGTTGATTTCCCAAAAACTAATTAAGTTGAGCAAAATTAAGCTGAAAGTTTTTTTTAGAAATTTTGTCGTCAAGTTTGGATGCGCAAACCTAGTATATGTAAACAAGTCCTAATTGCTCAGTTAAGCATCTCAACTTTTGCGTTTTTGTTCCCCAGTTACGTTCAACTTTGACCTTTTCTAACTCGTTAATTGCTGATAACTTTCAACTTAAATTTTTTCCTCATTACTGTTTTATCCTCTTGGAAAAAAACTTGCCCTCAACATGATGCACTAACGTTCCCTTTCTGATACCTTCTAAAGCTGTCTACAGAGCAAATTACACAGCGTTGGCCATCTACAGTTTCTGGATTATTAGGCCCTAATATATTGGTATGAAAGATTTCAAACAAATCTTTCGCTCTTGTACCGGGATCTTTTGGTACTGGAAATTTTCATCGACTTAGTTAAATGAAATGCCTCACATTTTTCTGGTCAATTTCATTTATTTAAAAAGCAATGACATCATCTTATAATTTAAAAAATCATTAAAAGTATTATAAACTAAATGTTTGAGTCATAAAGTGATAGATTTCTAGTTTAATAAAGCACAGTTTTTAGAACTTGTTGCTAAATTCAGCGTTTTTCAAAAGAAAAGAAAGAAAAGATTATCAAGTTCTTCAAAACGGAAAATTGTCCCGGTTTTTTCTTTTTTCAGAGTCCATACCAATCAAAGTCTCATTATCGGCCGCTCAAAAATGACCAAACTGAGATCAGGTTTTTGCAAACGTTTTGAGTTATCAGGTACAAGTGCATTTAAGAATTTCATTATTGGGTCACACTTTTGAATCTGCTAGTTATATCTCAATTATTTCTTGCCTGTTCTACTATTGAATTTTTTTTATTATTTGCGTTAGTTATGCCCTGTTTAAATTTTTGTCGATTTTATTTATCAAACATTCCTCCTTAATAATATGAATTGTTTTATCAAAGTCCAATCCTAGCTTAGATTCCAATCTATCATTTGCTGTGTGAAAAACTGAGAAAAAAATCTTTGTCCTGAAAAATTAGTGTTCAACAAAGCTCTGAAAACCCATATGATTGCTTTGATTAAAAAATCTGATGTGGCGACAAGAAATTTTTTCTTTCTTACGGTTTGCGTTTCTTACGAAAATTGAAGATATGGCCTTGCTCACCACATTTAAAGTTTTTGCTTGTGGCGCGCTTGATTGTGTTGTATTTGAGTTCTTTAATGAACTCCTTAATCAAAAGCCATGCTTTCTGACAATTGAATCTATGACTTTCTTTACTTTAGAGCATACTCTAATTGTTCGTTTGGACTTTCAAGTTACCTGAGCCATTCTTAAGCTGAAAGTTATTCAAAAATTTTCCTTGTCAAGTTTATTGCGCAAGCAATTGTTCAGTTAAGCATCTCAACCTTTGCGTTTTTGTTCCCCAGTTGCTTTCAACTTTGCCATTTTCGGACTCGTTTTTTGCTAAAAAGTTTCAACTTAACTTTTTTCCTCATTACCGTTTTATCTTGTTAGAAATAAACCTGCCCTGAACATGACGCACTAACGTTCCCTTTCTGATAGCTTCTAAAGCTGTCCACGAAGCAAATTACAGAGCGTTGATCATCTACAGTTTCTGGATTAGCAGGCCCTAGTATATTGGTATGAACGATTTCAAACAAATCCTTCGCTCTTGTCCCAGTATTTTTTGGTGCTGGATACTTTCTTTGTTTTAGTCAAATGACATGTCTCACATTTTCCTTGGTCAAGTTCATTTATTTGAAAAACAATGGCATCATCTTAAATGTTAAAAAATCTTTAAAAGTAGTAAAATCTAAATGTCTTAAAGTGATAGATTCCCCGTTAAATAAAGTAAAATTTTCAGAGATTGTTGCTGAATTCAACGTTCTACAAAAGAAAAGATTATCAATTCTTCAAAAAGGAAAGTTTTTTTGGTTTTTTTCTTTTTTCAGAGTCCATGTCAAGCAAAATCTCATTGTCGGCCGCTCAAAAATTACCAAACTGAGACCAGATTTTTCCAAATGTTTAGAGTTATCAAGTACAATTGAATTTAAGAGTTTCATTTTTGGGTCACACACTTTAGAATCTGCCAGTTTTATCTCAGCTTTTTCCAGCTTGTCCTTCTATTGAATTTTTTTCATTATTTGCGTTAGTTATGCCCTCTTTATTTTTTTGTCAATTTTAATTATCAAACATTCCTCCTTAATAATATGAATTGTTTTTTCAATTTCTAATTCTAGCTTAAATTTCGATCTATCAATTGTTGTTTGAAAAAATGAGAAAAAATCTTGGTCCTTAAAAATTAGTGTTCAACGAAGCTCTAAAAACACATTTGATTGCTTTGATTAAACGATCTAATGTGGCGACAAGAAATTTCTCTGGTTTGCGTTTCTTACGAAAATTGAAGATGTGGCCTTGCTCACCACATTTAAAAGTTTTTGCTGGTAGCGCGCTTGATTGTGTTGTATTTGAGTTCTTTAATCTGAAATCCTTAGTCAAAAGCCATCCTTTCTGACAATTGAAACTATTGCTTTCTTTACTTTAGAGCATACTCTGTTTTTTTGATTTTCCAAGTTATCAAAATTCATCATGTCCTGCTAATTCCTCCTAAACTTTCTGCCTCTCTAATGACAAACGTTTAAAAACTGTTTTAGATAAATATTGAAAAAAATTTTAGCTGATGCCTTTGTTCATCAATGACAAGCTTTATTGCGTGTCGTTTGCTCTCGTGAATTTGTAAACTACATTTTTAAATAAGCTTTTTCTTATATGAAGCTAGCTAATTTTGCTATGTAAGTTTTAGTAAATGTGAAACTTTTTGCTGGTAGCTCGCTTGATTGAGCTGTATTTGAGTTCTTTAATCTGAACTCCTTAGTCAAAAGCCATGCTTTCTGACAATTGAAACTATCGCCTTCTTTACTTTAGAGCATACTCTGTTCTTTTGATTTTCCGAGTTATCAAAATTCATCATGTCCTGCTAATTCCTCCTAAACTTTCTGCCTCTCTAATGACAAACGTTTAAAAAATGTTTTAGATAAATATTGACAAAAAATTTTAGCTGATGCCTTTGTTCATCAATGACAAGCTTTATTGCGTGTCGTTTGCTCTGGTGAATTTGTAAACTACATTTTTAAATGAGCACTTTTTTATATGAAGCTAGCTAATTTTGTTATATAAGTTTTTGTAGTTGTGAAAACCCAAAAACTTAAAAATCTTTTACAAATAACATCTCAATCTTTCTTAAGTGCCATCACTTTTATGTGTCTGAGTAAGAGAAGTGACTTTTTTCTAAAACTTGAACCTGTTTGTATCAAGAAGGCCTTTTTTGCCGGATTCTTTCATTGCTTTATTTAGAACGCATATGAGTTGATGCGCAGTTTTTAAAAATTTGCCATATAATCCTTAAACATGGCATCCACACTTAAACTTAACTTTATATCAATGAGTGCATAAAATCTTCAAACTGTTTCACAAAAAATACGAAGCCATTATGAAACTCACTAAAAGTCCTCTTTCTGACATTGAACTTTTCTCTCAACGAAGTAAAAACTACACAAAAATTTATCGCTTTGTCTTCTTGTTTAAAACGTTTTCTTCTTTTACATAAATTACAACCCCAATTAAATCTTATCCTTTACTTTAACCCTGATCAAATCAACATTTATCCTGTGGGACTTAAGTTTTCCTTTTTATCTTTTACACTTTTATTACGTGCCTTATATCTTTAATTTCCACCCTCGTTGCAAATTATGCTTCATTAGGCTATGAAATCTATGTTACTATCATTTGCTGGAACGCTAATACTGTTCTACTTAAGTATTTGTTTTTTCGATATAAGTTGTGGGGAGTCTTCTCACCATTTAGAGCAAAACTCCTTGCCGTTATCCTGCAATTTCAATCGTGTTGCCTCTTGGTTGCCTCGTTATTGAGCGGTGTGTCGTCGCGTGAGCCAAAAAAGTGTTTTAGCTCTAGGACTGCAATGAGAAAGGCACAAAAAATGTAGCACTGTGAGTTTAGTGAAGGTAGCACATTGAGGGTCGGGGAAGAAAGTAAACAGTTGTCTAAGCTGAGGTATTCGCCTCATTGCTATGTAATACGAAGTCCTTGTAAAAGTTGCTCCTTCACAAAGAACTCACACTCCTTGGACAGTTCTCAAGATGTTTCAGAGATATCTAACCTACAAGCAAAGTTCCCAAACACCCCGGCAAATTTCCACAAATAAGTATACACACAGGTGGATGAGCTTCCAGCAAGGGAGCCACGCAGCTATACAAGCCTCTAGCCTCACCAACAGTCTCAGTTTTACTGCAACACAAACTCCTTGTTAAACAATAATGTCCACCAACCAAGCTGCACACGCTTCTCTTGCAAAGACGGAGTCTCAAATGAAACTGACACACATACTAAACTTTTAATCCTACTTGTTTTCCAACTGGAGACATGACGCTTTGCCACAGCATGAACACAAGCCTTGTCCTTCTTTGTCCTTCTTTTCTGTTTTTTTTTTTCGGTTGATTTCAGCCATACTCTGGAGTAGCGCAGTGACAAAGCAACATAGTAATTGAACGATGATGTGAATACTTATCTTAGAAAGCTGTGTGCCCATAGCCTATCGGCTAGTGTGAACGGAAAGTTAAATCCTGCACTCATTTTTAATATTATAATTGATGGTTGACAACAGTGGCAATAGGCACAAATTTTTATACACAGTTATTACAACCTTAATATTACTGTGACAGGGCAGCAGAGAGAACCAAATGCTATCAATTCACAAGCTAGAACGTAATAGTTGGGGAAAATATCAGCATAAACGGAACGTCAAGTTAGCATTGTTATTCGACAACAAAGATATAAATAATCATATGCAAGGTTTCAAGTGCAAGATATTATAGACTCATTAAAAACAACAAATAAACAGAATTAAAAAATGGAAGCTTTTTGATTGTCCCGAAACAGGAACGATAACAGCAATTTTGCCAAAACTTCAGACGAAAGAAATTCTAGAGATTTGAACTGACTTGAAACAGGTCAGAAATTCAAAACAAAAATTTTACAAACACCTAAAATCTTATTAAAAAATTGTTTCTTCGAATACAAGAAACGACTGACAAGTTATCTCCATCAACCATTATGAACTTGGAAGAAAAGAAATAGAAATTATAGAAGAACAGTTTTCTTCAGGGCATCAGAAACAAAAAAGCAATTCTATAAATGATTCCGACAAACTGAACATCGACCGAAAAACTAAAGAGAGGTTAAAAAAATTGTTTCTTTTTATATATTTCTCTTCTAAAACTTTCCCGTCCACAAAAAAACCAGATGCCCATCAAGTTTAATCTACTGTAGTTGGGGTGTTGGGTTAATATATATCTTATCTACAACCTATATCAGAGAGGATGTCGGAACAAAGTGATCTCTCATTTTAGTTAACATTTTTGAGCAATCTAAAAAAATTAAAAAATTGTTTGCTGGATTTAAGCTCGAGCAAAACAGATGACAAAACGGCTTGTACGTAAAACAGCCTGCACTGAGCAGAACTATACAAAAAAAAACAACAAAAAATAAATTATTGAAACCTGGAACAAGAGTAATAAACATTTTTTGTCATGCAAAACTACGGTTTACGTTTTCCCGATTTATAAAAATACACCAAGGAAGTGCCCGAAGAGAGCAGTTGTTCTGATAAAATTTATTTGAAATTTTCTGGAATTGGAAAACACTAGAGCTATTGCTCTGTAACCAGCAATAGTTTGAAGTCGACGGAAAGTTATACGAATAAAAGAATTTTTCCCGAGAAATTCAATTTACTAAAACAGTCGTATAAAAATAATAAACTAAGAGCAATTGAATGGTACCGTAGATATACTTTTAACCCTTTTCAGTATCAAGAACTAGAAGGGGTCACATTCCAGCCCCCTTCAAATGCAAGAATTGGTTTTGTGATACAGCTCTATTTACAATCGTTCCCGATAGCCCTAAAAACTTTTGGGAATAGACACCTCGATTTCAAAAACATAGGCCATCAAAATGTAGTAACGTTAAACATATCACTATTTTCAATTTAAAAACCAATCGCAAAAAAAATCATCAGCCTCTAGGACAACCGAAAAAACATATTGTAAGTCCAAAATTTGACCAAAAATTTCACTCGAAAACTTCAAAAAACGAGATGAATGCCGACTAACGTGCAAAAAAAACTAAATCAGAAATGAAGAGCAAAACTAATTCAAAAAGCGCAAAATGAAAAAAAAACGTTAGGCTGCTCGGATCAAAAATATACTATTGTGATTGCTGAAAATGGGATCAATGAGTCAAATTGGCTGTAGAGTGTAAATTAATTAACCGGATAGTCCACAAAAATAAGTACCAACGCTTAAGATCGAAACGTGTATTGACTCTAGTTGCAACATAGTTCTTTTCTCAACATTGGTCATTAAGTAAGCCTATAGACATCTCATAGATACCGCAATGCAGTCTAATTTTGACATCATTTGTGGCAAGACAAGTAGAATATGTAGACATAAAATTGTTACGGACATGCCTGCCTTTATGAGTTTCAAATTTTGAGGGTGAGCCGAATTTTTGAAAAAAATCTGAAATTGATCTTCGTGTGCCTTCAAAAGTATATACGTATGATCTCAAATATAATTTCCTATGTTACATCGCCGAAAACAAAAAATCACTGTCTTGGATTTAGTCCACACAAACTCGGATTCCTCGTCTCAAAGCTAAAACAGCTTCAATTTTGACAATTAGTTCACTGAGTTTACTTTAAAAATTCGCTTCCCCGATGTCACCCGGGTCAAGGTTTTGGGTGAATTTTCGTAAGAAGTGCGGTGATTGAGGTGAATGCGGTGAAAAAAATATTTCCCCATATTTCACCGCATTTCTTACAAAAATTCACCGCATCGACTTTTGCGGCAAATTAATGAAGGAAAAGCGGTGAAAGCGATGATTGCGGTGAAAAAAATAATTCACCGCATTTTACCGCATTTCTTACAAAAGTTCACCGCGAAATTCACCGAATTTGTTTTCCAACGTTTCCTCAATGTAATTTAAATTCACAAGAAATATCGGATCTATTCTGTTCCCCCCCCCCAGCTTTGTGAGCATAAATTTTTTATGACCCCCAGACGTACGTGCTATTTTTTTACATAGTAACGTGCTATATAATAACATAGAATTTGTAGCTGGGGGTCATAAAAAACACTGAGGGGCCGAAACAGAATAGATCCAAAATATCAAAGAAGTAAGTGTCAGTTAGCGCACTGGAAGACTCAGTTGAAGGCATACTGGAAGTAAGAGGCTCAAAACCGTGTAATGAAGCTTCGTTTTTGTACGAATACTTTAAACGCATTGAAAATCAATAAGTCACCGCGATTCACCGGTTTCACCGCAAAAAGATGTTAGAAATACGCGGTGAAATTTTTTTCACCGCATTTTACCGCATTCCTTACAAAAGTTAACCGCCAAACCTCAACCCAGTAATAGTTTTTTACGCAAATTAATCCCTAATCTGGCTTTATAGCGCAATCCTCAATTGCAGAAAATGTAGAATTCATTTTGACAGCAGACTGTGAGGTTCACTCTAACCAACATTGCACCAGCAAGAAAGAAACTTTTTAACCTTTCATGGCATCTCTAGTTAATTAGTGCGTTTCGCTTATGTCTACTTGCTTTGGAATAGCAAACTGATAAGGTTTGAAATTTTATTGCTCCCATTTCCGAGTTTTAATCTATCTGAGTAGAACTATCGCGTCTACGAATGAAAGATTTTTACCGAAAAACTGGTGGTTTCCTTCACTTCAAATTCTACAAGATGAAAGTTTTGCAAAAATTTTAAAACAATAATGCCAACTAATACTTAGCCATTTTTTAACCGAAGTGACGCAAGCATTCCTGCTTTCCAAAATCTAACATATATCACGTTTCCTGCTTACGAGTTCAAGTATATTGCCAAAATTGAACGTTCGGAGGATTGAAACCATGCAAAAAGATTTGTTACATATTTTCTGCATTTATTTAGGTATACTCTAGATAGCCGCTGTGATGAGCTGTTAAGGTTTTTGCTGGGATAATGTCTCGATGTTTTCCTCACATTTTTAAAAATAGAAATAAGAAACTGCAGAATATTTAAAAAGAACTAAAAATTTTTGGAGTATTGTTTAGTCTGTGCTATTTTCTGTATCTTTTTTTTCATTCAAATTGTTAGACAGTTTAATGATGTTAGACCTCTTTCATTCAGGGGATTCTAATCAGTTGTTTTTAATTTATCATCACGTCAAATTTCGGCTAATTGATTGATGAAGAATAATTGTCTGGGTAATATGAAAAGAACAACTGACGACTCAACGCAAAACAGACCATTGAATCAAAAACAAACCAAAAATGAAGCCAGCAAAGCAATTGTCTCAATGGCTACTTTTGAATGGAGTCCTAGAAAAAATTACCCGGCAATTCTTGCCCAATGGTCAAGAAGACTCCAATCATCCGACAAAAAAAAATTCACAGGAAATCTATGTTAAGTTTGATAGAAATTGCGATGTGTGATTTGAACCCCTTTAAAAATTTGTGGAGTGGGGATTCAAGGTTATAACAACTCTAAAACCTAACGAGGATAAAGTATGAAAACAAAGTATTTTTATTTGACAGGTAGTTTATGGAAAATCATATTCAATTTTGTTTGTGCCCGTTTTTTCAGTACTGAACTTCGGTCTTCAGCGTTTCTTGTTATGTTGGAAGCCTTTGAATTCTAAGCTATTCAATTTTTAAAAATATGCTTTTATCTTTATAAAAGCAGTGATTTTTTGTTTTATTCTATCAGAAAAAGTTTTATTCTAATTAGGGAGCATTCATATCAAAAAGACACCACATCTCACAAAAGTTAACTGCATCTCAAGATCATCTTGCAAAAAAGTGTACAAAGAGCTCTAAAAAGAACCTAAAATAGTAAAAAAAAAAAGAAAAAAGTAGCTCAAAATTGTTTAATAAAGAACTTTGTGCCTTTGAACGATTGAAACCAATATGAATGCAAGACCGTCTGAAAACAAGAATTTCATTGACGACGCCATTCAATTGCAAAAAATATAGCTCTCCAAATTTTTTGCACTGTGAATAGAGACTCCTCTAGTGTGAAAAGAGTATTGTTTTAACTGCTTCGAATCCGTCTTCTTGAAAAATTAAATGGAATTTTTTGTCTTTAGTTCTCGTTCTTGTTGTAGTCGATTGAAAAATTTTGGACAATTACAGGTGTTAGTGGTTTCCTATTATTGAACAAAAGAATCTATTTACGATTTCAGTTGATACCTAAATTTTTTTAAATTATTTTGATATCAAATGTTTTGAAAATAATTCAGAGGCATTTTTAAACTCTCACTATGCTTTTCTATTTTTGAACTCCATTTTTTCTACGGAGTTATGGAGGATTAACGTTTTGTGCACATTTTAAAAATTTTTGTTTTTGTCGCTCAAATTATCCGTATTTTACGCATTTTTTTGCGATTTTGCTAAAATGTATGTTAAATTTATCAACGATAAAATTGATAGTTTTACCTCTAAACTCCAAAAACAGAAGAGTGCTGTTAATTAGTGCGTTTCGCTTAAGTCTATTTGCTTTGGAGTAGCAAACTGTTAATGTTGCTCCTAACTTATTGCTATTAATTTCCGAGTTCTTAATGCATCTGAGGAGAACTATCGCGTCTACGAATGAAAATTTCTTACCGAAAAACCGATAGTTTCCTTCATTTCAAATTTTACAAGCTGACCGTTTTGCATATTTTAAAACAATAATTCCAACTAATACGGCGCCATTTTTTAAACGAAGTGACGCAAGCATTCCTGCTTTCCCAAACTTAACATTTGTCACGTTTCCTTCTTACGAGTTCAAGCATATCGTTAAAACTGAAAGTTCCGAGGATTAAAACCATACAAAAAATGTTAAAATTTTTCCGGATTTATTTAGATATATTCTAATAAGCCGGTGTGATGAGCTGTTCAGGTTTTTGCTTCGATAATGTCTTGAAGTTTTCCGAAAGTAAAAATTGCAGAATATTGAAAAATAACTAAAAGTTTTTGCAGTATTGTTATGTAGGTTCTATTTTCTGTGGTTATTTTTCATTTGAATTGTTAGAGAGGTAAATGATGTTAGACGTTTTTCATTCATAGAGGATTCCTATCAATCGTTTTCAGTTTTTCATCACGTCGAAATTGGGTTAATTGATTAGGAAGAACTGCTGAATATTTGCGTGGGTAGTATGAATAGAAAAATTGACGTCACGATGCAAAACAGACCAATGAATCAAAAACAAACCAAAATTTAAACAAGCAGCGCAATTATTGCACGGCTACTCTTGAATGAAGTCGTAGAAAAAGTAACCCGGCAGTTCTTGCCCAATGGTCCAAAAGAAGACTAACATTCGTAACTTGACAGGTATATTATAGAAAGTCATTTTGAAATTTGTTCCTTGCACTTTCCGCATTAAGGAATCCGCACGTTAGTTTTTGCGTGTTGGACGCCTTTTAATTCTTTTCTTTAAGAATCTCTTTTATCTAGGGAGTTTTTATTTCAGAATAGTACAATTGTAAGTTCATAAAAGCAGTAGCTTTTATTATGTTGAAACAGAAATTTTCTTAAATCTTATTTACGAGAATTCGCGTCAAAACAGCACCACATCCCTCAAAATCTAATTCTATTTTAAGAACACCGCGCAAAAGACTATACAAAAAACGCTAAGAAGAATCTAAAAGACCTAAAAGAGAAAACAATAGCTCAAGAGTTCAATGGGTCAAAAGTAACACAATCGACCATTTTTTTTTTGCTGATGATTGATTGAAATCACTATGAATGAAAGTAAAGCTTAGAAATGCAGAGATCTCAAGTGGCTGCTCAAATTCGAGAAATTTAGCTCTTCGAATGTTTTTTTTGCGCCTCCTGTTCTCGCTTTCACTCAGAACTAGCAGGCCCGCAAAACCATAACCAAAAAATCATTTACACAATTAGAAGGTTTTAAAGAAGTAAAGGTTTCTGTTTCGCACCAACTCAGGCTCGAACCCATGCCTCTCGTTTAACAGCTATAGGTCTCACAACTTAAACTATCTATGTGTATTGCACTTGTCTTTTGCTCTTTCTACAACAAATTTCTGGATATTGGCGTTTGTAACTTGCTTGTTTTTGCTATACCGCAAGCTTAATCAGTGCAGAATCTGCTTATTAGGAGCTTAAAAAGGATGGTAAAGCGCGTCTCAAAACGCATTTATTACGCTGGGTTGCATGATTAAAGAATCCTAAAACATGTTACCTTAGGAGGGCTGTTGACCGTTGTGCTCAATTGTGACCGATATTTACCATAAAAAAGGAAGATGAGACGAAGACGAAACGACCTAAACTACTCAAAAAACGTAGTTTCATAGCAATTTTATGGAAACACAAAAAACTTCAAACTTCAGATTAACAGTCTTTCATCTAACGAACTGCGCTATAACCACTACAAACCCCCGTTTCTCACAATCGCTTTTATCTTACCAATAAACATATTTCAGATTGAGAGCATCTGAGATTACGCAAATACCGAAAAGTAAAGCGTAAAAATTAAATTTAAAGCTAAGGGTGTTCTAGAATATCGCAGAATATGTACGGCTAAATATTTATTTAAAAAAACAAGTTTACAATAAGAACTTCAAACTTAGTTCTGAAGCGATTAAGAAACAAGTAGTACCCAGGACAGTAAATCCTCCCTCCTGGCGAGCATACTTTCAAGCCCTCTTAGCATCGTGGTAACTGCACCTGACTAACAGTCTTTTTCTCCAGGTTCGGTTCTCACCCATCTACTCGGAGCCTTTTAGGTGATTGAACTCTCTGGATATGTTCGCTTAATCTTACTGCTCAATGCCGCTCCTAAACATGCGCTTCAAGAGGCCCGTTAAACATGCAAAAATTTTGCCCAAATTTAGATCTCTCGTATTTAATATATAAGATCAGCATTTTTCTATATAAAAACTCACAGGAACAAAAAACGACTCAGTGTCGCAAGAAGTGCTCTAGAACAACATGCTGAATGATAATGATTAGAAATTTTCATACCTACAAAAAGAATGGTACCCGACATGGGTTCGAACCCACGACCCTAAGATTAGCAGTCATGCATCTTACCAACTGCGCTATAACGAGTACATACCACCGTTTTTGACAAGAACTTTTTATCATATCAACAAACATATTTCAGAAAGAGAGCATTTGATCTCAGACAAAAATCAGAAAGTAAAGCGCAAAAAACTTAGTTGAGAGCTAAGGGTGTTCTGGAATAGCGCGGAATCTGTACGGCTTTACAGAATAACACACGCTTACAATAAGAACTTCAAACTTAGTTTGGGACCAATTTAAGACACATAGTACACAGTAGTGAATCCTTTCTCTTGGCGAGCATACTTTCAAGCCCTCTTAGCCTCCTGGTAACTGCTCTTAACTAAGTCTTTTGTCCCAGGTTGGGTTCTCTTCCATCAAATTTGAGCCTTTTAGGTCATTGAACTCTCTCGATATGTTCTCTTAACCATGCTGCTCAATGCGGCTCTTAAACATGCGCTTCGAGAGGCCCGTTAAGCATGCAAAAAATTTGTCGAAATTTAGATATCACGCGTTTAATATATAACATCAGCTTTTTTTCTACATAAGAACACACAGTAACAAAAAAAGACTCAGCGTCGCAAGAAGCGCTCTCGAAACACAGGCGAAACGATAATGATTAGAAATTTTCTTGCCTACAAAAAGAGGGGTATCCGACATGGGTTCGAACCCACAACCCTCAGATTAGCAGTAATCCATCTTACCAAATGCGCTATAACGATTACAAACCACCGTTTCTGACAATCGCGTTTATCGTATCAATAAAAATATTTCAGAATAAGAGCATTTGAGCTCACGCAAAAATCGAAAAATAAAGCGCAAAAGACTTAGTTGAAAGCTAAGAGTGTTCTGGAATAGCGCGGAATCTGTACGGCTAAAACTTAACTTCAAATTTAGTTCGGGAGCAATTAAAAACACGTAGTACCCAGTAGTAAATCCTCTCTCTTGTCAAGCGTACTTTCAAGCCCTCTTAGCCTCCTGGTAACAGCACCTAACTAACATTTTGCTGTCCCAGGTTAGGGTCTCACCCATCAAATTTGAGCCTTTTAGGTCATTGAACTCTCTCTATATGTTCGCTTAACCATGCAGCTCATTGTGGCTGTTAAACATGCGCTTCGAGAGGTCCCTTGAACATGCAAAAGTTTGCCCAAACTTAGAGCTCACGCGTTGAATATATAGGATGGTATTTGATCAAGAACAGTTCTCTTCATCATTGTTGTTTGTTCAGCAGCTAGATGTAAAGCTTCGAAAGTTTACCTCATGCTTCACTAGAAGCGATGTCGATAATCGATAATAGTTTAATGTCAATTATTGATCTTTTTGGCTAACCCGCAGTAATTGTAACCACTAGTGCTCTTATGATTTGGACCCATCAATACCCTTGGAGAAAATTTCTGTTTCAATCTATTAATTTCAAACGAAATTTATATTGCAATCAGTAGACCAGTAGAGACAGACGATAACGCAGGGTGCAGAAAATCTTTAAAGAGCTTTATCCTATGCTGATCTTTGCTGTGTGAACTGTCTTCTCCTATGGAGACATCATTAAAGAACCATGTCTACTGCCTTGCAATCAACTAATACTTTTTGAGTTCTTCTCTAGCCAATAAGCACCGTAATTTAATTCGGAGTGTACGGCAAATGGTCGTGTTATGGCGCTGGGAAAGAAATTGAACGTGTGCTAGGGCAATCAAGCAGCTAAGGTTGAGGGACTTACACTAACAAATTACCTTCTGCAAGTTTAAGAAGTGAAATAAAATCCCCATTACTGAAAATATTTTCAAAAAGTTTAGTTGGGCTCTGCAAATAGAATAACAGAAACCTATATTTTATTCGAGCCTAAAAAAACTAAAAATGTTGGCAAATTGTTGAACAAAATTACTCACTTGACAAAAATTTTTTGTTTTTTCTCACTCCAATTACAATTATGAGAGCAATCAGAACAAACTAGTTATACGCATAACTGTAATATCGCGGTGGATATTAAATTTGTGTCTTGTGAAGTTTTGTGGTTTGCGCCGAAAAATTTCACCGAGGAGCTTCAAATGATATCATTAAAGTTAGTTATAGAGCACTATTCAGATATAAAGAGAAGCATTGAAACAATTTCAGCGCACTGTTCGTGTATTTATGAGTAGCGAGCTAACACCAATTGAGATCAGCTGCTTCAAAATTTGAATTAGCGAGCAACTCAAAACAGGAACCACATGAAGAGTCGAAGACGTAAACTGAACTCAGATTGTCAAAATGGTCATGCAGCAACATAACCCGAGAATAGTTGAAAAGACTCGTGCTATAACCAATGTTAATATGAGATGTCAGGCGATCTAAATAAGGACGAATGAAAAAACCAGAAGTGTTTTGTTTAAAATGACCCTGACCGAGGGTAGTTCGATAATCGAATAGAAGCGATGTCGATAATCGATAAAAGTTTAATGTCAATTATTGATCTTTTTGG
Organism: Convolutriloba macropyga; assembly: GCF_964194025.1. NCBI lineage: Eukaryota > Metazoa > Xenacoelomorpha > Acoela > Convolutidae > Convolutriloba > Convolutriloba macropyga. Next base: position 55,923,623 of record NC_134472.1, read on the forward strand.
CTACCCCGCAGTAATTGTAACCATTAGTGCTCTTAAGATTTGGACCCATCCATACCCTTCGAGAAAATTTCTGTTTCAATCTATTAATTTCAAACGAAATTTATATTACAATCAGTAGACCAGTAGAGACAGACGATAACGCAGGGTGCAGAAAATTTTTAAAGAGCTTTATCCTATGCCTCTCTATGCTGTGTGAACTGTCTTCTCCTATGGAGACATCATTAAAGAATCATGTCTACTGCCTTGCAATCAACTAATACTTTTTGAGTTCTTCTCTAACCAATAAGCACCGTAATTTAATTCGGAGTGTACGGCAAATTGTCGTGTTATGGCGCTGGGAAAGAAATTGAACGTTTGCTAGGGCAATCAAGCAGCTAAGGTTGAGGGGACTTACACCAACAAATTGCCTTCTGCAAGTTTAAGAAGTGAAATAAAATCCCCATTACTGAAAATATTTTCAAAAAGTTTAGAAGGGCTCTGCAAATAGAATGACAGAAACCTATATTTTATTCGAGCCTAAAAAAACTAAAAATGTTGGCAAATTGTTGAACAAAATTACTCACTTGACAAAAAATTTTATTTTTTCTCACTCTAATTATAATTATGAGAGCATTCAGAACAAACTAGTTATACGCATATCTGTAATATCGCGGTGGATATTAAATTCGTGTCTTGTGAAGTTTTGTGGTTTGCTCCGAAAAATTTCACCGAGGAGCTTCAAATGATATCATTAAAGTTAGTTATAGAGCACTATTCAGATATAAAGAGAAGCATTGAAACAATTTCAGCGCACTGTTCGTGTATTTATGAGTAGCGAGCTAACACCAATTGAGATCAGCTGCTTCAAAATTTAAATTAGCGAGCAACTCAAATCAGGAACCACATGAATAGTCGAAGACGTAAACTGAACTCAGATTGTCAAAATGGTCATGCAGCAACATAACCCGAGAATACCCGAAAAGACTCGTGCTATAACCATTAATGTTAATATGAGATGTCAGGCGATCTAAATAAGGACGAATGAAAAAACCAGAAGTGTTTTGTTTAAAATGACCCTGACAGAGGGTAGTTCGGGAGCTTGAGGGCAGGTAGAGGGAGGCGAGGATTAGCTGGTAGACAGGGAGGGGTGTGGCAGGCAGGAGCGCGGTTTCGATGGGTAACTGAAGTTTCCACCTGTCCCTGAATTTTCCTAGCAATCCCTGAGTACTGTATATTAGAAACTAAGTACAGTGTTTGAAAACAAAACTCAGGATGCCAACACTTCGAATCGTAAGACAAACAAAAATATTGCATCTAAATTTGTTCGCGAGCAGTTTAAAAGGCAATTTTTTGCTCTGCTTTTCTTCTACTGAGCAGTTTGACCTAAATTTGTTGACTTTTACACGTGACTCTTCGACGTGTGATATTGACTTCTGCGTTCAGTTTCACAGAGACTCGACCGATTAAATACGAAATTTTACAAACTTCTTTTCAAGTCGTACAAACTCTGGCGCGATTAATAAGATCCTTACTATTGCTTTGCGGCTATTTTAATTATTTGAATGATAAAAAACGAATATAACAGGAAACTTCAGATTTAAAAAATACTCGCAATCAGGTTCAAGCCCCTACGAGTCACATATCAAAATTGACAAGAGTCAAACTTTATGCTGTCACTTAGTAAAAAAAAAGTAGCCAACAAACTTTTACACCTGGAAAATTAGTAGATTGAATCTAGTTGTATATCTTAATAGTAGTATTATCAAAAATAGTACTATGTATATTAATTTTGACCACTAAAGGTTATCTCGCCTCCTGTTTACAACACGTATTTTATTACAAATGTGCACAATAAAAAAACTGAGGGTTAAAATGTTTGATTTTCCAGGAAAGATAGAATTATTAAAAGTGAGCGCTACAAATCTAAAACATTTCAGCAATATTTTACTAAGGCTATAGCATGTTGCGTTGCACTGCCGATCGACACTATCACTAAGCATGAAATGAAATTCAACTTAATCTCATTAGATCATTTCTTGGTATATTTCTATTCACTATTAATGTCAAATTTATTACATTTTGTTAAATTTACTTTTGATAAATCTTTTAAGCAGGAAATGATCAGAACTCGTCATACTATAAGCATTAACGCTAAACATGAATGATATCAGTTTTGCACCAATAGTTTTCAAGTCTCTTCTAATCTCGACACCTCTTAAGTCCAATTAGTTCCACGTCCAAATATCCTTTATCCGGAAGTGTGACATCTCAGTGGTTATGTCTTTCCAGTCTTGTTGCAATCAAATCAATCAGTTTGTGTCAAATTCATTACAGCTGTCTTTATCAGTATCTTTCTACTCAATTTCTTTCATCAATTTAGATTTTCCAGATCTTCAAATCAAGTTGATGACAAATAGTCTCCATAATTAGTAGGTGATCATTCAGTCACAGGTGGCTGCGGTGGAATATCTAGAAGGTAAAAGTGTAGCTCCATTGCAATTGGTGCTGTAGACTGGACCCTGGCTGCTTCCTCGAATACCACAGGCACCAGGTGAGTGTCCATGGAATCACAGATGGCACTGGTGGCGTCTGAGACTGTGGTAGTGAACTGCGTACCATTACACCCAGCCTTGTACTCAACATTCTCCACCGAGATGTGGACTCTGAGGGCCAATTTGTGGTATCTGAGAGAGCGAAGGAGGGATATATGCGCAGACATTGCAAGACAGAACGCCTGAAGCAACAACAGGTCCACGCTGATTCAAATGGTTTATAATTTCACTACAAAATCAACTGCTGAACAAACGTGCAAAGGCAATGAATTGAACAAATATCAACTTCCCTCAAGTTGCAGTTTGCCTTTTGTTTCTCCCAGGAAAACAAACAGCAGACTGGGGTGGCTAAGTGAGAAAACTTAGTGGCAAAAAATGTTTTAAGAAAACTTAAATCTAAATTACTTTAGCAAGCTTCTGTGGAAGTCTGTCTGTGTCGTTTGGCTCATCCACTAGAGGCTCGCTTGGTTCTTCCCGTCCGCTTCCGCCACTTCCACTTGTGCCTCCTCCTCCCTCATAGGTATTCAAGTAAAACACCCTGGTCCACCTGAACACCCCACTGCCATTATTGCTACTGTTGCTGCTACGTGCCACTTTTCCCACCATTGCACTGGTCTCGTCGTTTTTGCACAAATCCATGCCACCTACAGCTCCCAATTCGCTGTTCTCTGAAACGACCCAGAGAATAAGATTTACTACTTTCTATTGTCCAGAACATTAGAGCATACAACGGTGCTGTTTTAAAGTATGGAACGCTACATACGAAAATGGAGACGATTAATTAAAACTGGGAGCGCAGATAACAAAACACATTACGGGCATGTAAAAAAAGGAAAGTTTTTTTAAGCATAACCAGCCGATAGACAAATAGTCACGATTGATTATTTTTATCACAATTTTGATTGAACGGAGGATAGAAGAAAATGCCAGCGTTATTAAATGAAGTTGCATTAGAGCTATAGCCACAAATAGCCGGGCTATAGCCGCTATTGATCCACCTCCTAGCCAAGTCAAAACCTCGCGTTTCTCGTTCATATGTCTAACTTCCTGTTAAAAGAACATTCCTGGCAGATTGCCAGAAAATAAATGACATAGCTCAGTAGATATCCAGTCTCAAAAAGATAAAAAACCAAAAGAAATTTCTCTTCTTTTTATTACTTGCTGAGATATATTTTGCTAAGTTTGAGTAACGGGCATGTAAATTTGGGCTTTATGGGTTTATCCCGTTTCTATTTCTGATTTTGTTTTTTGATACTGACTCTGTATATTTTGAATTGCTTTGCTGAGCAACTGCTGTCTAAAAATACTTTTAGCAGAATGAGAAAAGAGTGAAACCTAGAGAAGTCAAAACGATTTTATGCAAAATGTTGAACAGGCTATGAACTAAGGTAAAGCGAAAAAATTTTTGTTTGACAAAGTTAAAACAAATATGAGCACTATAATAGCCAGCTGAGAAGCTGAGGCGGCTATTATTAAGCATTAGAGATGGTAACTACAAATTTTCAGAACAAAGTTCAAGTAGCGGGGCCGCTAAAATTGGGCCTCATGTGTTTACCCCTTTCTATTCTTGATTACGTTTTTATAACTCCGTTCATTTTAGAAAGCTTTGCTGAGCAACTGCTGTTGAAAAGCGCTTTGAGCACAATGAGTAAAGAATAAAACTAGCCCAGAGAAATCAAAAACAATTTACGCAAATTGTTGATCACGCTGTGACTTACGGTAAAGCAAAACATAGCCGACAGATTGGAAAAAAATAGCCGCCCAGAAAAAGAAGAAAGAGATTGAAAGACAACATTTTTTCCCAAGTCTCAACAATTGCTCTAATTCAGTGTGCAGTTGCAGTTAGATTCTAAACCTATACTTACTTCAGCTTCTAAACTGAAGGGTATTAAGTTTAATACTAATATCAGTTAGCAATCGATCTAATGAACATTGATAAACTAATGCACTATGACTTATTGACCTGGATTTATCGCCTTATCCGTTTCTTTTGCCTTTGCTCTTTTGATATTGACCGCATTCACTATGTTGCGTAACTCAATGCGTGAAAGAACTTAGAATTCATTCAGTTGAAACAGTGAGTGAACTAAGTCAGAAGTCAAACGTGAAAATCGTGACTTATGTAAAACTAAAAACGTGATCCAAAGGTACAGCGAACTAAAAAGGAGAGCGCCTAAATAATAGCAGTTGAGAGGATGACGGCGGCTATTAAACAGATGTTTATTCTACGAAGTCAAAACAATTCCAGCCGGCTGAGAGAATGAGGGCGGCTATAAAACAGAGCAACCGCTCCATTGAATTTTGATATCCTAATGCACTTTCTTTGGATTTCGCTCCCTTAACCTTCACTCACCGTATTCATTGTATTGCGTACTCATTGGTTGAATTGATTCAAAATTATTCAGTAGAAAATGTGAGTGAGGTAAGTCAGATATCGAACGTGAAAGTCGCGACTTATAAAGAACATTTTTATGTATATACGCTCTATGAGGAAAAAGCCCTAAAAGAGCTCTTTCAAAATTTTATTCGAAAACAAAAACTCAAGACCCTAATACCCAAGAATTAGGTCATATACGTCTGGCACTACTTAGATGCACACCCGTGACCTTTAACTAGTAAATAATCATAAAAGTTAAAGTTCATTAAGTGCGTTCAGAAGTCATTTTTTTGATTGAGGTAAGACACGCAATTGACCTAAAAGCAGAACAATTGACGCACACAAAGCAGTGGAAGTCAGTGAAATCGAAAAAACCAATGGTTGCACGAATGATCGATGGAGACAACGAATTAAAAAAAGTAGCACACAATTGAGATTAGGAAGTTTTACAAGAACAAAAAAACAAGCAAGCCCTATTTTTAAAGACATGTTCAAAATCAAAAATCGACTTCTAAGAACACATTCTTCTAATTAAACTCCCTTGTTTCTCATTATCAACCGATGAAACCTGTCATTGATGAGTTTAAGCCATAAGACAGCAATAAGTTCAATAAATACTTACAGAACTCAAAAATTCACTAATAGTGTTTTTTAAAAAACGCGCAGCGTCCGTACAAGGCAAAGAAAGCAACAGCTATGAAATTATTTTAAACAAGAAAAACTTTTTTAGAAACCAATGAAAATGGTCAACAATATTACTCATTTAAGCCGAAAAACCTGATCAAAAGGAAAAGCAAATTAAAAAAAAAACAGCAGGACAAGTCCTGAAGTACAATTCAAAGAATTTTCATTGGCTCGACAAAAACTAGACCTAGAATGGACTATGAGTGAATTGGGAAAACCATTTCCAAAAAGAACCAGATCAAAAAATTTTAAAAAAACGAAAATCAAAGTCAAATAGCCGCATGTGAACAAAAAAAAACACTAGCGAGCAGAGATATTGGTTTCAAACAAAGAACTAGGCTTAGAATGAATAATGAATAAATTGGGAAAACCATATAGAAAAAAAAATCCGATCCAAAAATATCGAAAAACAGTAAATATCACAGTGAAATTGCCGCATGGGAACAAAAAACTACTAGCGAGAAAGCGAATTTTTGTTCAAACACCATTTTCTAACTCTACTTTAAAATTAAAGTGAAAAAATGTCACGCCTAAAAACCACTCGCATTTTTGCTCCACTTCCTGTTTCGGTGTGACCAAAATCACTACTCCAATGGACTTCAAAAATCATGAATGTGTGGGAACAGATCCTGAAAAACGCCCTAATACAACTCAAATTCTGAGTTGTAAAAAACACGATGTCCCCAATAATAGCCGCTAACGCTTCGCGGCTTTTGAACAAAAAACGTGATCAAAAGGTAAGACAAATTTCAAAAATAGGAGGACAATTCAAGACATACAATAAAAAATTATATGGAATAAGTCAAAACTCCTGACAGACCAACAAAATAATTGGAGAACACAAACCAAACACTAAACAAAAATTTAAAAGAAATTAAACGTTTCCACAAATTACGACAAAAGTATCGAAAACTGTATATACTCTTAAACTGTAGATACTCTGATCTACCTTAAACTCTGATATCGACCTTAAACTGTAGATACTCTGGTTGGTAAAATATTCAAAACCAAGACTTGGGAAAACTAAAAAATAATTTGACAGCTAACAGAAAGCTTTCTTGACAGATAAAGGACAAGAAGAAGCAAAGTAACAAAAAGCAAATTTTCGTAACGAACAAATTTCATTGCTATTGTCTTCAGAATCATTGTGTTTCGTTAAAAAAGATTCCAAAACCAAGCAACAGGCTATTCAAAAAACGGTTATTAAAAAATTAGAACTTAAAATTTCCTCATTTTCTCCGCTTAAACAGAAAAGATGGTTAACCCACTTTCTTCTGTCACGGATTGCCAAGATGTTACTCTACAAGATGTCGGATTTTTATGGACGAAAATACAAAAACAACTCCACTTGAAATCAAATCCAGTGCACAGAATTCATAAAACGTTTCCTGAAAATAACAGTTTCGAGGCTAAAATATCGAGCGGATGACTAGAACAACTGACCAGAATTTGTCAGAAAAATTCCAAAAAAATCGGTCAACGATATTTTAAACATAACCGACTAACATCGGGCGAATTGCTATCAAACGACCGGCCAGCGGTTGGCTTCGTCAATAGCTAGCCACGTTTTATTGAGCCCAACTTAAGCATGATTCAACTCTGCAACTTTTGAGTTTTCTAGCCATGTTAGTAAATAAAAAACTGATATTCTAAAAATTTGCAAAACATTGCAAGTTTTAACAGAGAAATTTCCAGATTCCGCAGTGAAAAATGATCAAAACCATTTCTGTCTCTGGAGTCCTGTCAAGTAACCCAACTGAAAGCCCTAAAAATCACGAAAAGACAAGATTTGATAACAATTCCATTAACTCCAGAAACTACGCAACAGCTTATTATCAAACCTTGGAGGAGGTACCTAGGAACTTGGGAAAATTGCAAATATTCTTAAAAAAATGATAAAATTTGTGATATTAAAAAGTTCAAAATTATTTTATGGCAAAATAAATTTTTCAGTAACATATTATCAAAGCCCTAGAGGAAGTTCCTTGAGAACTAAGGCTGAAAGAACTCAAAAAATGACAAAAATGGGGGTGAGTGAACCGGGCGGGGGGTGATGGATAGGAAGGGGGTGGGTGGGCAACACCGCGGTGGGGGGTGCAATAGTGGTGGGCGAGGGGTCAACAGTGGGGGTGTCTTCTCTTACGCCCTTCACACCATAAGTACAAGTCTCCATAACAATTTGAGCTTAATTAGAGTTGAGAACAGTTATTGCTCGCTGGGCGCTACCAGTTTATCCCGTTTTTAAGGACGAAAAGTCAAATGGGTCACACGAAAAAACGGTCAAGCAAAAGATCGGAAAAAAAAGACCGACAGGACTAAAATAATTCCTACAATTTTCGTTTCGGAGCAAGTAACGCTTAAGTGAGGTAAAGTAAGACAAATTCTCAATTTTTTTCGAGAAATGGTGAAAAAGAAGTTAGTTTGACGAAACAAGTTCATATCCAAATGGTATATCGATATACTCAAGAAGCCTTTCTCATTCTGGAAAACATTTTTTAGTGATAAAATTATCTTGCGCATCTCCAGTGATGGATATGTTTGAATTATGCAAAGAAATGGTACGCGACTTATTTTGAAAAATAGCAAAAAACATCTGAGTTTGGAGAAGCGATCACTTATGTTACACAGATGAACGAAACATGCTTGTTATGTGTCCAAATAAGTCACACACTGTCGGTTATTAAAAAATTTTGAATAACAAAAAACGCAATTTCATGACCTGATTTTTCAACAAGATAAGGCTCCTGTGCATAGACTGAATATCATTGCCAATTTTTTCAAAAGGAGTCAAAGGTACTGCAATGGCCGGCAAACAATCCAGATCTGAATCCTATCAAAAATTTCTGAGTAATTTCGATCTAGAGATTACGAAAACAGACATGATTTTTGGGAAAATTTAGAAAAATTGTCAGAAATTTGGAAATAAATTGTATGAAAACTATTATACAAACCGTTTCTAAACGTCTAAAAAACGATAAAGAGTAAAAAGAGGCGTTATTAAAGAACAAAATTGACCTCAAAATATTGTATTATTTGATGTTTGTAATGTATTTCAATAAATCTTCTGTCCTAAATCAATTTTTCTTTATGGGTGCAAAAAACCTTGCCAACAACGGTATTCGAACTATTCACCTCCCAATCCATAGCCACCCCCACTATCCAATTCGCTATGAGTCACTTAATTTTGCAATGTTGCAACCGATTATATATTAGCAACAAGCTGTACTTCGGAGTGAGAGCAATAGAGAGCACCCAAAAATGATGAACGAAAGCGAAAAGTCACTTGAGAACTCAAAAATGTTCTAGAGTAAAAGCGCAAAATTTTCAAGCAAAAAATTTGCGTGAAAAAGGCCAACACGTTTACAATAATTGCCATGAACTTCGTTCAAGAGCAAGTAAAAAAGACAGAACACCCATACCACCCAAACTCTTCGGATTTAAAAGAAGAGTGTATATGAGGCTTGCGGAGGCTATTATTCTATACTCTACTTCGCATTGGAAAAACATACCCGGCAGATTGCCGGAAAAAAGCCGCCGTTGATTCCAATACGCATTATTGGGATTGAAAGCAAAGAAGATATTGAAAACAAAAGATTTTTGTACAAAAACATTTTTTAAGTGCAATTTATTTTGATGACATTTCGTAGTTGAACATAAATCTGTTTCACAGATAGAGGCTACAGGGTCTAGTATCAATACCATTAAGCAGCATAGATAGTAACTAAAACTTATGAGAACAAAGTGCAAGTACCGGGCATCTAAAATAGGAGTTTATGGGTTTATCCCGTTTATATTTCTGACTTTGATTTTTTTTATACTGACTCTCTTCATTTTGAATTGCTTTGCTGAGCAGCTGCTGTTTAAAATGCTGCTGTTTATACTGTCAAACCCTCGATGCGGTTACCTGGCTACTGAGGTAAGAAAAAATTAATAAAATACAAATGTTTTTAAAAAACTTGAAAAGAATTGCAAATTCTATGAAAAAACTTCCAAAAGTCGAAAGGTTAAATTGGTGAGAACAAAACCATTGAAACTAAAAACCATGCAGTAACTTTTTATCAGAAAGTGGAATAGGTTTTCTTGCACTTGAGAATGGACGAATATCAAAAACTGACAAAAACTTTAGGAAACTATAAAAATTGCAGATCTTATCAAAAAAATGCTAAAATTCGAGACATTAAAAAGTTAAAAAGCATTCCATTGTTACTAGAAACTATGCAGTGCCCTATTAACAAACCTCAAAGGAGATTGCCTGGTCCCTAAAACTGGAAAAACTGAAAAAAATGATGAAAATTTTCAAAAACCTGAAAAAAATGCGAATTTGTTCAAAAAAATTGCAAAAATTTGTGATATTCAAAAATTGAAACCTATTCCATGGCAACTAAAAATTTTTCAGTAACTTATTATCCAACCCCTATCGAGGTTTTCTTGTCCCTGGGACTCCAACTTGAATGATGACAATAAATATGCCAAAAAACATGAAAAATTTGCAAATTTTGTCAGAAAATGCTAAAACTCATGATGTCAAAAAGCTGAAAACCGTTCCATTACCACTAGAAACTGTGCAGTAATCTATTATCAAACCCTTTGTCAAACCATAGAGGAGGTTTCTTGACACCTAGGGCTAAAAAAAATTCAAAAAATGACAAATTTTCAAAAAACCTGAAAAAAAATTGCAAAAATTAGTATCATTTTGTGTGTTTGTGATACCACGACATATAGCTCATAAAATGGTCATAACAAGCAATTTTGTCTCGCAAAAGGCCTTCATCAACTGTTCAAAACTTCAACCTAAGACTAATCAAACAAAAATCTCAAAAAAATCACAAAAAACATGAAAAATTGCACCATTTTGAGCCGAAAAACTCCTAAAAATGACTTTTTAACCTTAAATTAAGGCCATCCCAGCAGCTGCACCACTGTATGCACTTGAAGGACTACTAAAGCCCACTTTGGGCCTCTAATGAAACTTAATGCCCGCTGGGCTTTACCTGTTTATCCCGTTTTGAAAGATCAAAGTCATTGAAAAATGTGTAATAAACACATCTTTAAAAAAAACACAGCGCACCAATACAATTCAAATTCTTTGAATTGTAAAAAATTACGAGCGCTATAATAGCCGGCTGAGAAAATGAGGGCGGCTATAAATAACGAGAATAATTACGTCAGCTAATGACTCCCTTCTATTGAGATAGAACGACAGATTACCAGGCTTCCACCGGAAGACAAATTTGGCTGTCTCAGATTAATGTAAATTTCACAAATAATGCGCTTAATTTATCTCCTATTTTCGTTTAGTCAGCTAATCCCTTTTTTCACGGCCCTCGTTAATACAATTGAACTTTTTATTTTTGTAAAAGAAAAAACCTTGGAGTATATAGTCTTTTTCTCCTATTTAAGTGGGGCCGGAAAACTAGCCTGGGTCATGCAGTGACAATTTATCTATCGCAAGTCTGCAATCTGTAACAGCGCGACTGTTTACATCACTGTTATGAGAGCGTGAGTTTGTATCAGAAGTAGGAAGAGAAGCAGCAGCAGCAGCATTAGCACCCTTGGCAGGTCTACAGACGTAGTCGAAGGCATTGAATACGTTGCAGCTCACAAACGTCTCCAAGTCACTCCCATCGATAGGACTGATTTCACTAGACATGAGTATACAAAAATTACGATTTTAACTTCTATGCGAACAGAAAAGATCACAATATTGTTTTTCAGCTCTTTTGTGAGCAGACTTTGCACGGACAATCCGGGAGACTAATTTTGTTGTAAGACTCGAAGGGCCCTGGAACCCTTCTGATCCTCAGTTAAGAACATTGTTGTAAGACAACGTTTTGTGTACAATGTTCTTAACTGAGGATCAGAAGGGTTCCAGGGCCCTTCGAGTCTTTTCCGTTTTTGAATTCCATACCACCCTCATCTCCGCTTAGTGGGAGTATATTAGTAGCAACCCCCAAGTGCACATTGAAGCCATAGACAATACTTGCTTCACTCGCATCTACGCAATAATAGCATATGTTCACTGTTATTTGCTAGGTAATGCTACACATTAACGAAGGGCATATAATGTACTGGGTCAACAACCGAAAAGACCTAGGGACAGAACCGCAGTGATTTCATTAACACTCATTGCAATTAAACGAGACATCAGACACCGTGGAATAGTAGCATTTAGTACCTCGGGGAGTGCACTTCATAGTCATCGATCCACCTCACACTCAGACTCTGTTCACAAGTCTTGTCCAGTTGATAGTCAGCAATAGGTTGACATGGTATCTGGAAGTCCTTCATTCCTGCCAGGGCAGATTTCAACTGGGCAAAGATACTGCGACACATTAGCACTATCAGACCATCCTCCACAATTGTTATTCTGGCTGTCACACCTGAAAGCAATTCTGACACTGAAAAACAAGACGAGCTAACGCATTTACAGCCCCTATTTTGATTTATTTACAGAAATAGAAGGGGTCTCTATTTTCTTAATGACCCAAGGCACGGGTGGGGTATCTTGAGGAGAACTCAGAAAACGATTATTTCGAAACGTGAGAAAAACGAAATCCACTCCATATGCAACCTTTAATACTATTCGAGCCTGCATGTGGCGCGCCACTGTTTTGTAGGTCTTGATTGTCATCAGAGAAGGCGGTGGAGGCGGCCGATGTGTTTTGGTCTCCTTCCTCTTCGATATCAGGATGGAGAGTACCGCTGAATAGAAGAAACCCAACACCCGTGCACCTTAAACAGCGGCAACCCTTACATATCACGAAAATTTGGTCGCACAACAAATCAAAAAATGCACCACTTAGATAATTGCTTCAGACTTCAGTTGAGAGCAATTAAAAACCATAAACCGACTAACGTCGGACAGATTGCTCTCGAACGACAGGCAGGAAATTCAATTCAGAGGGGTATAGCCTAGATAACATTTTCTCTATTTTCTTTCAAAAATCTGACTAGGGAGGGATTCGAAACCTCGACTTCCATCGTGCTAGACTTGAATCATTAACATCTCGTCTATCGGGCCCTTGTAATATCCTATCTTACAAAATCGATTTTGTTTCAGCAAAAGACTTAATTTCTGAATAAGAGCAATTTAGATCGGGCAAAAATTAAATTAGAGCGCAAAAAAAGTCACTCGAGAAGTGAAATCAAAAGAATTCTGGAAGAAAAAGATGAAGCGATAATTTTGCATTAAAAACAACTTTAAGAATTCTGGAAACGACACGAATCATCGGACTTTCCCTAAAAAAACCGTAATTGCAGCTGAAACTATCTTTTGTCTGAAAGCAATTATTCTTTGGCACACCAGAGCAAATTAAAATCTGGTTAAATTTTAACCCACCGTGACGAGGAAAATATCAGCATTGACATCATTGAGGAACGAAAACCTTTTAAAAAATACTACTGAAATCAGAAACTATTTGAAGAAACCAGAGAGTTACATCTCAACTCACCGTAAAATGCTCAATAAGCTATTCTTTCCATAATTAGATACATATCTCAAGCAGTTGAAAAAAACTAATCGCATATAAAAATGATAAACTGCAAAATCCAAAACTCTTAAAAAATAACTCCCGAGCCAAAAGACACATTTAGAACGCACAAGACAGGGTAATATGTTTTTAAAAAAACTGAATTATTAAATGATAACTAAAATCCGGGTCAAACGAAAACAATAATTTTGTGTTAAGGCGATGCAAAATTTATAAAAATGCAGAATTTCGTCGTAGGAAGTCTCTAAGCTAAATTGAATCCAAATAATTGCAAAACATTTACAGAAATATTATAATAGTAATTCCAATAATTTCTCAGAGCAGCATTATGTTAGATGACCTTAATTGCAAACAAAACAAAAAAATTAACAAGGCTCAATTCTTTAAACCTTTTAAAGAACTCCTAAAGGCAGAACAAATAAGACAATAGAATACGAAATAAAAAACAAGAAAACAATAGAATACAAAAACAATAGAATTTTCGAGACACAAAAGTATGACAAATGCTGGAATGAGAAGCTTTCGAACAAATTAATAGGAAAATGACAATAATTCAGCATTACAGGTTCAGAAAAATTACATAGGCATCCTCCTTTCAAAATCAAACACTGACAATTTGCCCAAAAAATGTCAAAATATTGTGAATATAGCAATGAAATAATATTTTGTTAATTGGTGAAAAACCCTCGACAGAAGCATTCACCACTCGGTGATCGTAATCTTATGGTCAATCTATGCTACAATCGCTTTTATTTTAACATAAAAATCAAACTTCACTTCAGAGTGAGAGCAATTGAGACCCCTCAAAAATGAAGGAAGAGAAACATGAAAAAGTCACTTGGGAAGTCAAGAATGTTCTAGAAGAAAAGCTCAAAAAAATGAAGCAAAAGTTTTCCATAGAAAAACACCCACACGTTTACAATTATTGCTTCCAACTTCTTTCGAGAGCAATTATTCAAAGCAAAAAGCAAACAAAAAAATGAAAGATTGGACAAAAACCGCTGAAAACAGATTAGCATGTGCATAATTAGAAAAACACAGCCAGCAGATTACCGGAATAGCTGCGAAAGAATAGACCTGCGTGCCATATAATAGAGATAGAAACAGATACAGATCTAAATTGAAAAAAAATGACGCCGCTCAAAAAACTAGGTAAAAAACATTCGGCGATAAATTAATAAAACTTGTTAAAATTCATTCCACAGAAGCCTCTTATAAAGGACCTTTTACTGCACATATGAGTTTCTTTGACCCTAAACAAATTCAAATTAAACTTAAGTTTTAACGTGCAAAAGTCATTTTATTGAGTGAGGTAAGTCACGTATGATCAAAATCTAATCACGCAAAAAACCAAAAAAAACTTTTGCTAACGCTAGTGAGAAATGACGTCACGCGCGCTAGTGAGAGAAAGAAGTCATCCAGAAAAGTTGACTTTTTCAGCTTTGCTGTGTGCACAAATGTAAAACGAAAAAAGAGCGTCAGACGACGGAACAAAACACCAAGAGCACCGCAATATAGCTCCGCTCAGCTTACAGCTTCGCAGCTATAAAAACACCTCAGTTCAAAGAAAGGAATTCAAAGCGTGAATTACTAAAGGGCCCAGGCCATATACACTGATTTTGCTCAGAGAATTCCGCACAGAGATTTAAAGATACTGAAAAATTCAAAAAATTAACTACTTGTACTCGAAACTCACTGTTAGGCTCTCAAAAATGCTACAATACGCCGGAAATTTAAATATTGACATAGTACCAATCAAAAACGTAGACAGCAAATTCCCGGAAAAAGCCGCGTTGGCCCCACTGACAGGCATTGGGATTGTCCACAACCTAACTTTACAGGTACTAAGCAGTAATAAAATTTAGTGGGCAATTTCATTAGATACGTTAAATATGGTGAATTCAGCCTCTAAATAGGAAGACAATGAGCTCAACACCAGTACCAGTTAGCAGCATACTCCAAAGAACTACAATGACTTAAAGCACTTAGTCAAGACCTTTAACATTAAATCTTAGTGCCCGGGCTTCATTGGTTTATCCCGTTTGTTTTGATTTCTTTTCGACCTTGACTGTATTAATGTAAATTTTGCTACTTTAATTTTAACTTCCATTCAGTTGAAACAAAGAGTGAGGTAAGTCATAAATATAACCTGAAATTGGTTACTTGCGTAATCTGAAAAAGGTGATCGAAAGGTGAAACGAATAAGAAAAAAGGAGTGCACCTAAATAATAGCCTTTGAGAGGCTGACTACGGCTAGGGAAATAGTCTGTCGAAAAAAAGACAGCTAAAAACGGTTCTAAGTAAACACTCAAACAACGCCGGCAGATTGTCGGAAAATAGCCGCGATAGACGCTTTGGCCTACCATGAATTGAAAAAACTAAAGAAATAAGATAGATCGACCACCAGCTTTTTAATAGACCACTAGACTTTTTGGGTTAGACCCGAACTGTCATTTTAATGAGACACATTTGCTCTACAAGAAAAAAGCCCTAATGGAGCTTTTTCAAAATTAAGATTCGATATTAAAACTCAAGACTCTATTACCCAGGAATTAGGGCATATAAGTTTGGCACTACTTAGATGCACACTATTGGCCTTTAATTAGTAAATGTTCACATATCTAAAGTTCCGTAAGTGAGTTCAGAAGTCATTTTTTGGAGTGAAGTAAGTCACGCAATTGACTTAAAAGCAGAAATGACGTACTTAAAAGCAGAAATGACGTCACGGACACAAATTTTAACTGCAAAGCAGTAGAAGTCTCTGAAATCATTGAGAAATTCAATTCCAAGAAGTCAGGGTAAGAAGAAACAAACATTTGTTAGACGAAAAAAACATAGCAAGACAAGTCCTGAATTACAATTCAAAGTACTGAATGAAAAACTTAGAAATACTCTATCTGACCAGCAGATAAATTTAACAATGCTAGCGAAAACACAAAATCATCTCAAAAATTGAGAAACTAAAACAAAAAAAAACACTAAACAAAAATACACACATTGCTAAAACTCTCGAAGCTTTTACCCACCCTTAAGCAAAAAATTTGATCCCTTTAAATATACCTATTTCAAAAATATGCTCAAAACCAATTTTTGTTTCTGAAATCTGTCCAGTATTAAATCTGTTCGATTAACAGCTCGATTAACTCAATCGATTAACCTGAAGACCCCATCCAGTACCCCAATTCTGAGTCCTAAAAAAATTCATGGGCTCAAAGAACGATAGGCAAAAATTTAAAAAAAAAAATTAAAATTCAAAAAATAGAAATTCGTTCTATTAAAATGTTGAAAACCATTCAATTGCCCCCTAGCAAACTAATTTTAAAATAAACTATCCAACCCTGGATGAGATTACCTGGTTTCTGAGGCAAGAAAAACTAAATAAAAGACAAATGTTTATCAAAAAATTCCTAAAATTTGAAAATGCTATATTTCTAAAATTGCTGAAAACAAATCCATTGAAACTAAAAACCATGCAGTAACTTTTTATCAGACCGTGGAATAAGTTTTCTGGCACTTGAGAATGGACAAAAAACAAAAATTAACAAAAAATTGAAACCTTAAAAAAATTGCAGATTTTATCAAAAAAAAATGCTAAAAATCGAGACATTAAAATGTTGAAAACCAATCCATTGTTACTAGAAACTACGAAGCGCACTATTATCAAACTTTATAGGAGATTCCCTGGCCCCTGAAGCAGGAAAAACGCAAAAAGGACAAATTTTCAAAAAAAATTGACAAAAATTGCAAAAATTAGTATCAATTTAAAGTGTTTGTAGTACCAAAACATATAGCTCATAAAATTGTCATAACAAGTAATTTTGTCTTGCAAAAGGCTTTCATCAACTTTAAAAAACTTCAACCTAAGACTAATCAAACAAAAAAACTCAATCAAAAAATCACAAAAAAAAGAAAAAATTGCACCATTTTGAGCCTCCTAAAAATGACCTTTTAACCTAATTTAAGGCCATCCCAGCAGCTGCACCACACTAAGCACTTGAAGGACTACTAAAGCCTACTTTGAGCCTCTAATGAAACTAAATGCCCGCCTGGCTTTACCTGTTTATCCCGTTTTGAAAGATCAAAGTCATTGAAAAATGTGTAAACACATCTTAAAAAAAACACAGCGCCCCAATACAATTCAAATTCTTTGAATTATAAAAAAAATAGGAGCGCACTAATAGCCGCCTGGAATTGCTGACGCGGCTATTAATCACTCAACAACGCGAATGAACACAAAAACTTCTCTCGCTCCGCGAAAATTATTTCACAAGGCAATTTTACTCAATTTCAATTTTTAGATCAAAACGCCACCTGAACAAATAGTACTTCCGGTAGAAAAAACCTCAAGAAAACAAATACTCTTCTTCGAGTCGTTAAAAAGACACACGTTTACGATAATTAATGAATTATTTAATCTATCGTTTCAAACGGCATGACCAGTGTTGCCTTCATGTTTTCACGCCACCTGAACTGATGATTTTTGGTTAGAAAAACCTTAAAATCCCAGCTCCTCTTCGAGCAGCAAACCCCAAGACTACCGCAATACCGTCCGAGAAGCTGACGCGTTATCAAATTGTTTCATTGAGCAATAGACGCCTATTCAGCCAGCAGCTTTATGTTCTAATCAAAACATCCACGCATGAAGTTATATTTTTAGACGCCTAGTTCACCGTCCAGACACGTTTACTCACTTCCTCTATATACTGTGTTTAAGTACTAGGTAAAAAATCAAAGTTCCCCATTCCTCCTCCTTAAACGTGCAGCGTGTAGTGAGGCCTCACCTCCTAGTTCCATCTCTATTTTTGCCAAAAGCCTGTGGCTCGAACTTGGTCTGATTGCCCTCCTCGGCTGCAGTGGCCGGGGAGGTGGTCTCCACACACACCAAATGGGAGTCGGCAAATGAAGAGAGACTGAGACCAAACAGCATCTCGTCCTCCATCTCCTCACTGCTCATCAGCACCTCGTTCACCTGATTATAAAACACAAACCAACTAGCATCGCTGGAATTGCTCGCGAACGGCAGGCGAGCAGGGTAAATAACAAAACCGACTACCGTCGGGCTAACTGCTCTCGAACGACCGGCAAGCGGTTGGCTTCGGTAGTTGCAAGCTGTTGCTTAGGGATGCTAGCATTAGGATAGGGTGGTGAGCGGAGAGGTCAAATTTTAGATTAAGAACCGCCTTCACATCAAATTGACGTTAAAAACAGTTTCGGTCAATCGCATACTTGGAGAATACGACGGCTCTAAGAGAGCTGCTAAGCCACTTAATGCCCCCCCCCCCCCAGTTTTTCAGTGGCGCTACCACTTTTAAGTGGCTCTACCACTTTTCCCGTTTCTGAGGACAAAAAGTGAAAAGGGTGAAACGAAAAATCGGTCAAGCAAAAAATCGTTGGAGAGCAATTAATCAACGAATTGCGTAGACATAGCGATACGTCCAATTCGAATCTTTTTCCCCGCTAAATTCTTTTTTATTCTGCCTTTTTTTATTCTGCAGTATAATTACTTGTTCGAGTAATAATATGTGCATTTGTTTTAGTAGAGACTTATCTCAAACACTAACCTTTACTGCTTTTGAATTACTTCAACGTTTTGTTTCTTTAAATTTATTGATTGAAGTGAAAAGCTGTCAGAGTTATACTAACCGCGTTGTATCTGTTCCTGGGAATTAAGAAGGTTGCCGAGTTGCTACTCTTGTTATATTGACCCCTACAACTTTCTTCCTGATCACCCTCACCATCAACGCAATTCTCATCTTTCTCACTCTCAGTCGTGCGTGAATGAGAAGAGGATGTTTCGGATGTAGTGATGTGGGCGGATGCGTCCGGGAGCACTTTGAAGTCGTTGAAGTCCCAGTGGTTGAGATCCACAAACTGGTCCATTATGGATCCGGTCAGTTGGCAGAACAGAGGCTGTCGGTCTCGCACACTAACCAGGGGACAAGGGTACTCTGAAGTCAAATACACACTTTAATCGAGTTCAAATAAAGGTCGCATCGATTTTATGACAACTGGCTTTTACAATCCAAAGATTTGGATTGTGTTGGTGCGCTGTCTTTTTACGACTCGAAGAGGAATCATGATCTAGTATTTTTTAAGCGGTCGAGTTGCTCTGAAACAGGATTTAAGGGTCAATGCCGTACGTGCTAAAACTTTGATTTTCGCTTGTTGTTGAACAGAATTGAAGAGCGGGGAGTGGTGGTTTTGTTCATACAAGTTTTCGAAAGATAAGCGAAAAAGTAGGCGTAAACATATTTGCGAGCATTTTTTGATAACTTGCAGCTTTTTCCAAGCAGTTTAAACTAACTTTTTAAGCCAAAGTGATTTTTATCAACAATATTAACTCGTAATTGCACGTTTGGGAGCGTTTTGACCATCGAAGCAAATACTACACAAAGATTTGCAACTTAGAGCTGTTTTAGTCATTTTGCCGTTTTAGCTCTTCTTCACAGTTTCCGTATCCTTCTTCAATTTTTTACATTGTGGAAGTTTTCTTAGTTGGAGTCAGTTTGTTTAGTAAATTTGGTGACCATTTGAATTGATTGCTTTTACTTTTGAGTTGTTTTGGTGGAGATTTTGACAAAATTTTGCCTACTTCGGAAGTTTTCTCCGGAAGTTTTTTATCCCATTTGGAATAATTTTTTGGGTTCAGTTATCTATCTTCTGCTTATTTAGAGCTGTTCTTCGGATTATGTTACCACATGGGACATTTGAAAGTTTGAAAAGCCAGTTTTCATTTAAATAACTGAGGATACCTTTGATATACCTTTGTTTTTTTAAATTAAAAATTCATTCATTGCACATAAGCGGTATTACAAAATTTCGCGGGAACAAATTGTGGGATCTCATCACCTCTTGTAAAATTTTTCTGCAAAAAATATTGTAATCAGAATTCGAATTTATTTGTTTTGTTTCCACTGTTTTTATTTCCAATTTTCTCGGGGTTCGGAGTCGCGACTTGAAGAATTTCCTGAAAAATTTATCACATTCTGTTTTTCTGTTTTATTTTTTCTCTTTTTCTTTAAAACTTGATTAGCAACAAAGCCCAGTAAAAATCAGAAAAAGTATTTATTTAGTAACATTCAGTTGGAACGTAAAAGATTTTAACTTCGAGTCGATTCGGGAGTCTTCGGCTATGTTTTTTAAGATCTGTTGACACGTTCATGATCTTTAAATGTCGACAAGAAGTCAAAATCGAGTGGTTATTTCAGTTACGCTGAAATAGTAAGCAAAGTGAATTGACAATTGGGAATGAATCGTGACTTTTTTCGAACCAGCTTTAAAGTAGATGGAGAATTTGATGTTTCCACAAATTTTCGATTTTCGAGCTTTTCCACGTCCTGCAATTTGACTTCTGATTTAAAATTTTTCTAAGAGCGCAATTAAAATTTTACACATGTACTCTAATTTTACGTATTTGGATTTGCATGAAACCCTGAACCAACAGCTAAAGCTTCATCAGTTGCTAATAAAGCATAAGCGAATCAAATTAATACTCTCAGTTAATAGCTAAAGTGTTCTTTGATTTTAAGCCGCTGGAAAATTCAAATCCGTCAAGCGAAAATTTTACATGAAAAAAAGCCAACACGTTTACAAACAAAACTGACTTACGTCGGAAGCATTGCACTCTAACGGCTAGTGCGAGCTCTAATCAATTGGAGCCTGCTTCAGAGGGGGAGGGGTGTTGCCAAATTCGACCAAAAAATCACTTGCATTTGCATGAAAACCTGAACGCGCAACTAAAGCTTTTTATTACTTTGAAGATAATTGATAACATAAAATAATAGTAATTTTTCATGTCTTTTCGTATTTCTTTGCAATTCTGTTCTTTTATCACATAGTTTTGTTAATGGCAAATGTCATCTGTTTCTAATAAAGGTAATCAAATTAATACCCTCAGTTAATAGTTAAATAGTGCTCTAATTTTAAGCCGCTCGAAAAATCAAATCGGTCAAGCGAAAATTTTGCATAAAGACCAACACGTTTACAAACATAACTGGCTAACGTCTGAAGAATTGCTCTCAAACGAGTAGTGGGAGCTCTAATCAATTGCAGCCTGCTTCAGTGCGGGGAGAGTGTAGCCCGAATTCAACTAAGAAATTCACTAAGGTGCTTCAAATAACCTCATCAATTGACTTTTAGTATTACATTGCCTCCAATTGAATTCAGCTGTTCGAAATCGCCAATGAGTGAGAACTTTAGATCAAGCAAAACCCAGAAAGTCAAGGGCGTAAGAGTCACTCGAAAAGTCAAAAAAATGCCAGGCAAAGACACACACTTTTACCATAATTGTTTCTCTTCGAGAGCAAATAATAATTGCTTCAAACTTGGTGCGATATCAATTAAAAAGGAAGTACACCAATGCAATATAAATCTTTGGCTTGGATCACTTAGGAGCCCTATAATAGCCGGCTAAAAACAAGAGGGAGGCTATTAAAAAACATAACTGGCAGATTGCCAGAAAATAGCCGCAATAGCTTCGTCGACCTGCAGTCTCAAAAAACACAGTAAAAAAGACGGACCAAAAAAATTCGTCTTTCCATTTAAGGCTGATATATATTTTGATTAAAAATCTGTATAAGTCTTTGCTGCCTCTATTAGCTGCTCTCTAATAACCTTCATTTAGAGTGACACCCACCCATTTGACCTTATCTCTTTTAATTAAATTAAATAAAAGTCAATTTCAAAGTGAGGAAGTCATTTTTGAGTGTGAGGTAAGTCAAGCATCAAAAACATAGCAGCACAAGTACTGACGTACAATTCAAAGAACTTTCATTGACTAAACAGAAAACTAGACCTCGAACGGACTATGAATGGATTGTGAAAACCATTTAGAAAAAAATCCGAACCAAAAAATCGAAAAAAACAGAAAAAAATCAAAACGAAATTGCCTAATGTGAACAAACATAGCCGGCAGATTGCCGGAATAGCCGCGAAAGAATATACCTGCGTGCCATATAATAGATATAGAAACAGATACAGATCTAAATTGAAAAAAAACGCCGCTCAAAAAAACTAAGAAAAAAACATTCAGCGATAAATTAAAAAAGCTTATTAAAATTCATTCCTCAGAAGCCTCTTATTAGGGACCTTTACTGCACAAATGAGTTCCTTTGGCCTTAAACAAATTCAAATTAAACTTAAGTTTTAAAGTGCAAAAGTCATTTTATTGAGTGAGGTAAGTCACGTATGATCAAAATCTAATCACGCAGTTAACCAAAAAACTTATGCTAAAGCGAATGAGAAATGACGTCACGCGCGCAAATGCCGCTAGTGATAGGAAGAAGTCATCCAGAAAATTTGACTTTCAGCTTTGCTGTGTGAACAAATGTAAAACGAAAAAAGAGCGTCAGACGACGAAACAAAAAAAACCAAGAGCACCGCAATATAGCTTCGCTCAGCTTACAGCTTCGCAGCTATAAAAAACCAATAGCGAGAAAGCGAATTTTTATTCAAACACCGTTTTCTCACTCTATTTTAAAATTAGAGCGAAAAAAAATTCACGCCGCAAAACCACTCGCTTTTTCGCTCCATTTCCTGTTTCGGCGTGACCAAAATCACTACTCCAATTTGACTTCAAAAATCATGAAAATATGTGAACAGATCTTAAAAAAAGACAACGCCCCAATACAATTCAAATTCTTTGAATTGTAAAAAACCAAGAGAAGCGTAATAATAGCCCCAGCTATCGCTGTGCGGCTATTAACAAAGAAATAAATGAAAACCTCTTGTTCAGAAAAAATTACTTCACATGACAATTTAATTAAATTTCGATTTGGGTCAAAACGTTGCCTGTACTTCCGGTGAAAGAAACCTCGAGAACATAAAGCGACTTACTTCGGAGGAATTGCTCTCGAACGACAGGCGATGCAATTTAATTTATACGGGGCGTAGCTTCGAGAAGTTTTATGGGTGCAAAAACTGACCGAGCAGATCTTCGATCTCCGGACCTCCTGGATGTAAGTCAGACATCTTAACCTGTAAGCTACAATGGCTTTGACTCTTCCGCTCACAATAGTTTTTATATAAGCAACAACCTTGATTTCAAAACGAAAGCAACTTAGATCACTCAATAATGCGTGAAAAAGTCAGAATATTCTAAAACGAAAGCTCAAAAACGGTCAAACAAAAATTTTGCATGACACACACTTTTACAAAATTGCAGTTACAACCCAATACTCCTCTCCGAGTCGTAAAACGACAGCGACCCAACACAACAAATTCTGATTTTTTTTAAAAAAATTGCCCGTTATAATAGCCGGCTTCGAAGATGAGGGCGACTATTTGTGAAATTTTCCATTCGAAGTTTTTGACCATACTCAATTTTAATGACTTTACTTTGACTTACGTTTGAACGCATGGCCAATCCTTAGTAGAACCCGCAAGGGATAAACCTTTGCCCAAGAAGCTTCCCACTTGTGAAGGAGCATGGCAAACAGAAGAGGAGACCTGGACTCCCTGTCCGGGGGCAGGGGCAATCTTTGGTCGCATTGGCACGTTTGGGTAAAGAAAAGAACACTGCTTATAGGGTTAGGCGAGAGATCATCGTCCTCGAAGCTGTCATTTGAGCTGCTATTAGGCTCCTTCTGCTGACCCAAAAAGTCAGGCAGGAACTCCAGAGACATACAATCCAAGCTCTTATAGGTGATTCCTGAAATATAGCTTCCATTCACGAAAGCAATTTATGTTACCCACTCATGCTTATAATTTATTAGGCTATTGAAATGCCAGGAAATCTAGATATCATATACTTAAAGTAAAAACGAAAATTTCTTGTCTCATTAGTCAGAAAATTTTTCTAAAGGCTGCTAACTGGAACCCAGATATTTCAGATAAGCGAGGTATTACGAACATTGAACGATCAACATCTGCAATCAAAACGTGTTTTTTTCCTATAGACCAACTGCAAGATTCCAAAAATATGAAAAACCTTTTTAAAAATAGCCGGAAAATTGCCAGAAAATAGCCCGTTTACTCTACTGAGTTATGTTGGGATTGAAAGAATTAGAAAAAATAGAACAAAACATAGCCGCCAGATTGCCGCAAACTAGCCGCGATAGACGCTTGTGGCCTTCCATGAATTGAAACAACTAAAGGAATAAGATCGACCAACAGTCCTTTAATAGACCACTAGACTTTTTGGGTTATATTCGGACTGTCAATTTTATGACACATACGGTCTAAAAGGAAAAACCCTTAAAGAACTCTTTCAAAATTGATATTCGAAATCAAAAACTCGAGACAAAAAATCAACAATTAGGGCATATAAGTTTGGCACTACTTAGATGCACACTATTAACTAGTAGATGTTCATAAAAATTAAAGTTCCATAAGTGAGTTCAGAAGTCATTTTTATGAGTGAGGTAAGTCACGCAATTTACCTAAAAGCAGAAATGACGTCACCTACACAAATTTTAGCTGCAGAGCAGTAGAAGTCACTGAAGTCATTGAAAAAGACACTTCCAAGAAGTCAGGTCGTATGAATCATCGATGGATAAGACGAATTAAAAAAAACCACGATGTCCCCAATAATAGCCGCTATCGCTTGGCGGCTACTAAAAATGAGGACAGGCTAACAAAGTGTCAAGAAGAGTTCTGATTTCCTAATTTTCTGCGCAAGTTTCTTAAGATTTGTTAAATATGGCGAATTCAGCCTCTAAAAGCGAGGACTATAAGCGTCATACCAACAAATTAGGAATTCAATTAGTAACTTTGATATCTCAATACACGAAAAATTCACGAAAGCCTAATATTTCGCTAATTGTCAAAAAGCATTCTAACTTTGTCCGCAGTTTCATTAAAATCAATAAAAATGGGGATTCAGCAACTAAATTGGGGGACAATAGGCTGAAAACAAAAACCAACTAGCAGTATACTCTAAGGAACTTTGATAACCTAATGCCATCAGTCCTCAAACAATTAGTCTTAGTGCCCGCCTTTTATTGGTTTATCCTAATTCTTTTGATCACACTTTTGTTGTTATAATTGTTGCCTAATTGTTGTGATAAACTTATTATTAGATCCGCTATGATCATGATTTGCCTGTGAGCTGGAGCGTCCTTAAGGGATTTTAGAAACAGGCTCGTCAAGTTTGCCCTCCCAGTGGTCCTGTGTGCTGTTGGTGGTCTCGGGTCTAGGATCCCCGGGATTTGTGTGTTCTCGGGGGTCTGTGGCCAAACCGGGAGGAAACGACATCTAACCACCAGGTTGTACTGTTCCCACACACCTACACATGCTTATTTCGAATATATTTATGTAGTGTATGTGATATATATATATATATATATATATATATATATATATATATATATATACATATATATATATATATATATATATATATATGCTGTGTGTCTGTGAGTGTGCTCCTGTGTTTGCGCGTGATTTGAAGCTGATTGTACATAAATAAATCAGACGATACTGCTTCATATTTTTGCAGGTGATGAGACAATTTGCTGCACAGCTCCTGCACTGGAATGCACAAGATTTACTAATTGGCACATCCAGGACAAAAAATATTGAAGACAGCGCAGTCGGAGCAACCATCCACTCATATCGCGGAGCTAACCTAATCGACCTCTCCAATGCAGTCAACCAGTATCGTCCCCTCAATTTGAGATCAGTATGCATTGTCGCAGGATTCAATGATCACCACTACTCATGCTCTCACTTCATTGAATGCTACCAAGTTCTGTTGGATATCATATGTTATAAACTCCAACCACTTATTGTCGTGTCACCTAAAATAATTGCCACTTCAAATAATGAACTTGTTAACAGGAAAATATATTTCATGAACTTGGCTCTGCATCGATTTTTTCAATTTTATACAGTTCCTTTGATCATTTCACCATATTTTTTCTTCAGCAAGTCAGATTTCTGTCGAGACGGAATTCATTTCTCTTTCTATGGTAACAATTTGTTTACCCTGTAGGGTAATATCCTTTTGCAAAGACTTTTATGCATAGTTATATTCATCTTTATCAATAATCTACACTCGGTGAACAGCCTCCCTCTGACAAAGTCAGATACTCAAACCCATTGCTCTAAGTGTTCTATTCACCTCCGAGGAGTTGGAGTTTGGTGCTACGGTTGCGGTACATATATACATATCAAATGCTAAAAACGATCACCATCCAAACTTCATTTGCAAACACTGCAGTGAACCTGCGAAAATTGACCCTCAAGAAACAGCTAAACATGGCCCAAAACCCTCAATTGAGACACCCCCGTAACCAAGCGACTTTTGGAAAAATTTTCAAGAAGAACAAATAGAAACACTACGGAAATTTTACAATGAAATAGTTCACTGGAAACCAAACTTCTTTACCATTAGCAAAAATAAAGTAGGCTTCAAAATTGCAGATGTTATGAACATCATTCTAACCAGGACGCTTGAAGATGAGCCTGACTGAATGCGCTATGATTTGCACAATGATAATGCCGCATTTACTTCTCGCAAGATCCAAAAGTGGAAATGATGCTTCAATAACAAAAACTCTGTCTAGAAGGCTCGATCTGTGGATCAGGTGCAAATTCAACCTTTTTGCTGAGGTCAAGGAGATTAAATGGAAAACGAGAAGTGGATGAATTTAACACCTTTGATAAACAAATGGAGTCTGGTAAGATAAGGAATGCTTCACGATGTCTTTCAGACGATGCAAAGGGCGGTGTGCTATCAACATCTGATAAAGTGGCTATCAAAAGAAAAAAAACTGCACCGTACCCGATCTTCTACAAGAAAAGCATCAATGTAGTCAGAAAGCTGATCTTAAGTACGTAGCAACCGACTTGAAAAATCGGGATTTGCCGTTCCATCCTTCTATTTTTGAAAAAACTTATGGCTCTGAAATAAAACGAGCCGCAATGAAAACGAATGGCAGCCAGCCATGGCCCATCTGGTCTTGATACATGCAAATGGAGACCACTTCTGACATCATACAAATCCTCCTCGATCGATTTTTGCAAAACAGTGTCCAAACTTTCAATCAGAATTGCCACCGAATATAACGGTTGTCGTCTGATTGCACTAGATAAATGCCCTGGGGTTCGACCAATTGACATTGACGGGGTCTTAAGACGAATTACAGGTAGGAGTACAGTGAAGTGCGTTAAACGAAATCTCCAATTACTTGGGGGAACGTACAGATGTGCCCTGGTCAAAAGAGTGCCATCGAACATGCTATCCATACACTCCGGCGGCGCTTTCTTGAAGATCGTTCTGAAGGGATCCTACTCAATGATGCCAGGAACGCGTTTAATAGCTTGAATAAAAAAACATCTCTTAAAAACATCAGAAAGTTTTGTCCCTCAATTTATACAGCAACCAGAAATCGTATAAGACCCCATCAGATATTTTCATTGATAAAAGAGCAATCAAGTCTCAAGAAGGAACAACACAAGGTGATCCAATAGCCATGGCAATGTACGGAGTTACTACACTTCCTCTCATCGACATGCTCGAAGATCAAAATTTGACTCATAAATGGTACGCAGATGACGGTTATGTGGCCGGTAGCCTAGAATCACTGCGAATCGCGCTAGATAAGCTCTATGAACATGGCGGTGCATTCGGTTATAATGTGATCAAATGTCATCTCATTACAAAACCTGAGTTTGTTCAGAAGGCCAACAAAGTTTTTTCGGGATTAGATGTTGATGTTATTGAAGGTCATCTATTTCTGGGTTCAGTTATTGGTTCTGATGAAAGCTGTAACGATTTTCTGAAAGAAAAGTCAGTGAACTACTCTAACATGCTTGAGAAGCTCGCTAAACATAGTAAGGTGTCCCCTCAGATTGTGCACAAATCGTTTATAACGGATTGCAATACAAATTGACTTTTATTGCTAGGACTACTCCAAACGCGGACAGTCTGCTGAGGGAAGCCGAAAAAATAATTGATAAAAATCTTATACCTCCATTGTTGTATAATCCCTCTTACAATGAGATACTGGAAGGTTTTCTCTCTTCCGCTTAAAGAGGGTGGCCTAAGCATTCTTCTTCCTGAAGACAGGGCAAACGAATATGAAAGATCTATTCGGATTTGTGAGCCGTTACAGAATCATAACGCTATAGATGCAGAGTTTCATCAGGAAAAAATCCTTCAGAAAATCGGAAGAAAAACAGGAACAAGCTCGAGCGAAAAATTTTGCAATCAAAGATCTTATTAATAATAAAGACGCATATTCTCTAGATTTGGCTATACAAAAATGAGCATCATGCTGGCTAAACGCCCTTCCATTGAAAAGATATCATTTTGATTTAACCAAGGGAGAGTTTAGATGGAATTGCTCTTCGATATGGATGGGATCCCGTAAAATTGCCATCAAGATGCGCATGTGGAGAAAACTTTAATGTAGCTCATGCTCTTTATTGTCCAAGAGATGGCTATACGCACATAAGACGCAAAGAAATCCGTGACTCTTGCCAACCTGCTCAATAAAAGAGCAATCAAGTCTCAAGAAGGAACAACACAAGGTGATCCAATAGCCATGGCAATGTACGGAGTTGCTACACTTCCTCTCATCGACATGCTCGAAGATCAAAATTTGACTCATAAATGGTACGCAGATGACGGTTATGTGGCCGGTAGCCTTGAATCACTGCGAATCGCGCTAGATAAGCTCTATGAACATGGCGGTGCATTCGGTTATAATGTGATCAAATGTCATCTCATTACAAAACCTGAGTTTGTTCAGAAGGCCAACAAAGTTTTTTCGGGATTAGATGTTGATGTTATTAAAGGTCATCTATTTCTGGGTTCAGTTATTGGTTCTG
Source organism: Convolutriloba macropyga (assembly GCF_964194025.1). Classification (NCBI taxonomy): domain Eukaryota; kingdom Metazoa; phylum Xenacoelomorpha; order Acoela; family Convolutidae; genus Convolutriloba; species Convolutriloba macropyga. Next base: position 55,952,479 of record NC_134472.1, read on the forward strand.
ATGAAAGCTGTAACGATTTTCTGAAAGAAAAGTCAGTGAACTACTCTAACATGCTTGAGAAGCTTGCTAAACATAGTAAGGTGTCCCCTCAGATTGTGCACAAATCGTTTATAACGGATTGCAATACAAATTGACTTTTATTGCTAGGACTACTCCAAACGCGGACAGTCTGCTGAGGGAAGCCGAAAAAATAATTGATAAAAATCTTATACCTCCATTGTTGTATAATCCCTCTTACAATGACAGATACTGGAAGGTTTTCTCTCTTCCGCTTAAAGAGGGTGGCCTAAGCATTCTTCTTCCTGAAGACAGGGCAAACGAATATGAAAGATCTATTCGGATTTGTGAGCCGTTACAGAATCATAACGCTATAGATGCAGAGTTTCATCAGGAAAAAATCCTTCAGAAAATCGGAAGAAAAACAGGAACAAGCTCGAGCGAAAAATTTTGCAATCAAAGATCTTATTAATAATAAAGACGCATATTCTCTAGATTTGGCTATACAAAAATGAGCATCATGCTGGCTAAACGCCCTTCAATTGAAAAGATATCATTTTGATTTAACCAAGGGAGAGTTTAGATGGAATTGCTCTTCGATATGGATGGGATCCCGTAAAATTGCCATCAAGATGCGCATGTGGAGAAAACTTTAATGTAGCTCATGCTCTTTATTGTCCAAGAGATGGCTATACGCACATAAGACGCAATGAAATCCGTGACTCTTGCCAACCTGCTCAATGAAGTCTGCGATGATATCGAAGTAGAGCCGTGTCTTCAGTCTTTGCAAGGGGAAACCTTCACAAAAAGAACAACCACTATTGATGACAAAGCTCGAATAGATATCAAAGCTAATGGTTTCTTCGATTCACATTTCAGCAGAATGTTCTTTGATGTGAAAGTGTTTATTCCGTATGTGAAGTTTTGCCAACGAAGCATACCGGATTCCTATAAATATCACGAGTACATCAAGGAGCAGAAATACGAACAAAGGATAATCGAAGTCGAGAAAGCCACCTTCCGTCCGTTAATCTTCTCGTATACAGGAGGAGCTGGTCCTCCATCATCAAAAGCCATACAGGGATTGGCTTACAGGATCAGCGATAAGAAAGAAGATTCATATTCGGACGTGATCACGTACATAAGGACAAAATTAATTTTCGCTCTTTTGCGTAGCTCCATACTCTGCCTCCGTGGCGCGCGCTCCATGCGCCGGCGCCTTGCATTAGAAGCGTCGATAGGAACCATTGTAGAGGAAGGGAGGCTGTCGTGCTAAATGCTTTATATTTTTTCTAATCTTGATTCAAAATCACTACACATACTTTAATTGCTATTTACCATATCGATTTTGTTTATAATTCTGATGCTTTATTTTCTTTATCTTTTGCATCTGATACTTCAATTTTTGATTACTGTCAGATTTTATAAATACACACAGGAGTTGACTTGCTGCCCCCGAGTTGACCGACTACCCTTTTAGGGGAGGGGCTTTCTCTTAATAATTGACCCTTTTTTATCAAATTTTTTGACTTGTTGACCTTTAACGTATTCGCGTAATTTTTTAAACTAGTTCTACAATCCTTGCAGTTTAAATAGTGAGTGAGTAAGGCAGAAATCAAACGTGAAAGTCATGAATTATGATAATCATGAACGAAAAACGTGATCGAAACGTAAAACGAATTTAAAAACGGAGACCACCTAAGTAATCGCCATTGAGGCGCTGACGGCACCTATTAAACAATATCATCCACACTTCAAAATATAGCCGGCTGATTGATGGAAAAAAAACACACGATCTCCTTGACCTCCTTCGGAATTTAAACAATCAAGAATTGAATAAGGGAACATTTAAATTAACCACCTGTTAATTTCTAAAATTCTACCAGTTAGATTTGGATTAAGTTATATTACCGGAAAATAGCCTCCGTTGATTCCTGACAACTAAGACTAAATAGAATCGGGCATATAAAATTGTGTTTTCTATTGCTCTATTTTTGCTTTCGTTATTCGATATTGAATTTCCTAATTTTAGATTTCTTTACTGAGCAATTGACAAAAAAATGTACGAAATTGCTAACAGTTGGATCTCAGCATACTCAAAGCCGATTTTGCTGCTAAACATTCTCATTATTAATCCAGCTTTAAGCTTGGAAAAGACACATTTTTCAAACTTGAAAAACTAGCAAATATTAATTGCTTTTAAGTCGTCATAAACAATAGAAATACAGCAAAACATTAACATACTTATATTTCTTATAGCATTGAACCCATTAAAACTACTATGGACCTCAGTCAAAAAGCATTTCCATGAAAAAATACGAAATTTGATTTAAAAAAACGGAGGAACCTTGCATCATTCTGGGCTCAACTTCTGAAATAGACAGCTTCACCTTCATTTTAGACATTTCCAGCAACTTCGCCACAACAAGCGCTTCAATGACTCCTAAAGGCCCCTTAGAACTCCAAATCAACTTCAAAAGTCTGGAAAGGTGATCAGATCAACACAATCCAAATTCTTTGGATTGCAAAAAAAACCGCAATAATAGCTGGCTGAGAATATGAAGTTTAAGACTCTGTTCAGGTGAACTCTATTGACCTTCATTTAGTGAATGTTTTTACTTGATCAATGAATGCAGAAGTCAGCATCAAAAGAAATAAATCGCAGAATGCCGAAGTCGCAACCCCCTAGTCAAGTCAGACCACCAAGGCCAACGATGAAAAAGTTCGATTAAAAAATGAGATTCTGATATAAAATTATATCCTTATTTCCAAATCAAACTTCAAGCACTAATGTCGCTCAAGTAATATAGATTTGAAATATATAGCCTGGGCGAGCTCTGATGAAATCAATAAGCGTTCCCATTTAATTAAGATTTAAAAAGTGAGCGCACAGACATTTTTGGAGTGAGTTTTCATGTATGCTCAAAAAATTTAGCACAGAAAAAACCCATACAGATTCCAAACACAAAAACATCACGCACTTCAGCTGGAGAATGGCAGAAGTCATCAAAAGAAGTCATTGAGACCAACCGTACAAGTGATATAGCTAGGCTCAGCTTCCTGCTTTGCAGTAATCAAAGCAAAGCTAAATACGCATAATCGTTTCTTGCAATGATTCAACGCACCAAACTGCAACATATTCAGATGCATACAAATTCTCAACTGCTTCTCAAAAATCATGACGACAAAGCTTACCAAGCAAGGCCATTCTGTAGATGTGTGAGAAGAGATCGAATGCAGATGTTGGTATAGTCTCGTCAGGCGACTGTCTTCTTAGGATGAAGACGACTTCTGTCTGACAATGGTGCTCCAACCCATCCGATATGAACACGAAACACTCCTCATTCAAACAACAGCTCACTGAAACGCAAGTAAAAACATAACCCACTAACGTCGGAAGAATTTCGCCCGAGCGACTAGTGGAAGCTCCGATCTATTGAAGCCTGCATCAGTGGGGGCTTCAAATTCAGCAAGGGGCTTCAAATGATGTCATCAGAGGTTATTATATACCATTATGATGATATAAATTGAACAAAATGACACCAATTTCTGCACATTTTGCCATTAACTTTTGCTATGAAACTACTACCACTTGAATTCAATATCTTAAAATTGCGAATGAGAGAAATTAAGATCACGACCAGAAGTCAAAACGGTCAGGTGGTGGAGTAGGTAGGTTGAGGAGGTAGATATGTAGGTAGGTGTGGGGTAGATTGTGTAGATGGGAGGGGAGGGGGGTTATTGTGTGTAGGTAGGTAGGTAGGTGTGGGCGTCTTTAGTTCCAATAGGGAGTGGGACTGTTATGGTTAAGTTAAACTTCTCAAAGTAACCTTTCGACCTTCACCGTTCCTTATTACTATATATAAGTAACTAAGTTAAAGTCCAATGTTCGAAAACATAAGTCAACGTTCTTAAACAGAAGCTAGTGTTCGAATGCAGACAGGTTCAAGTCATGAACAAACTCGGTGGAATAAGTTGACGGGTAGGCTGTTGCTTGAAGAGGGAGGACGGACTGTTATGGCAAGAAAACTTTGTAGTATGACCTATCGACCTTGAATAACACCAGTAAATCCTAATTACTATATACTAGAAACTAGGCTACCGTTAAAGTCCAATGTTCAAATAATAGAAGTCATGGTTCGAATACAAACGATTCAAAGTTCAAGTCATGAACTAACTTGCTCTAGCTAAAAAACCGACAGTAGAAAAGCGGAAAATAATCCCAGCGTTGTGCAATATAATCCCAAAACTAACCATATCCAAATCAAGAAATCAATAAAAAGAATTAACAGAAAAATTAATTCCTTTATAAACTCTTTATAAATGAAGATATAACTTTTAGTTTAGGGGTGTAGATAGGTTGTACTTTGGGTCATCGCGTGTGGGAGCTTTGGATTGGGGATGGTGGAAGCCCACCTTAGGTGGACGCCGGGTTTGTAGGATAAGTAGGCTTAGGGAAAGGTTGGGAGACGTAGTGGATGGTAGGGGGCTTGGTGGTGGTCGAGGGCGGGGGGGGGGGGGGTTGGTTGCTAGCGGCATGGTGATAGGTGAATATCCGGAAAATTGAATAAACTAATGACTTGAAAATGAACATTTTCCAGCAAAGTCAAACTATGATAGTTAACAAAGCACAATTAACAAAAGAAATCTTTTTCCGAAATACACACACACTACGCGTCTTCAGAATTGTTAACCCAAATCATTATTTAGATTCATTTATGCCTAAGTGAACGATGAGAATTGCCATTTATGTGCCTAAATGATAAAAACAAAAAAGAAACAAAAATGGGCCAGAATATACAACATATATTTTTGAAACATTTTGTTTCAATTAGTTATACCCTTTCAATATCACGTGATTCTATTATATATCTTCTGTTATGTCTCTTTAATGTGCCACTGAGAATTCATTAATGAGATTTAGAAATAGGAAAACATAGAAGAAACAGGCAAAACTCCAAAAAAGATCACTGATATTTTTTAACAGTGGGTCTTAGTCATATAAATCATTGATTTTCATTCAATTAACACAAAAATTGAACCATTGTATAATCGAATCTAAATTAAAAGTTTCTGACACCAATAGTTCAGAGAATCGGGAGATAAAACAGAAAAAAGGAATTCAAATTGAGGTACGTGAAAAAAATTGCTTTCGAAATCCAAAACCAATTTTTCACGCCACTTGAAACAATTTATTTCAGCTAATTTACTTCTCATTGTCGTCAATAAGTCAAAAAAGTTAGATGTCTAAAAGAACATTACCGGAATCCATTCTAAGTAGAAAACTTCCCAATTTAACTAACATAATGAAACTCCTGCTCATTTATACGGAACATTGCAAAAACTAACAGAAAAATTAACAAAGGAAAATTATCAGACAACAAAAACTGATAGAGCATCTGATATAAATTTCTCTTAAAGTTGAAACTCGAAAACAACTATAGGCAAAAGACCTTGAGAAACGTTTACTCTTTATTTCTTAAATCAAAAACAAACATAACCGACAGATTGCTGGAAAATAGCCGCCGTTGACGCGCTTGATGCATATCGAGATTGAAACAGAAAAAAGACAAAAAAAGACAAATTGACTGAATTTTTTTTCTGTTTTTTTTTCAGTGTCAACAAGTGTTCTAATTTGACGTGAAGTTTCGGTTAGATTCTAACACTATACTTAATTCAGCTTCTAAACTGAAAGCTAATAAGCTTAATACCGATATCAGCTAGCAAACACTCTAATGAACTTTAATAACCTAACTCTCAATGACTTAATGAGCGGGTTTTATCGGTTTATCTCGTCTCTTTTGATTTTTATCTTTTGACTTCCACCTTTGCATTCACCACATTGCGTAATTAAATTCGTGAAAGAATTTAAAATCGATTCAGTTGAAACAGTGAGTGAAGTAAGTCAGAATTCAAACGTGAAAATCGTGACATATGTAAAACGAAAAACGTGATCAAAAGGTAAAGCGAATTTAAAAAAAAGGAGAGCGCTTAAATAATAGACGTTTGAGGCTGACGGCGGCTATTATTTAATAGAAAATCCAACAATACATAAAGAGAAAACCGAATGAAGTGAAAGGAAATGACGTAAAATGTCGAAAAAAAGTCGGAAGAAGAACGTCAACAACAATATTTTATTTAGAGAGAAACAAAGAAAGGGAAAGGAAATGAAGGACAATAAAAATATTCTCAACAAAATTCTCAAACGAAATTATCCACAAATGATAAATGCTATTTCCGAGCCATTAATTTGAAAATGATTACTTTATTCTGCTCGCGCATTTACCATTCCAACATATTGCACAAGAGCAAAATTAGAAAAATGAATTATTATTTATTATTACAGTGAAAAGTGCTTTGTAAAAGCTTGAGTGGCACCTTTTGGGAAGAATACACATAGAATAGCTATTATAGTTTCAACAGGAAAAACCAGAGCGAGAAGCACAAAATCAGAATAAATAAGCAGAAGAGGAAAATTGTCCTAAATACTAAATTATCTTTAACAAAAACATCTCAAATTCAAATTAATTAAATTGAGAGGCGGCAAATACAACTGGAACAATTAATTTTAACAAAAGAACTCCCGATATGCCATGGATACGATTAGAAACCGATAAAAAGCTTGGAACCTGTCAAGATGGTAATATTAGCTCAAAATTGAATCCTAAAATGTATTATTTGCTTCCTATGGCCAAAAAAGCCTTGGAAAATCAGCACGTGATTAAAATTGCTCGCTTAGCGAAACTGATTTTACACCTACTTTTCTCACTCTCTCAAATATTCGATGGTAACAGAAAGCCGTTCTTTCCTCCCTGTTCTTCAGCGATTTGATCTAGATACGTAATTTTCACCATCTCATTTCATGTTTTGAAAACTCAAAATTACCGATCAAAAAAATAAACGCTCCACCAATACTCTTTGAGTCGTAAACAAGACAGCGCACCAAATACAACCCGAATTAATTGGATAGTAAAAAAAGGTGAGCGACTATATAATAGCTGTTGAGAGGCTGACAGCAGATAATTGCAATTCTAGTGTAAATGGTCAAAAAAGCAAGTATGTTACAACTTACTTAGTGCCTGAAAAATTTATTGGTGTTATAAACAACGGACCACAAATAAGCACATCATTGCTTAGAATTTTAAATTTTGAAATTTAGGCTTTTGCAGTTGCTAACAGTCCAGTTTGCAGGATTTCAAATACATCACCTTTTTTACAATTTCAAAACTCTCTGCTGCACATAAAATTAATTACCGATGTAAATCCAACTAGGCCTTTAAATTGATAAACAGTTCATTTATCTTGACTAAAATTTAATAGACACGCCAAACATTTCTGAATATGTCTTCAGTTCGATTGCACCAAATGCTTGTCCAAAATACTAAATTATCTTTAACAAAAACATCTCAAATTCAAATTAATTAAATTGAGAGGCGGCAAATACAACTGGAACAATTAATTTTAACAAAAGAACTCCCGATATGCCATGGATACGATTAGAAACCGATAAAAAGCTTCGAACCTGTCAAGATGGTAATATTAGCGCAAAATTGAATTCTAAAATGTATTATTTGCTTCCTATGGCCAAAAAAGCCTTGAAAATTCAGCACGTGATTAAAATTGCTCGCTTAGCGAAACTGATTTTACACCTACTTTTCTCACTCTCTCAAATATTCGATGGTAACAGAAAGCCGTTCTTTCCTCCCTGTTCTTCAGCGATTTGATCTAGATACGTAATTTTCACCATCTCATTTCATGTTTTGAAAACTCAAAATTACCGATCAAAAAAAATAAACGCTCCACCAATACTCTTTGAGTCGTAAACAAGACAGCGCACCAAATACAACCCGAATTATTTGGTTACTATATAATAGCTGTTGAGAGGCTGACAGCAGATAATTGCAATTCTAGTGTAAATGGTCAAAAAAGCAAGTATGTTACAACTTACTTAGTGCCTGAAAAATTTATTGGTGTTATAAATAACGGACCACAAATAAGCACATCATTGCTTAGAATTTTAAATTTTGAAATTTAGGCTTTTGCAGTTGCTAACAGTCCAGTTTGCAGGATTTCAAATACATCACCTTTTTTACAATTTCAAAACTCTCTGCTGCACATAAACTTAATTACCGATGTAAATCCAACTAGGCCTTTAAATTGATCAACAGTTCATTTATCTTGACTAAAATTTAATAGACACGCCAAACATTTCCGAATATGTCTTCAGTTCGATTGCATCAAATGCTTGTCCAGTATTTTTAGTTGAATAATACCTTAATAACTTTAAACACTGAGTACTTTCTTGAAACTTGAGCAAACTTACATTTTTCTGCCCCAAACACCATTACTATTTTAGATATTTGAGACCAACATCTGTCAATGAAATAATTGAAGTTCAAACAAAAACAAATGCTTTGAAAATACCACATGTTGTTAAAAAAACAATTCTATTTACGCCTATTTTTCTCGCCCTTTCTCCCTCAAAGATGCGACGTGAACAGAAAACTATTCTTTTTTGTGCGCTCTCGAGCAACTTCTTCGCTCTAAGAAAACGCTCTACAAATACTCCTCGGAGTCGCAAAAACTAAGAACGCCATGAGTCGTCTCTGTCCAGAAACAACCATCTCAAATTAACTTGTAACTACAACAGCAACCAAAAAAACAAAAACATTATGTCAAAAACAAACATTAGTACAAAAAACATTGATCTTCTCACAGAGCAATGGTCAAGCCTTGTCCGGCTCCCAATCTTCTCCATTTTTTCTAAATAGTTAACGTACCCGGCAGATTGCCGGAAAATAGCCGCCGTTGATTCCCATAACTCTATTGGGATTGAAAGAAAAGAAAATATCAACAAAAATTGATTTTTGTATGAAAAACATTTTTAAGTGCGATTTATTTTGATGTCATTTCGTAAATGAACATATTCCTGTCTCTCAGTGAGAGGCCACAGGGTCTAGTATCAATACCAATAAGCATCATAAATAGTAACTAAAACTTATGAAAACAAATATCAAGAACCGGGAATCTAAAAATGGGCTTTATGGGTTTATCACGTTTCTATTTCTGACTTTGATTTTTTAATACCGACTCTCTTCATTTTGAATTGCTTTGCTGAGCAGCTGCTGTTTAATGAACTGTGAGCAGAATGACAGAAGAGTGAAACTAGCCTAGAGAAGTCAAAAAGATTTCACGCAAAATGTCGAAAAAGCGGCAAAATGGGTAAAGCGGAAAAAAAGCGGGACAAAGTAAAAAAAAAATAGGAGCACTATAATAGCCGGCTGAGAAAATGAGGGCGGCTATTAACAAGATTAATCAACCTTCTGTCAAAAAGTTTGACAAAGTAAAAAAAATAGGAGCACTGTAATAGCCGGCTGAGAAAATGAGGGCGGCTATTAACAAGATTAATCAACCTTCTGTCAAAAAACTGATCATTCGTTTAGTGAAAAATGGTGTGAGCAATAGGTTTCCTTCAATTCCTAATGAATGCAATAAAACAAAAAATCACTAAGAGAGCTCAAAAATTTGTCCAAAATAGCCGAAAAACATCAAAGATTCCATAAAACCACGATTAATTACAAAAATATTTAAAAATATCTGATTATTCTTAAATTATTATTAAAGGCCTATATAAACCAGTGAACCAAAAATACACTTAGAGAAAAAACCTGATTGAAAAAGCCGCACGTTAATAACATACCTGGCAGATTGCCGGAAAATAGCCGCCGTTAATTCCAATAAGCATGATTGGGATTGAAAGAATAGAAGATATTGGAAAAAAAAGATTTTTGTACAAAAAAATTTTTTAAGTCCAATTTATTTTGAAGGCATTTCGTAGTTGAACATAACGTACTTCTGTTTCTTAGAGAGGGGCTACAGGGGCTACTATCAATACCAATAAGCATTAGAGATGGTAACTAAGACTTATAGGAACGACGTTCAAATAGCTCATCTAAAATTGGGCTTTATGGGTTTATCCCGTTTCTACTTCTGACTTTGATTTTTTTATACAGACTCTCTTCATTTTGAATTGCTTTGCTGAGCAGCTGCTGTTTAAACGAACTGTGAGCAGAATGACAGAAGAAGGAAACTAGCCTAGAGAAGTCAAAAAGATTTCACGCAAAATATCGAAAAAGCGGCAAAATGGGTAAAGCGAAAAAAAAGTTTGACGATGTAAAAAAAATAGGAGCGATAAAATAGCCGGCTGAGAAGATGAGGGCGGCTATTAACAAGATTAATCAACCTTCAGTCATTTTTCTAAGCAATAACATGTTAAGCACCAAAAAACTGATCATTTATTAAGTGAAAAATGGTGTGAGCAATAGGTTTCCTTCAATTCCTAATGAATGCAATAAAACAAAAATTGCTAAAAGAGATCAAAAATTTGTCCAAAATTGCCGAAAAACATCAAAGATTCCATAAAACTACGACTAATTACAAAAATATTTAAAAATATCTGATTACTCTAATTTATTATTAAAGGCCTATATAAACCAGTAAACCAAAAATACACTTAAAGAAAAAAACCTGATTGAAAAAGCCGCACGTTAATCACATACAGGGCAGATTGCCGGAAAATAGCCGCCGTTGATTCCAATAAGCATGATTGGGATTGAAAGAATAGAAGATATTGGGAAAAAAAAGATTTTTGTACAAAAACATTTTTTAGGTCAGATTTATTTTGATGGCATTTCGTAGTTGAACATAACGTATTTCTGTTTCTTAGAGAGAAGCTACAGGGGCTACTATTAATACCAATAAGCATTAGAGATGGTAACTAAGACTTATAGGAACGACGTTCAAGTAGCGGGCATCTAAAATTGGGCTTTATGGGTTTATCCCGTTTCTCTTTCTGACTTCAATTTTTTATACTGACTCTGTTCATTTTGAAGTGCTTTGCTGAGCAACTGATGTTGGAAATCACTTTTAGCAGAATGAGAGAAGAGAGAAACTAGCCTAGAGAAGTCAAACATACCCGGCAGATTGCCGGAAAATAGCCGCCGTTGATTCCAATGAGCATGATCTGGATTGAACGAATAGAATATATTGAAAAAGAAGAGATTTTTGTACAAAAATATTTTTTAAGTCCGATTTATTTTGATGGCATATCGTAGTTGAACATACTTCTGTTTCTTAATGAGAGGCTACAGGGGCCACTATCAACACCATTAAGCATTAGAGGTGGTAACTAAGACTTATAGGAACGACGTTCAAATAGCGGGCATCTAAAATTGGGCTTTATGGGTTTATCCCGTTTCTATTTCTGACTTCAATTTTTTTTACCGACTTTGTTCATTTTGAATTGCTTTGCTTAGCAACTGATGTTCAAATTCACTTTTAGCAGAATGAGAGAAGAGAGAAACTAGCCTAGAGAAGTCAAAAAGATTTCACGCAAAATGTCGAAAAAGCGGCAAAATGGTAAAGCGAAAAAAAGTTTGACGAAGTAAAAAAAAAATAGGAGCGCTAAAATAGCCGGCTGAGAAGATGAGGGCGGCTATTAAGCAAATAACATTTGAAGGCTTCGATCTTTTTCAAAGTTTCCGCATTGTCAAAAACAAGTATGAACAAAAGTCCACTCTCTTTATGCCCCACGCTCCAATTTCGTTGAACTCAAACCACTCCAAATCGCCTCACGCGTTTCATCACCTTCCTCAAAAACCACTCCAAGTTCATTGAAAAACGACTCTAATACTTCTCTTCAAGTCGTAAAAACTTAAAATCTTCGGGGGATAAAAACCTCAAAAAACTAACACTCCTTTTGGAGTCACAAAAAAGCCGGCAAATTGCCGGGAAATAGCCGCCGGTGACGCACTTCGGGATTGAAACAGAAAAAGAGAAAAGAAGAGAAATTGACAGAATTTTTTTCCTAAGGCTGACGGCGGCTATTAACAAGATGATACCAATAAAAGTCTCGCAGTCACTACGAGGCTACTAAAAAAGCACTTCGCATGAATGCTTGCCGAGGGTGCAACTAAAAATTCACATAACTTTCAACAATGCTTTCACTGCGCTGCTCAAGAGCACTCTTCAGGTGAGGTATAAACGACAAACCAATAATTTCACTCCACTCTTCTTCAATTCTGTTGAGCACTCTCAAATTTTTCACGCGTTTAATTTCCTGCCTCAAAAGTCACGCAAATACAACTTATTTAAAAAGGACACTTCTTTAATACTCTTCTTCGAGTCGTAAATGGATTGGATTGTATAGAAAACTGTAGAATATCAGTACTTCTCTTCGAGTCCTAAAAGAGTACTCGGCAGATTGCTGGAAAATAGCCGCCATTGATATGAATTGACCCAGGTTAGATTGAAAGGAAAGAACATTTAAAAAAATGTTTAATAAATATTTTTAAGTGCGCGTTAATCTGATTGGATTTCGTAGAGACACACTCCTGTTAACTCATGAGAGGATACAGCTAGATAACAATACCAAAAAACGCCAGAGATTGTGACTGAGACTTAGAAGAAATAAGTTTAAAAGGCATCTAAAATTGGGCTTCATGGGTATATCCCCTTTATATTTTTGATTTCGTGTTTCGATACTAACGCTGATTATTTTAGACTGCATTGCTGAGCAACTGAAAGGGTAAAGCGAAAAAAAAGTTTGACGATGTAAAAAAAATAGGAGCGATAAAATAGCCGGCTGAGAAGATGAGGGCGGCTATTAACAAGATTAATCAACCTTCAGTCATTTTTCTAAGCAATAACATGTTAAGCACCAAAAAACTGATCATTTATTAAGTGAAAAATGGTGTGAGCAATAGGTTTCCTTCAATTCCTAATGAATGCAATAAAACAAAAATTGCTAAAAGAGATCAAAAATTTGTCCAAAATTGCCGAAAAACATCAAAGATTCCATAAAACTACGACTAATTACAAAAATATTTAAAAATATCTGATTACTCTAAATTATTATTAAAGGCCTATATAAACCAGTAAACCAAAAATACACTTAAAGAAAAAAACCTGATTGAAAAAGCCGCACGTTAATCACATACCGGGCAGATTGCCGGAAAATAGCCGCCGTTGATTCCAATAAGCATGATTGGGATTGAAAGAATAGAAGACATTGGAAAAAAAAAAGATTTTTGTACAAAAACATTTTTTAGGTCAGATTTATTTTGATGGCATTTCGTAGTTGAATATAACGTATTTCTGTTTCTTAGAGAGAAGCTACAGGGGCTACTATTAATACCAATAAGCATTAGAGATGGTAACTAAGACTTATAGGAACGACGTTCAAGTAGCGGGCATCTAAAATTGGGCTTTATGGGTTTATCCCGTTTCTCCTTCTGACTTCAATTTTTTATACTGACTCTGTTCATTTTGAAGTGCTTTGCTGAGCAACTGATGTTCGAAATCACTTTTAGCAGAATGAGAGAAGAGAGAAACTAGCCTAGAGAAGTCAAACATACCCGGCAGATTGCCGGAAAATAGCCGCCGTTGATTCCAATGAGCATGATCTGGATTGAACGAATAGAATATATTGAAAAAGAAGAGATTTTTGTACAAAAATATTTTTTAAGTCCGATTTATTTTGATGGCATATCGTAGTTGAACATACTTCTGTTTCTTAATGAGAGGCTACAGGGGCCACTATCAACACCAATAAGCATTAGAGGTGGTAACTAAGACTTATAGGAACGACGTTCAAATAGCGGGCATCTAAAATTGGGCTTTATGGGTTTATCCCGTTTCTATTTCTGACTTCAATTTTTTATACCGACTCTGTTCATTTTGAATTGCTTTGCTTAGCAACTGATGTTCAAATTCACTTTTAGCAGAATGAGAGAAGAGAGAAACTAGCCTAGAGAAGTCAAAAAGATTTCACGCAAAATGTCGAAAAAGCGGCAAAATGGTAAAGCGAAAAAAAGTTTGACGAAGTAAAAAAAAATACGAGCGCAATAATAGCCGGCTGAGAAGATGAGGGCGGCTATTAAAAAGATATCATGCAAAAAGTTGAAAAAGCGGCAAAATGAGTTAAAGCGAAACATTTTTTTATTCGACGAAGTAAAAAAATAGGAGCGCTAAAATAGCCGGCTGAGAAGATGAGGGCGGCTATTAAGCAAATAACATTTGAAGGCTTCGATCTTTTTCAAAGTTTCCGCATTGTCAAAAACAAGTATGAACAAAAGTCCACTCTCTTTATGCCCCACGCTCCAATTTCGTTGAACTTAAACCACTCCAAATCGCCTCACGCGTTTCATCACCTTCCTCAAAAACCACTCCAAGTTCATTGAAAAACGACTCTAATACTTCTCTTCAAGTCGTAAAAACTTAAAATCTTCGGGGGGTAAAAACCTCAAAAAACTAATACTCCTTTTGGAGTCACAAAAAAGCCGGCAAATTGCCGGGAAACAGCCGCCGGTGACGCACTTCGGGATTGAAACAGAAAAAGAGAAAAGAAGAGAAATTGACAGAATTTTTTTCCTAAGGCTGACAGCGGCTATTAACAAGATGATACCAATAAAAGTCTCGCAGTCACTACGAGGCTACTAAAAAAGCACTTCGCATGAATGCTTGCCGAGGGTGCAACTAAAAATTCACATAACTTTCAACAATGCTTTCACTGCGCTGCTCAAGAGCACTCTTCAGGTGAGGTATAAACGACAAACCAATAATTTCACTCCACTCTTCTTCAATTCTGTTGAGCACTCTCAAATTTTTCACGCGTTTAATTTCCTGCCTCAAAAGTCACGCAAATACAACTTATTTAAAAAGGACACTTCTTTAATACTCTTCTTCGAGTCGTAAATGGATTGGATTGTATAGAAAACTGTAGAATATCAGTACTTCTCTTCGAGTCCTAAAAGAGTACTCGGCAGATTGCTGGAAAATAGCCGCCATTGATATAAATTGACCCAGGTTAGATTGAAAGGAAAGAAAATTTAAAAAAATGTTTAATAAATATTTTTAAGTGCGCGTTAATCTGATTGGATTTCGTAGAGACACACTCCTGTTAACTCAAGAGAGGATACAGCTAGATAACAATACCAAAAAACGCCAGAGATTGTGACTGAGACTTAGAAGAAATAAGTTTAAAAGGCATCTAAAATTGGGCTTCAAGGGTATATCCCCTTTATATTTTTGATTTCGTGTTTCGATACTAACGCTGATTATTTTAGACTGCATTGCTGAGCAACTGCTGTTTAAAAGCACTTTGATCAGAATGAGCGAAGACGGAAACTAGAGAAGAGAATTTCATGCAAAATGTCGAAAAAGCGGCAGTGAGTTAAGGTGAAACAATTTATTTAACGAAGTAAAAAATACATTTTTCATTGACAAGAACAAAATACTAAAACCTGAAGGACCGGGAAACTTCTTTGAAAATCATTTGTTAATAAATACCGATAAAAATTAAAAACGTGAAAAATTAGCTCTCAAAAACTGTTCATATACCGTTTTCTAACTCCACTAAAGAATTGGAAAAAAAACACTCGCAAAAACCGCTCGCTTTTTTTTACTCAACTTCCTGTTTTGGCGTGATCAAAATCACCACTTCAACTTGACTTTAAAAATCATGGAAATGTCTGAAGAGATCTTAAAAAACAGCCGGAAGAATTCCGGAAACGACTCGAAGTATAAAACCGACCACCCTCACTGACCTGATGCACGTATATACCTAAGTGTGATATGTGCGAAAGTTATATGTCAAATTAACCTAATTGATTAAACCAAAAATTCTTGAAACAATAACAGGGAAATTTATGATAACATTAACTGACAAAAATTGAAAAAGGGTCTGATAAAATTCGCCTGACAGAAAACAATCGGTTCAAAAGAAAAACCAAGGAAAGGGAAAGTTGATGAAGGACAATCAAAAACATAACCGACCAAACGTCGGAAGAATTGCTCTCGAAACGACTAGTGGGAGCTCTAATCAATTACAGCCTGCTTCAGTCGAGGGGGGGGAGAGGGAGGGAAGGGGAGCCTAAATTTCAATAGTGGGCTTCAAATAACCACATTAGAGGTTAACATAACCACTATTTTCATGGGGGCTATAATGGGAAAGACCCAGATTTAAAGTGAAAAATGGCACCAGTTTCGGCGCACTTTTCCTTTGACTTTTAGTATTAAATTGTAAACAATTGAGTTCAGCTGCTTGAAACTGTGATTTAGAGAGAATTTTAGATCACGCGGAACTCAAAAAGTCAAGGGCGTAAAAGTCACTCGAAAAGTCAAAACGGTCAAGCAAAAAATTTGCACGAAAAAACATAGCCGGTAGTATACCGGAAAAGAATCGAATTGTCGTGCATTATAATCTCTAACCTAACCTTACCGAAATCAAAACATCAAAATAGACAAAAGAAAAAAACAAAAGTAGCCCAACAAACCACATTAGTGTTTGAGAAATGCCGCCAATTTTTTAGGTGCGGGGAGCTAGGTGGGGTTGGTGGGTAGATAGGTTGTGGAGGTGGGTAGTGCTGGGGTAGTTGGGGGGAGGGGGTAGTTAGGTGAAGGGAGGGGATAGTTTGGGGGTAGGGGTAGTTGGGGGGGGGGAGGGGTAGGTAGGTGGGGTTAGCTAGACTTAGGGAGGGGGTAGGGGTAGGTGGGGGGTAAGTTGAGGGGGGAGGGGGTGCGGGGCCGTGGAAGGAGGTGTTGGTGGGGGTATATAGGTGGTGGGGGGGGGGGGGGGTTGTGCGGTGTAGTTTAAATAATTTGGGGTGACTTATATAGGAACAGAAAATCTCAAAATGACCTCTTCACCTTGAACATTACCAGCAGTTCCTAACTACTATACATTACAAACGAAGGTACTGTTACCGAAATCAAAACATCAAAATAGACAAAAAAAAACAAAAGTAGCCCAACAAACCACATTGAAGAGTTTTAAAAATGCCGACAATTTTAAAGGTGCGGGGGGGGGAGCTAGGTGGGGTGGATGGGTAGATAGGTTGGGGAAGTAGTGCTGGGGTAGTTTTTTTCTGGGGGGTAGTTAGGTGAAGGGAGGAGGTAGTTTGGGGGTAGGGCTAGGTGGGGGGGGGGGGGGGGTAAGTTGGGGCTGGGGGTAGGTAGGCGGGTGGGTAGAAAGGTTGGGGAGGTGGGAAGTTGGGGGGGGGGGTGTAGCTAGGTGAAGGGAGGGGGTAGAGGTAGGTGGGGTAAGTGGGGGGGGGGTGCGTGGGGCGGGGGGGGTGTAGGTAAAAAATCTCGAAATGACCTCATCACCTTGAACATTACCAGCAGTTCCTAATTACTATACATTAGAAACGAAGCTACTGTTAAAGTCCAATGTTCGAAAACAGAAGTCAACAATCAAAAACGGAGGTAAATGCTCGGACAGAAAGAAGTCAAAATTCAAGTCATGAACAAACTTGCTTTCTGCCAAAAAAAAACCTGTAGAAACTCAATACTCTTCGAGTCGTAAAAAGACCAACACGTTTACAATAATTGCTATGAACTTCGTTCAAGAGCAATTAAAAATTCTCTACAAAACGAACAAAGCCGGCAGATTGCCGGAATAGCTGCGAAGGAATAGACCTGCGTGCCATATAATAGAAATAGAGACAGACACAGATCTAACTTGAAAAAAAAATCGACGCCGCTCAGAAAACTAGGCTAAAAAACATTCAGCGATGAATTAATAAAGCTTGTTAAAATTCATTCCACAGAATCCTTTTATTAGGGACCTTTACTGCACATATGAGTTCCTTAGACCTTAAACAAATTCAAATTAAACTTAAGTTTTAAAGTCCAAAAGTCATTTTATTGAGTGAGGTAAGTCACGTATGATCAAAATCTAATCACGCAAATAACCTAAAAACTTTCGCTAAAGCGAGTGAGAAATGACGTCACACGCGCAATGCCGTTAGTGAGAGGAAGAAGTCATTTAGAAAATTTGACTTTTTCAGCTTTGCTGCGTGAACAAATGTAAAACGAAAAAAGAGCGTCAGACGACGAAACAAAAAAACATAGCAGGACAAGTCCTGACGTACAATTCAAAGAATTTTCATTGACTAAAAAGAAAAACTAGACCAAGAATGGACTATGACTGAATTGAGAAAACCATTTAAAAAAAATAAGATAAAAAAAAACAGGAAAAAAACAGAAAATCTATGTCAAAATGCCGCATGTGAACAAAAAACCACTAGCGAGAAATGAAAATTCAATTCAAATAAAAAACTAGGCGTAGAATGAGCTGTGAATGGATTGGGAAAACCATTTATAAAAAAATCCGATCCAAAAAATCGAAAAAACAGTAAAAATCAGAGTGAAATTGCCGCATGTGAACAAAAAACCACTACCGAGAAATCGAATTTTTGTTCAAACACCATTTTCTCACTCTACTTTAAAACTAGAGCAAAAAAAATTCACGCCGCAAAACCACTCGCTTTTTCGCTCCATTTCCTGTTTCGGCGTGACCAAAATCATCACTCCAATTTGACTTCAAAAATCATGAAAATGTGTGAACAGATCTTGAAAAAAAAGACAGCGCCCCAATACAATTCAAATTCTTTGAATTGTAAAAAACCAAGAGCACCGCAATATAGCTACGCTCAGCTTACAGCTTCGCAGCTATAATAAAAACGCAACTTACCAACCCTCATTCGTCGAAAAATTACGTCTTTTGCAAATTGAGTCACCCATCCAATACTTCACCCATCCAATACTTCGAGAAAAATTAAACGCAAGAGTTTAAAAAAAGCAAGAAAAAACTGGAAAAACTGAAAAATTGATCAAGTAAAAAACTACGGTGAGAACCATAAAACTCGATGAAATAGACAAACAAAGTTAAAAGAGACATAATTGGTAAATATTTGCTCAACTTGCCCAATTTTCTTCAACAAAAAACTCAAAATTAAAATCAATCAAATTGAGGGACAACCAGAAGTGCTAGAACAATTGAGTTCAACGACAAAACTTCCCAAATACTATCAAAGATTAAGAATACAGAAAATGCTGAAAAAGCTAAAAACAAGGCAAAATGGTAAGAAAAATAGCTCAATATTCACACCAAACTTGTTAACTTCACTTCAGATTGCCAAAAAATGTTTCCAAACGAACTGATACCAGTTTACGAAAATGATAGAATCACCCTTGACTGAAAAGGTTAAAACTAGAAAAACTGCTTTCACAAAGGCGCAGCACCTGACGAAACACTCACCTGCTTAATGAAAATTTTTCACACCTACTTTCCTCGCTCTCTCTCTCTAATAATCGACAGGAACAGTAAACTAATCTCTTCTCTCGCCCATTTGACCTAAACACTTTGCATTAACGCTTTTCACTGGCTGTTTCTTTGAGTCGTAAAAAAGACCGCTGCAATACAATTCAAATTCGCTGAATTGTAAAACAAAATAGCCGGCAGATTGCCGAAACAGACCTACGAGATGTATAATATAGATAGCATCAGCTACAGAATTGAGCTGATGCAGCTGTGAACCTTTTTAAAGACTAACATAGCCGGCAGATTGCCGGAAAATAGCCGCGATAGACGCTTGTGGCCTACCATGAATTGAAACAACTAAAGAAATAAGATCGACAGATCGACCACCAGCTTTTTAATAGACCACTAGACTTTTTGGGTTAGATTCGGACTGCCATTTTTATGAGACACACTTGCTCTGCAAGGAAAAAGCCCTAATGGAGCTTTATCAAAATTAACATTCGATATTAAAACTCAAGACACTATTACTCAGGAATTAGGGCATAATAATTTGGCACTAATTAGATGCACACTATTGGCCTTCAATTAGTAAATGTTCATAAAAATTAAAGTTCCATAAGTGAGTTCAAAAGTCATTTTTTGAGTGAGGTAAGTCACGCAATTGACCTAAAAGCAGAAATAACGTCACGAACACAAATTTTAACTGCAAAGCAGTAGAAGTCAATGAAGTCATGGAAAAAAGTCATCTCCAAGAAGACAGGTCGCAAGAATCAACGAATGAGCCGACGAATTGAAAAATGTCACCAATAAGAGCCGCTATCGGTTCGCGGCTATTAAAAATGTTTTCAAACTAAAAAATTTTCCTAAAAAAATCAAATTCATTTTAGTTTTGGTCGCAAAGCTTTGTTATTAACATTGATTATATGGGAGTGCAATAATGACCTTTAAAGGGGTTAGAGTGATCTCAAGTGACCTCACGCAGATGAAAAACACGTGACCTCACGCAGATCATAGCAGTGAAAAAACAGCATGAAGGCATCTAAACCGAAAAAGAGCGTCAGACGAAAGAAAAACCAGACCAACAAGAACCAATATAGCTACGCTCAGCTTGCAGCTATCAAAAAGTAGGAGCGCTATAATAGCCGGCTGAGAAGATGAAGGCGGCTATTAAAAGTCTGTAGGAAATCAATAATGTTCTCTTAAGGTAAAATAAAGACAATTTTTTAAAATGCTTGCTCCAAACTTCGTTAGAGAGCAACTAAAAATGTTCACAATCGAACTGCACTACGAAGGCAGATGACTAACTAATAGAACGGCAAACAGCAACGGAGAAGATTCCTCACTCAGATTTTCATTTAGAAGACTTTTGGTAGCACAGCTGGCAGATTGCCGGAACACAGTCGTTGTTGATGCGCTTGATACACATCGGGATTGAAAGAGAAAACGAAGAGATAAATTGACAATTTTTTTTTCTTTTTTCACTGTCAAAAAATGTTCTGATTCGGCGTGCAGTTTACTTAAGTCAGCTTCAAAACTGAAAGCTAATAAGCTTAAAACCAATATCAGCTAGCAAACACAATGAACTTTGATAACCTAATTCTCAATGACATAATTACCGGGCTTTATTGGTTTATCCCGTCTCATTTGATTTAGCTATTTTGACCTTGATTGTATTCACAATCTTGTGTAATTCATTGAGTGAATGGATTTCCGTTCAGTTGAAACAGTGAGTGAGTCCTGACGTACAATTCAAAGAACTTTCATTGACTAAACAAAAAACTAGACACAGAACGGACCGAGTGAACTGGTAAAACCATTCCTAAAAAATCAGATTAAAAAAACAAAAACAGAACAAAATCAATGTCCAAATGCCGCTAGCGAGAACAGAAAATCACTAGCGGGAAGTGTAATTTTGATTCTAACAAAAATTTAGGCCTGGAATGAACTATGAATGGATTGGGAAAACCATTTGAAAAAAATTCGATCCAAAGAATTGAAAAAAAAGTGAAAATGCCGAATGTGAACAAAAAACACCACTAGAAAGCGAATTTTTGTTCAAACACCGTTTTCTCACTCTTTTTTAAAATTAGAGCAAAAACATTGCAAGGCGCAAAACCACTTGTTTTTCGCTCCATTTTCTGTTTCGGCGTGACCAAAATCACTACTCCAATTTGACTTCAAAAATCATGAAAACGTGTGAAAAGATCTTAAAACGTAGCCGGAAGAATTCCGGAAACAACTCAGAGAGTCGTCTTCGTGGCCAAATTAATAAGTCAAAAATGAAGATAGCCCACAAAATCAACTGAAATAAAAAATTCCATTACATCTTTACATAAAACCAGCAAAATTTTTAATAAGCAGCTGAAAAATCAAAGTACACGAGCAGCAACAATCAAGCCATGTTAGGCTCCCAAAACTTTATTTTGGAAGGAAAAATTGAATACTGCAAGAAATGGACAAAAATTGCAATAAAATTTATCAATTTCCGTAAGTTCTCTCAATTGAAACAATATTTTACAATACAAAAACAGTAATTAATAAGGAAACTAAATTAACATGGTCAATTCAACCATTAAAAATGGTTGTCGCTTCAAATCACAATGAACGCGATAAAAGAACGATGACCCAAAATTAATCAAATCGAAGTTAATCATGAAAAACACTAAAGAGATAGAACAATATTCAAATACAAAAATTCGTATGCTACCAAAACCAAGCCCTAAGATTATTCGCAGAAAATGGGTGTTGTACAAAATTGGTAAAAGTGAGGCTAACAAAACCTCAGTGCCATATGTTAAAAAAAATAAATTGAAATCGAAAAAACTTTTAAAAATTCAAAGAAAAAAGACAAAAATTATAAGTTCAAATCGATAAATTTCAATTTAATAACGACAGCGCGAAAAAATGTAGGTCTTAGAAGAATTTTAGAAAGTAACTTGCTAGAATGCGGAGAAAACATACATTGTAAAAAAGATTTCAAAAAAGCTAATTCGCAATTTCTGAAAAATCAAAAAACTAAATTGAAATTGGAAACTAATTAAAAATCGAAATGAATGTATTGGGGTAAAAAAACATGGAATGTATTGGGGTAAAAACAAACATTTGCTATTAGGCAATTGAGGCTTAAGAAAATTACATGGCAATCCATCTGTCTCAGTAAGAAAAGGAAACAGCTCAATTACGAAACAGTAAAACAATTTAAAAAAAATGTTCAAAATTTGGCAAATATTTTCACCGACCTCCAAAGAGTTATGACCAAAATCAATTAGCAACAAAACGAAACCAAAAAACAACGATGGTGCACCAAAAGACTTTTTATGGTAAATAAACTGAAAGTACAAACAAAAAACTTTGACAAAAACCGCCAATATCGGATTAGTATGTGTACAATTTTATAAAACAAAAACACCTCACGTGAAAAAGAGGCATCCAATTCTGGATTTATCAAAAAGACGTTGATATAATTACAAATTTGGTGTTAAAAAGTCTGCTCAAAGAGCCAAAAATGATTAAATTAATGAAAAAAACCAAAAATTGAAAACAAAAATAGAGAAATATGGGGCAATTTGGCACTTGAAACGTATTTTTAAGCTCTGAAAAACATTGTGATATCGATTTCAGATGGTTGCATCTTCATGCGGCATCAATCAAAATTTACTTCCACAAAAAACCAAGTTACAATTTTAAAAATTTGATCCAATTGGACGAAAACACGGCTTAAACTGTCATCTATATGCGCCAATCCCTAAATAACCCTTTTTAAAGTCAAAAAGTCATTCACTGAACGCAGCGCAATAACAAAAAACTTCTCTCGCTCACATAAAGTTAATTCACACGGCAATTTTACTCACTTTCACTATTAGGTCAAAACGCTGCCTGAACAAATAGTACTTCCTGTAAAAAAAACTAAAGAAAACCAATACTCCTCTTCGAGTCTTAAAAAGACAGCGCCCCAATACAATTCAAATTCTTTTAATTGTAAAAAGGAGAGCGCCTAAATGATAGCGGTTTGAGAGGCTGACGGCGGCTATTAAAAAGAGGAAACAGTAGCAATAATCAGGAAACACTCACAATCACATATTTTGACGTTGACGTGCAGATTCGTTTCCAATTTGAAGCGGACGGCCGGCTTTGAGGCATCTAAACAAATCAGGTTGACAAAAATTTTTAGGGGGTCTATTTAAGTGACTGCAAAAAGCTCCAAAAAAATTGCACAGACAGTTTAATGCTAATGGAACGATATCGATTAAATTAATCAAATTAAAAACGGATCCACTGCAAACGTTTTAGTAACTTATATGCACAAAATTGCTCATCTGTACTAACTTTCACATCGCTGAGTGATCAGACAACTGCGTTGACTCTCGTCTTTGTTTAGTGTCAATTGCCTCATAAATTCCTGATCAACGTCATTATCATCGCACACGACAGGAGGCAGGGGTTGGGCAACACCCATTGGATTCACAGAATCATACAATGAACCTAACAGTGTCTCTCTAATCTTACGTCTGACTATTGCTCCTGGCCTCGTTTCAACGATCTCAACTGAAACCCACAACAGGCGTTATTTGAGATAAAGATTGACATTTAAGAGTGTGGTTTACTGGCAGTAATAATGTTCACGAAACACTTTTTCCTCATGTTAAAGAATACCTCATTCTGTGAAAGCATCAGGGTTCCCAAAAGAATGCGACTAGGAGAGACCTTATTTGTCAATATTTTTTACTTGCTTCATTACAACTGTGGCCAATAATTTTTTTGGACAAGAAGTCTCGGTTCGCATTCAGGTTTGCACTGAACACGACACGCATTCGGGCAAAAATTTTTGCATTAATTTTTGACAATATTGACTTCCTGATCACCCTGACCCAAACACTAAGGATGTCAAGTAAGAAAGGACAGAACTAACGTTCATCTTGACAATCCTCATCGGACTCAAATCCCTCCAAAAGATTTCCCTCAGAGTCGAATGCTTGTCTTTGTTGCTGTTGTTGCTGTCTGTTCATTAACTGCTGCTGCCTGGTCAGTGCACGCGCTCCCCGCGACACCGTCTTCCGAATTATGTCATACCTATGGAAAGCAATCATATATGGTTCAAATTTATCTCCACTTGGTGATAACTAAATGCATGTAATTTCGTATAAGTAAGTTTAAACTGGGTAAACAATTACAAACAGAAAAAAGATAGAATTCAACAAACAAAGTTTCTTTTAGCTTTTCAAAATGTTTAAAAATCAGTAGTTTTTTTCAAAAGAAATATTGTTTTCGCAAGCTTTAATTGCCAAAGTTCCCAGAATTCTAGAACTTAAATTTTAGACTCACGATCGCGTTGGGCCCAGAGACGCCATATTAAAATCGGCGGGGAAAAGTTAGAAGAGTTCGAGGACATTCAGACTAATAAACTAATTATCTGCTACCGTATCACAAAAATATTGGTTGACCAAAAACATTACCAGCAGATCACCTGAAAAGTGCCACCGTTGACCAACTGACCGACGTTCAGACAGAAACAGTAACGAGAATAAAACGAAATATAACCGGCAGATTGTCGGAAAATAGCCGCGATAGACGCTTGTGGCCTAGCATGAATTGAAACAACTAAAGAAATAAGATTGACAGATCGACCACCAGCTTTTTAATAGACCGCTAGACTTTTTGGGTTAGATTCGGACTGTCATTTTTATGAGACGCATAGGAAAAAGCCATAATAGAGTTTTTTCAAAATTAATATTCGAAATCAAAATCTCAAGACCCTATTACTCAGGAATTAGGGCATATAAGTTTGGCACTACTTAGATGCGCACTATTAACCTTTAATTAACCTTAAATGTTCATAAAATTTAAAGTTCCATAAGTGAGTTCAGAAGTCATCTTTTTGAGTGAGGTAAGTCACGCAATTGACCTAAAAGCAGAAACGACGTCACGAACGCAAATTTTAACTGAAAAGAAGAAGTCACTGAAGTCATTGAAAAAGTCAATTCCAAGAAGTCAGGGTAATACGAAACAAAACTCTGTTAGACGGTAAAAAATTAGGAGCGCAATAATAGCCGCCTGGAATTGCTGATGCGGCTATTAAAAATTAATGATTGCCCAAACAGTGCCAGCAGATCCCCGGAAAATGGCCGCCGGTGACCAGCTGACCGACGCTCAAATTGAAAGCGTTGCGAGAAAAAAAGCGGAAAATTGACGATAGCAGTGAAAAAACAGCATGAAGGCATCAACCAAAATTGCTCTGCGGCGTGAAAAAAATCTAAACCGAAAAAGAGCGTCAGACGAAAGAAAAACCAGACCAACAAGAACCAATATAGCTACGCTCAGCTTGCAGCTATCAAAAAGTAGGAGCGCTATAATAGCCGGCTGAGAAGATTAAGGCGGCTATTAAAAGTCTGTAGAAAAGCAATACTGTTCTCCTCAAGTAAAATAAAGACAATTTTTTAAAATGCTTGCTCCAAACTTCGTTAGAGAGCAACTAAAAATGTTCACAATCGAACTGCACTACAAAGGCAGATGACTAACTAATAGAACGGCAAACAGCAACGGAGAAGATTCCTCACTCAGATTTTCATTTAGAAGACTTTTGGTAGCACAGCTGGCAGATTGCCGGAACACAGCCGTTGTTGATGCGCTTGATGCACATCGCGATTGAAAGAGAAAAAGAAGAGATAAATTGACAAAATTTTTTTCTATTTTTTTCAGTGTCAAAAAGTGTTCTGATTCGGCGTGCAGTTTATTTAAGTCAGCTTCAAAACTGAAAGCTAATAAGCTTAAAACCAATATCAGCTAGCAAACACAATGAACTTCGATATCCAAATTCTCAATGACATAATTACCGGGCTTTATTGGTTTATCACGTCTCTTTTGATTTTGCTATTTTGACCTTGACTGTATTCACAATCTTGTGTAATTCATTGAGTGAATGGATTTCCGTTCAGTTGAAACAGTTGAAACAGTGAGTGAGTCCTGACGTACAATTCAAAGAATTTTCATTGACTAAACAAAAAAACTAGACACAGAACGGACCGAGTGAATTGGGAAAACCATTCCTAAAAAATCAGATTAAAAAAACAAAAACAAAACAAAATCAATGTCCAAATGCCGCTAGCGAGAACAGAAAATCACTAGCGGGAAGTGTAATTTTGATTCTAACAAAAAACTAGACCTAAAATGGACTATTAGTGAATTGGGAAAACCATTTCCAAAAAAAACCAGATCAAAAAATTTTAAAAAAAACAAAAATCAAAGTCAAATAGCCGCATGTGAACAAAAAAACACTAGCGAGAAGAGATATTCGTTTCAAACCAAGAACTAGGCTTAGAATGAATAATGAATAAATTGGGAAAACCATATACAAAAAAAATCCGATCCAAAAAAATCGAAAAACAGTAAATATCACAGTGAAATTGCCGAATGTGAACAAAAAAAACCACTAGAGAAAGCGAATTTTTGTTCAAACACCGTTTTCTCACTCTTTTTGAAAATTAGAGCAAAAACATTGCAATGCGCAAAACCACTTGCTTTTTTGATCCATTTCCTGTTTCGGCGTGACCAAAATCACTACTCCAATTTGACTTCAAAAATCATGAAAACGTGTGAACAGATCTTAAAACAAAGCCGGAAGAATTCCGGAAACAACTCAGCGAGTCGTCTTCGTGGCCGAATTACATTTAAATTAACTGGTTCCTACTATAGTGACTACTACAACAATTCAAAGAATCAGACGTCTAAAAAATAAATCGAAAATGAAGATAGCCCACAAAATCAACTGAACTAAAAAATTCCATTACATCTTTACATAAAACCAGCAAAATTTTTAATAAGCAGCTGAAAAATCAAAGTACACGAGCAGCAACAATCAAGCCATTTTAGGCTCCCAAAACTTTATTTAGGAAGGAAAATTTGAATACTGCAAGAAATGGACAAAAATTGCAATAAAATTTATCAATTTCCGTAAGTTCTCTCAATTGAAACAATATTTTACTATACAAAAACAGTAATTAATAAGGAAACTAAATAAACATGGTCAATTCAACCATTAAAAATGGTTGTCGCTTCAAATCACAATGAACGGAAAAAAAACAACGAGGACCCAAAATTAATCAAATCGAAGTTAATCATGAAAAACACTAAAGAGATAGAACAATATTCAAATACAAAAATTCGCATGCTACCAAAACCAAGCCCTAAGATTATTCGCAGAAAATGAATGTTGTACAAAATTGGTAAATGAGAAGATGAAGGCGGCTATTAAAAGTCTGTAGGAAATCAATAATGTTCTCTTAAGGTAAAATAAAGACAATTTTTTAAAATGCTTGCTCCAAACTTCGTTAGAGAGCAACTAAAAATGTTCACAATCCAACTGCACTACGAAGGCAGATGACTAACTAATAGAACGGCAAACAGCAACGGAGAAGATTCCTCACTCAGATTTTCATTTAGAAGACTTTTGGTAGCACAGCTGGCAGATTGCCGGAACACAGCCGTTGTTGATGCGCTTGATGCACATCGGGATTGAAAGAGAAAAAGAAGAGATAAATTGACAAAATTTTTTTCTATTTTTTTCAGTGTCAAAAAGTGTTCTGATTCGGCGTGCAGTTTACTTAAGTCAGCTTCAAAACTGAAAGCTAATAAGCTTAAAACCAATATCAGCTAGCAAACACAATGAACTTCGATAACCAAATTCTCAATGACAATTACCGGGCTTTATTGGTTTATCACGTCTCTTTTGATTTTATTCCTTGACTGTATTCACAATCTTGTGTAATTCATTGAGTGAATGGATTTCCGTTCAGTTGAAACAGTGAGTGAGTCCTGACGTACATTTCAAAGAATTTTCATTGACTAAACAAAAAAACTAGACACAGAACGGACCGAGTGAATTGGGAAAACCATTCCTAAAAAATCAGATTAAAAAAACAAAAACAAAACAAAATCAATGTCCAAATGCCGCTAGCGAGAACAGAAAATCACTAGCGAGAAGAGATATTCGTTTCAAACCAAGAACTAGGCTTAGAATGAATAATGAATAAATTGGGAAAACCATATAGAAAAAAAAATCCGATCCAAAAAAATCGAAAAACAGTAAATATCACAGTGAAATTGCCGAATGTGAACAAAAAAAACCACTAGAGAAAGCGAATTTTTGTTCAAACACCGTTTTCTCACTCTTTTTGAAAATTAGAGCAAAAACATTGCAATGCGCAAAACCACTTGCTTTTTTGATCCATTTCCTGTTTCGGCGTGACCAAAATCACTACTCCAATTTGACTTCAAAAATCATGAAAACGTGTGAACAGATCTTAAAACAAAGCCGGAAGAAATCCGAAAACAACTCAGCGAGTCGTCTTCGTGGCCGAATTACATTTAAATTAACTGGTTCCTACTATAGTGACTACTACAACAATTCAAAGAATCAGACGTCTAAAGAATAAGTCAAAAAGGAAGATAGCCCACAAAATCAACTGAACTAAAAAATTCCATTACATCTTTACATAAAACCAGCAAAATTTTTAATAAGCAGCTGAAAAAATCAAAGTACACGAGCAGCAACAATCAAGCCATGTTAGGCTCCCAAAACTTTATTTAGGAAGGAAAATTTGAATACTGCAAGAAATGGACAAAAATTGCAATAAAATTTATCAATTTCCGTAAGTTCTCTCAATTGAAAAAATATTTTACAATACAAAAACAATAATTAATAAGGAAACTAAATAAACATGGTCAATTCAACCATTAAACATTGTTGTCGTTTCAAATCACGATGAACGCGATAAAACAACGATGACCCAAAATTAATCAAATCGAAATTAATCATGAAAAACACTAAAGAGATAGAACAATATTCAAATACAAAAATTCGTATGCCAACAAAACCAAGCCCTAAGATTATTCGCAGAAAATGGGTGTTGTACAAAATTGGTAAAAGTGAGGCTAACAAAACCTCAGTGCCATATGTTAAATAAAAATAAATTGAAATCCAAAAAAACTTTAAAAAATTCAAAGAAAAAAGACAAAAATTAAAAGTTCAAATCGATAAATTTCAATTTAATAACGACAGCGCGAAAAAATGTAGGTCTTAGAAGAATTTTAGAAAGTAACTTGCTAGAATGCGGAGAATACATACATTGTGAAAAAGATTTCAAAAAAGCTAATTCGCAATTTCTGAAAAATCAAAAAACTAAATTGAAATTGGAAACTCTTATTGAAAATCGAAATGAATGTATTGAGGTAAAAAAAACATGGAATTTTTGCTATTAGGCAACTGAAGCTTAAGAAAATTACATGGCAATCCTTCTGTCTCAGTAAGAAAAGGAAACAGCTCAATTACGAAACAGTAAAACAATTTGAAAAAAATGTTCAAAATTTGGCAAATATTTTTTTTAATCTGCAAACATGTAAATTAAACTAACCACTTGGTTAATGTTACATGTTAGAAATTTATTAATCAAACATTATTGTTTTCTAATTTATAACAAACTAAGGTTCGGTTTTCAAAAAATAATTTAATAAAAAATATGTTTAAATCCTGCAACCCTTCTGTCTATTGGAACTCTTTCGTGTCGTTTAAGCATTTCCGCTGTAACTTTTTATTTAAATTTGGTCTTCGACGTTTCTTTTCTAATTGTAATTGGAAGTGTGTTCCATTTTCGAATAAAGTTACGAACAATTGAACCATTACTCCATTTTGACTTACATTTTTGTTCTAAGAAAGGTTATGGGTTCGTTTGTTTACAATAATAGGCACGTTTTCTAAAAATCTGAAATGTTTATTAGAGCGATTTCTTGTTTGTTGGAGATTATTGAAAAACCTATTTAAAGACACCCGTGTTATTTGGAGCTCTGCTGGAAGAATTTTAGTCTCCAGAAGTAGATCTCTGGCAGTATCGTATTTGGTTTTCATAAAGCAAACTTTTATTCCCCAGTTTATCTGTTTGTTAATTCTGTCAATAGAGTAAGATGGTAAATTTTGAAAAAAAATTGCGCTAAAATCTAAATGAGACAAAACTAGTGATTTAAAAATATTTATTCTTGTTTTTAGCGGTACCTGATAACGAACCAAATATAATGATCTGATTGCTGAAGCCATTTTACTGATAACCTTATTTAGTTGATTTTGGTATGTCAGTTCCCTATCAATTATTACACCTAAATATCTACGTTTTTCAGATGCTTCCAATCGGTGTCCCTTGAAATCGACAGTTTCAATGATCGGCAATTCTTCATTCCTGAACACCCTTAACTCCGTTTTTTTCTCATTCAAAGTTAACCTGTTTTGTTTCATATATTGATCTGTCTTGTTTAATGTATCTTCAGCTATTATCTGCAAATTTGCTTCATTTGCTTCATACATCACAATTCGTTGATACAGCTTCACTGAAATCGTTGACATAAAGTATAAAAATTAGAGGCCCTAAGACAGTTCCCTGAGGAACACCATGATTTATGACAACCCAATCTGATTTTGCTATCCCATTTTTTACACACTGTTTTCTATCAGAAAGGAAAGAGTTTAATAAGATTCTTGCATTTTCTCCAATTCCATACCTTTTTATTTTGTTCATAAAAATATCTATAGATATTGAGTTGAAAGCCTTTGCTAAGTCTAAAAAGAGTGTGACAACAATTTCGTTTTCGTCAACGCATTGGTTTATCTTTTCTGTTAATGAAATGATAGTATCGAGACAGGACTTTTGCTTTTGAAAGCCGAATTGATTCTTGTTAATCAGACCATTAAGAGTTAGGTGGTGAGTTAGTTGTTCAAGTAGTAATCGCTCAAAAATTTTTGCTAGAGTTGGTGTGACTGATATGGGTCGATAGTTTTCTGGTTCTAGTCGGTCTCCCTTCTTATATACAGGTGTAACATGCGCTGTTTTCAGAATATTAGGAAACGTGTTTTTGTTTATACATTCATTGACGACAAATTGTAAATGAGTTCCAATAGACAGTTTACTATCTTTTAGCGCCCATGCTGGTATATAGCCCGGTCCGGGAGATTTATGCTTAGGTAGATTATCAATAACATTATACAATTCTTTTCTGGTGACTGGTCGGAAGCTAAATTCCGGTCCATCAAATGTTAGGAAAGAACAATTTGGAGCAACGTCTTTGCCTTTGTATAATCCTAGTCTCGCAAAACAATTATTAAGAACATTGGCAATCTCTCTGTCATCCTCAACAAAATGACTATCTTCCCTTAATTTGTCAATTTTTTCTATTTGGCTGTTGGAATTGATCCTGTTTTTGATGAATTTCCATTGTTCTCTTGAAGTTGGTAGCTGCTGGAAAAAATTCTTTGTGTAATCATCTGCAGCTTTTTTCAGTTTTCTATTCACTGAATTGCGTAAAGATTTGTAAATGTTATAAATCTCTGATTTTGGGTTTTTCTTCCACGCATTAAAGAGACGGTGTTTTTCATTTATGAGACCACGTAATTCTTTT
This sequence comes from Convolutriloba macropyga, assembly GCF_964194025.1. Classification (NCBI taxonomy): domain Eukaryota; kingdom Metazoa; phylum Xenacoelomorpha; order Acoela; family Convolutidae; genus Convolutriloba; species Convolutriloba macropyga. The sequence continues at coordinate 55,984,016 of NC_134472.1, forward strand.
GTCAACCATTGCTTTTGTTGTTTTTTGGTACTACTTTCTACCAACTTCGAGGGTGCATGACAACTCAGTATATTGACAACTCAGTAAGGGTGCATGACAACTCAGTTTATCTGTTTGTTAATTCTGTCAATAGAGTAAGATGGTAAATTTTGAAAAAAAATTGCGCTAAAATCTAAATGAGACAAAACTAGTGATTTAAAAATATTTATTCTTGTTTTTAGCGGTACCTGATAACGAACCAAATATAATGATCTGATTGCTGAAGCCATTTTACTGATAACCTTATTTAGTTGATTTTGGTATGTCAGTTCCCTATCAATTATTACACCTAAATATCTACGTTTTTCAGATGCTTCCAATCGGTGTCCCTTGAAATCGACAGTTTCAATGATCGGCAATTCTTCATTCCTGAACACCCTTAACTCCGTTTTTTTCTCATTCAAAGTTAACCTGTTTTGTTTCATATATTGATCTGTCTTGTTTAATGTATCTTCAGCTATTATCTGCAAATTTGCTTCATTTGCTTCATACATCACAATTCGTTGATACAGCTTCACTGAAATCGTTGACATAAAGTATAAAAATTAGAGGCCCTAAGACAGTTCCCTGAGGAACACCATGATTTATGACAACCCAATCTGATTTTGCTATCCCATTTTTTACACACTGTTTTCTATCAGAAAGGAAAGAGTTTAATAAGATTCTTGCATTTTCTCCAATTCCATACCTTTTTATTTTGTTCATAAAAATATCTATAGATATTGAGTTGAAAGCCTTTGCTAAGTCTAAAAAGAGTGTGACAACAATTTCGTTTTCGTCAACGCATTGGTTTATCTTTTCTGTTAATGAAATGATAGTATCGAGACAGGACTTTTGCTTTTGAAAGCCGAATTGATTCTTGTTAATCAGACCATTAAGAGTTAGGTGGTGAGTTAGTTGTTCAAGTAGTAATCGCTCAAAAATTTTTGCTAGAGTTGGTGTGACTGATATGGGTCGATAGTTTTCTGGTTCTAGTCGGTCTCCCTTCTTATATACAGGTGTAACATGCGCTGTTTTCAGAATATTAGGAAACGTGTTTTTGTTTATACATTCATTGACGACAAATTGTAAATGAGTTCCAATAGACAGTTTACTATCTTTTAGCGCCCATGCTGGTATATAGCCCGGTCCGGGAGATTTATGCTTAGGTAGATTATCAATAACATTATACAATTCTTTTCTGGTGACTGGTCGGAAGCTAAATTCCGGTCCATCAAATGTTAGGGAAGAACAATTTGGAGCAACGTCTTTGCCTTTGTATAATCCTAGTCTCGCAAAACAATTATTAAGAACATTGGCAATCTCTCTGTCATCCTCAACAAAATGACTATCTTCCCTTAATTTGTCAATTTTTTCTATTTGGCTGTTGGAATTGATCCTGTTTTTGATGAATTTCCATTGTTCTCTTGAAGTTGGTAGCTGCTGGAAAAAATTCTTTGTGTAATCATCTGCAGCTTTTTTCAGTTTTCTATTCACTGAATTGCGTAAAGATTTGTAAATGTTATAAATCTCTGATTTTGGGTTTTTCTTCCACGCATTAAAGAGACGGTGTTTTTCATTTATGAGACCACGTAATTCTTTTGTCAACCATTGCTTTTGTTGTTTTTTGGTACTACTTTCTACCAACTTCAAGGGTGCATGACAACTCAGTATATTTTCAAAAATTTCGATAAATTTTAAAAACATTTCGTTCGGCTCATTTATCTGGTACATAGGCGACCAATCTTGCAGCGCAATCTCACGATTGAAATTTGATCTTGAATATTTCTTGGTATTACGTATCAAAAATTGCCTTTTCTTTTCACTGTGATCTATTTTTAATGATGACTGATATACTATTGTGAAGTGATCAACTCCAAGAGTCGACTCTAGAACACTGGCTTCAAAAATTTGGTTCTTCGAGATAAAGCAGTGATCAATTAACGAATATTTTTCACCATTTGTCCATGTTGCCTCCATTTCATTAACGTAACATAGCCCATTGTTTGCTGTGAAAATATCAAGTGACTGTCTACCTTTTGTGCCTAACAAGTTTATATTGTAATCTCCTAATAAAATTAGATTATCTGTATACGAATACACATTTGAGATTTCTACAGTCATTTCATCCAGAAAAAAGTTAGAAAGATTTACATTGGGGCAGTATGCTACATTAATGAGTAGTTTTTGTGTTAAAGGCTTACCAATTTCAATCCACATTGACTCAAAAAAACTTCTATTGATTGTGATCAAATCATTTCTCATTTTTACTTCAAACTGTTTGGGAACCCAAATACCTACCCCTCCACCTCTCTGTACATTAGTTAATGATGATCTTGGTTGGTGAATGAAGTGATGACTATTGCACAGATAAAACTCGGGAATGTCAGTTTTTTCGTTTATCCATGTTTCGGTAACAACTAGGAATGAGGTTTCATTAAGATTTTTCAAAAAACGAGACAATTGCTCATGTTTATTATTTTCACCGACCTCCAAAGAGTTATGACCATCTATATGCGCCAATCTCTAAATAACCCTTTTTAAAGTCAAAGTCATTCACTGAACGCAGCGCATTAACAAAAAACTTCTCTCGCTCACATAAAGTTAATTCACACGGCAATTTTACTCACTTTCACTATTAGGTCAAAACGCTGCCTGAACAAATAGTACTTCCTGTAAAAAACAACTTAAGAAAACCAATACTCCTCTTCGAGTCTTAAAAAGACAGCGCCCCAATACAACTCAAATTCTTTTAATTGTAAAAAGGAGAGCGCCTAAATAATAGCGGTTTGAGAGGCTGACGGCGGCTATTAAAAAGAGGAAACAGTAGCAATAATCAGGAAACACTCACAATCACATATTTTGACGTTGACGTGCAGATTCGTTTCCAATTTGAAGCGGACGGCCGGCTTTGAGGCATCTAAACAAATCAGGTTGACAAAAATTTTTAGGGGGTCTATTTAAGTGACTGCAAAAAGCTCCAAAAAAATTGCACAGACAGTTTAATGCTAATGGAACGATATCGATTAAATTAATCAAATTAAAAACGGATCCACTGCAAACGTTTTAGTAACTTATATGCACAAAATTGCTCATCTGTACTAACTTTCACATCGCTGAGTGATCAGACAACTGCGTTGACTCTCGTCTTTGTTTAGTGTCAATTGCCTCATAAATTCCTGATCAACGTCATTATCATCGCACACGACAGGAGGCAGGGGTTGGGCAACACCCATTGGATTCACAGAATCATACAATGAACCTAACAGTGTCTCTCTAATCTTACGTCTGACTATTGCTCCTGGCCTCGTTTCAACGATCTCAACTGAAACCCACAACAGGCGTTATTTGAGATAAAGATTGACATTTAAGAGTGTGGTTTACTGGCAGTAATAATGTTGTTCACGAAACACTTTTTCCTCATGTTAAAGAATACCTCATTCTGTGAAAGCATCAGGGTTCCCAAAAGAATGCGACTAGGAGAGACCTTATTTGTCAATATTTTTTACTTGCTTCATTACAACTGTGGCCAATAATTTTTTTGGACAAGAAGTCTCGGTTCGCATTCAGGTTTGCACTGAACACGACACGCATTCGGGCAAAAATTTTTGCATTAATTTTTGACAATATTGACTTCCTGATCACCCTGACCCAAACACTAAGGATGTCAAGTAAGAAAGGACAGAACTAACGTTCATCTTGACAATCCTCATCGGACTCAAATCCCTCCAAAAGATTTCCCTCAGAGTCGAATGCTTGTCTTTGTTGCTGTTGTTGCTGTCTGTTCATTAACTGCTGCTGTCTGGTCAGTGCACGCGCTCCCCGCGACACCGTCTTCCGAATTATGTCATACCTATGTAAAGCAATCATATATGGTTCAAATTTATCTCCACTTGGAGATAACTAAATGCATGTAATTTCGTAAAAGTAAGTTTAAACTGGGTAAACAATTACAAACAGAAAAAAGATAGAATTCAACAAACAAAGTTTCTTTTAGCTTTTCAAAATGTTTAAAAATCAGTAGTTTTTTTTCAAAAGAAATATTGTTTTCGCAAGCTTTAATTGCCAAAGTTCCCAGAATTCTAGAGCTTAAATTTTAGTCTCACGATCGCGTTGGGTCCAGAGACGCCATATTAAAATCGGCGGGGAAAAGTTAGAAGAGTTCGAGGACATTCAGACTAATAAACTAATTATCTGCTACCGTATCACAAAAATATTGGTTGACCAAAAACATTACCAGCAGATCACCTGAAAAGTGCCACCGTTGACCAACTGACCGACGTTCAGACAGAAACAGTAACGAGAATAAAACGAAATATAGCCGGCAGATTGTCGGAAAATAGCCGCGATAGACGCTTGTGGCCTAGCATGAATTGAAACAACTAAAGAAATAAGATTGACAGATCGACCACCAGCTTTTTAATAGACCGCTAGACTTTTTGGGTTAGATTCGGACTGTCATTTTTATGAGACGCATAGGAAAAAGCCATAATAGAGTTTTTTCAAAATTAATATTCGAAATCAAAATCTCAAGACCCTATTACTCAGGAATTAGGGCATATAAGTTTGGCACTACTTAGATGCGCACTATTAACCTTTAATTAACCTTAAATGTTCATAAAATTTAAAGTTCCATAAGTGAGTTCAGAAGTCATCTTTTTGAGTGAGGTAAGTCACGCAATTGACCTAAAAGCAGAAACGACGTCACGAACGCAAATTTTAACTGAAAAGAAGAAGTCACTGAAGTCATTGAAAAAGTCAATTCCAAGAAGTCAGGGTAATACGAAACAAAACTCTGTTAGACGGTAAAAAATTAGGAGCGCAATAATAGCCGCCTGGAATTGCTGATGCGGGTATTAAAAATTAATGATTGCCCAAACAAAGCCAGCAGATCACCGGAAAATGGCCGCCGTTGACCAGCTGACCGACGTTCAAATTGAAAGCGTTACGAGAAAAAAAGCGAAAAATTGACGATTTCCCAATTTCTAGAAGTGTCACAAAAGTGTTCCAGTTCGTCCGCAGTTTCACTAGATTCAATAAATATGGCGAAATCAACCTCTAAAACGGAAGACTATTAGCGTAATACTAACCAATTAGGAATGCAACATAAGGAACCTTGGTATCTTAATGCACGAGAAAAATTCACGACAGCCTTATATTTTTCAAAGTGTCAAGAAATATTCTAATTTGATCCACAGTTTCATTAAATTTAATTAAAATGGTGAATTAATCCACTAAATTAGAGGACAAGCGTTATACTAACACCAATTAGCAGCATATTCTTAGAACCCAAACTAACTTGATGCAGTAAGTCTTAAGACATTAAGTCTTAGCACCCGGATTTTATTGGCTTATCCCATTTCTTTGGTTTTGCTGCTTGACCTAGACCTTATTTGCGTAAAATTGCCGCTTGAATTCTAAATTCCTTTCAGTTGAAACAGCTTGCAAAATGGAAAAAAGCTCAAAGATGAATCTAAAACCGTATAAATTGTTTCAGATTGTACAAAAAGCGCTTCCAAACAGGTTTTACTAGTATAGATTAATATTTATCCACTTACCTGAAAAACTGGAGTTAACAAAAAAATCTTCTTTGGTAGTTCCAGATGGGATTAAAAAATTCCATTGCTTAGTGAAAAAAATTTCACATACATTTCGGGCTCTCTCTCTCTCTCAAAAATGCGACATGAACAGAAAACCAGTCCATCTTTTCTCTGCTCTTCAATTTTCTTCAGCGAATTGAGGTAGACACTTTTCACGCAATTCCCTTCCTGTTTTAAATACACTCCAACGAAATAACCGATCAAAAAACAAAGCTGAAATAATTCCGGAAACGATTGGATCAGCCGACTCAGTGAATATAATTACAATTTCAATGAACTGGTGTCTACTTCAGCGACCAAACAGTCAAAAAAAATTTTAAAAATTAGCTCAAAATCCAATTGAAATTAGCTAGCCTAAAAACCTCGAACATACTAAAAATAGCCTAAAAACCTCGAACATACTAAAAAGCTGAAAACGGATCAGAATGAACAAATCCAAAACACTGTCTGAACAAACACTGCCTAAAGTAGTAGTAGTAGTAGCAGGCAGATTGCCAGAAAATAGCCACAAGAGCTTCGAAGATATGCAGTCTCAAAATTCTTTTATTAATAACTGAAATGTTTTGAATATATTTTGGTTAAAAAACTGCATAACTTATTGCTTTTTATATTAGCGGCTAATCTAGCCAGCACAAGACAACTATGAGTATTAAACGTTGTCAATTGACAAAAAGTGAGAAAAAAACTGAGCCTAAAAACCTCGAACATAAATAGCCTAAAAACCTCGAACATACTAAAAAGCTGAAAACGGATCAGAATGAACAAATCCAAAACACTGTCTTAACAAACACTGCCTAAAGTATTAGTAGTAGTAGCAGGCAGATTGCCAGAAAATAGCCACAAGAGCTTCGAAGATATGCAGTCTCAAAATTCTTTTTATTAATAACTGAAATGTTTTGAATATATTTTGGTTAAAAAACTGCATAACTTATTGCTTTTTATATTAGCGGCTAATCTAGCCAGCACAAGACAACTATGAGTATTAAACGTTGTCAATTGACAAAAAGTGAGAAAAAGAAAACAATTTTGCGGTCGAAAACATCAAAATGAGATTTTCTCCATGACTTTAGACATTCCCAGCAACTTCAGTACATTCAACATTTAAAACGCTATCAGGGACAGCAGCTGAGTCCTCACTTGCAACTTACTGCCCGCCGCGCTCTACCTGTTTATCCCGTTCAAAAATCCAAAAGTTATCTGAAAAATAGGTGAAAACACCTTAAAAACATAGCAGGACAAGTTGAATTACAACCCAAGGAATTGAAACATATCCTACTAACGTCGGGCGAAATGCTCTCAAATGACTGGCGAGCGGTTGGTTTCGTCAACCACTAGCCACAGTTTAGTGACCTCAGGTCGCTACCTCTATCTCGTTTCTGAAGACGAAAAGTCAAATGGGTCAGACCAAAAAGCGGCCAAGCGAAAAATTGCATAAGACAAACAAGATTAAAATATTTGCAACAAATTGCTTTTGAGAGCAATTAATAATGGTTTCCTAAAAAGTGCCTGTTAGATCATTTATGATGAAAAACATTTCAACTATAACTCATTGATAATCAGAGGTGATCAGGATCAGAGATGATGACATTACGCCACATAACGGCAGCTGAAGTGCGGCATCAACAGAGAGAGAGAGAGAGAGAGAGAGAGAGAGAGAGAGAAAGAGAAACAAAACGTGAACGAGAAAGAGAAGGAAAGGAAACCTAACCGAAAGAGAGAAACAGACCGGAATATCTTCCAAAATTGGATTCGACAATGCAACTTCTAGTTTTCTAACCTTGGTAATAAATAAATCATAGAAAAAAACTGAAAAAGGCAAAATCAAAAAACAGTTCTCATTTTCTAAAAAAAAGTTCAAAACCATTTTTGTTTCGAAAGTTCTGTCAAGCAACCCATCTCCGAGACTTGAAAACTTTCGTTGGCCAGTAATGGTCGTTAAACTCAGAAAAGAAAAAAATTAAATTTTTTTTTAAATTTTAACAAAATCTTGCTAGAATACAAAACATTATTATCTAAAGAACACTTTCATTGTCTCAAGAGACTATCCAGTATGCCTGTTTCAAGCCTGAAATAGATTCACAGGCTCATAAAGATCCATACACTTGGAACTAAAAAATTTTCCAAAAATTTAAAAAAAATTTATCCAAATATTACGAAACTGTACTGATAAAAAATGTTGATGACCATCACATTAACTCCAGAAACTATGTAGCAGCTTATTATCAAACCTTGGAGGAGGTCCCATGGCCTCTGTTGCCGGGAAAAATCCAAAAACATTAAAAATTGCAAATATTGCTTAATTTGGTGATATTAAAATCTTGAAGAACTTTCCAATACTTTCATCTATAAACTACGCAGTAACCTATTATCAAACCCTAAAGGAAATTCAGTGGCCCTTGAGGCTTGAGGCTAGTAACTTATTACCAAACCCCTTAGGACGTTTTCTGGCCCCTGGGTCAGGAAAGACCTGAATAAAGAATAAAATGTCAAAAAATTGCACGTTTTGTCAAAAAATTGCTAAAATTCGTGATGTTAAAATGTTGAAACCGTTCCATTACCAATAGAAACAATGCAGCAACCTATTACGAAACCCTAGAGGAGGTTCCTTGACATCTAGGACTGATGAAAAACAACAAATGATGCAACGGGTTTGAGCTGAAACAGGGCTGAAAGGCTCTAATAGCACTTAATGCCCATTCCGTTTTAGAGGACGAAAAGTCAAAAGCGTCAGACGAAAAATCGGTCAAGCGAAAAATCGCATAAACATAGCTGGCAGATTGCCAGAAAATAGCCGCAATAGATTCGTAGATCGGCAGTCTAAAAACACAGTAAAAAAGACAGACCAAAATAATTCGTCTTTTCATTGAAGGCTGATCTGTTATATTTTGATTAAAAATCTGTATAAGTTATTGCTGCCTCTATTAGCTGATCTCAAATAACCGTCATTTAGAGTGACACATACCCATTTGACCTTATCTCTGAATTAAAGTAAATAAAATTCAATTTCAAATTGAGGAGGTCATTTTTGAGAGTGAGGTAAGTCAAGTGTGACCAAAATTTAATCATGCACATGAACAAAAAAACTCGCTCCAAAAAGAGCGAAAAATGACGTCACACATGCAATTCAGTTGAAATTGCATGAACGAATGAACAAAAAGTGGCTGTGACGTCATATGGTCGTAACAAAAATCATGACGACGAAATAAAAAAAACATAGCAGGACAAGTCCTGACGTACAATTCAAAGAATTTTCATTGACTTAACAAACAACTAGACCTAGAACGGACAATGAGTGAATTGAGAAAACCATTTCTAAAAAAATCAGATGAACAAATTTAAAAAAAAACGAAAATCAAAGTCAAATAGCCGCATGTGAACAAAAAACACTAGCGAGAAGAGATATTTGTTTCAAACAAAGAACTAGGCTTAGAATGAAAAATGAATAAATTGGAAAACCACATAGAAAAAAAATCCGATCCAACAAAATCGAAAAACCGTAAATATCACAGTGAAATTGCCGCATGGGAACAAAAAACCACTAGCGAGAAAGCGAATTTTTGTTCAAACACCATTTTCTCACTCTACTTTAAAATTAGAGCGAAGAAAATTCACGCCGCAAAACCACTCGCTTTTCCGCTCCATTTCCTGTTTCGGCGTGACCAAAATCACCACTCCAATTTGACTTCAAAAATCATGAAAATGTGTGAACAGATCTTTAAAAAAAACAGCGCCCCAATACAATTCAAATTCTTTGAATTGTAAAAAAAACCAAGAGAAGGCCAATAATAGCCCCAGCTATCGCTGTGCGGCTATTAAAAAAGACCAACAGGACTAATATAATTGCTACAAACTTCGTTTGGGAGCAATTAATTAACTAATGACTTGAAAAAAAAACAGTTTTAACATTAGAACCACACTAGGAACCACTAATTAAGAACCACCCTTCACATCATAAGATTGTCTCCTGAAAACAATTTTGGTGAATCTCATTCTTAGAGTATAGTAAGGCTTAGGGCTCTAAGAGAATGCTTATCGAGCGCTACCTGTTTATCCTGCCTTCGAGGACGCAAAGTCAAATGGGTCAGACAAAAATTCGGTCAAGCGAAAATTCCACAGGACCAAAAAATTCCAAAAATTCCGCTTGAGCATTAAAAAAGACCACAGGACTAATACAAATGCTACAAGCTTCGTTTGGGAGCAATTAAATATGATTCACTGCTCAATAAGCACAGCAAATTATTAACCACCCATCATTAAAAACAAGGATCAGTTATAGACGAGTAATTCAAATTCAGAGATCACATAGAAAATCAAATAGAATTGTCAAAGATAGAGAATTCAAATTGACACAGGTGAAAAATCTCTTTAAAACCGAAATTGTGTTCATACAATGTTTTCTAACTCCACTTTAAGAAGAGATCGCGGCTTAAAACTGTTTGCTTTTTGCTGCTTTTACTCCAGCGTGACTAATATCATTACTGTGTTTTGACTTCTCTTTGATAGCAAAAAAAACGAAAAAACTAACTGATCCTTAAAAAATACAAGGCACCAATCCAAATCCTTTAGTAGCCATTGGAGTTGCTAGAAAAGGGGAATATCCCTTCACGCCAAGAATTGAAGTCTCCTTTGCATTTTTGGTGAATCTCATACCTAGAGACTACTAAGGCTCTAAGTAAACTGCTCAGTGATATTCTCCTTGGGCTTCACTAGTTTATCCCGTTTCTCAAGCTGAAAAGTCACGAATATTCGTTAGCTAGACCAAAAACCGGCAGTACAAAAAATCGCATGGAAAATATCGACAGGACTAATGTAATTGGTACATAACTAATTTGAGAGCAATTAAAAACTGCCGCTATCGTTATGGGAATATTTATAATTCGCTTCATACCTCGATGTCGGTGGATCCTCAATACACGCGGCACCAGGCGACACTCCATCAGCGAAGCAGACTCTGTACTTGGATGCCTCTGAATTGTTTGATGACGCACTGCCTCCTGCCGTTGCATTACCACCAAATCCAATTCTACCTGGTGCTGAAACATACCACTCTCAATTTGGATGCAAAAAACGAGTTATCTTATTAAGTGAGGTAAGTCAGGTATACTCAGCTCAAAAATCTTAACGCACGATTGACCAAAAAACCCATACAAAATACAGTAAAAAATGATATCACGCACACAATTCTTCTACAGAGTGGTTGAATCCAACGAAAAAAGTCGCTCTTCGACTTCTTGGCGCGCGACCAAACGGTCTTAAAAAACGAGGAAGACAACAAAATTAAAAAAAAAACAGCCGGAGACGTCCTGAAGTACAATCCAGAGAATTGAAAAACTTGGCAGTTTTCTACCTGACCAGCAGATCAATTGAACGATGCCAGCCAAAACACAAACAAAATCATCTCAAAAAGTTGAGAAACCAAAACAAACATAGCCGGCAGATTGCCGGAATAGCTGCGAAAGAATAGACCTGCGTGTCGTATAATAGAGATAGAAACAGAGACAGATCTAAATTGAAAAAAAAATCGACGCCGCTCAAAAAGCTAGGTAAAAAACATTCAGCGATAAATTAATGAAGCTTGCTAAAATTCATCCCAAAGAAGCCTTTTATTAGGGACTTTTACTGCACAGTTCCTTTGACCTTAAACAAAATCAAATTAAACTTAAGTTTTAAAGTGCAAAAGTCATTTTATTGAGTGAGGTACGTCAGGTATGATCAAAATCTAAACACGCAAAAAAACTTTTGCTAAAGAGAGTGAGAAATGACGTCACGCACGCAAATGCCGTTAGTGAGAGGAAGAAGTCATTCAGAAAATTTGATTTTTTCAGCTTTGCTGTGTGAAATGTAAAACGAAAAAGAGCGTCAGACGACGAAACAAAAAAAACCAAGAGCACCGCAATACAGCTTCGCTCAGCTTACAGCTTCGCAGCTATAATCAAACAAACTAAACAAAAGTATACTCATTGCTAAAACTATACCTATTTCAATATACCTATTTCAATATACCTATTTCAAAAATATGTTCAAAACCAATTTTTGTCTCTGAAATCGCTCCAGGATCATATTTGCAATACCACAAAAAAATCATTGGCTCTTGAAGATCGATTAACTCAGAAAAGGACAGATAAATTTAAAAAAATGAAATCAACTGCAAATTTTAAAGGAACATTTCTAAAAATAGTGATACTAATATCTTCAGAATTACTTCTGTGTCTCCAAAGGCTACCCAGCAACCCAATTCCAAGCCAATCATTGGCTCATAAAGATCGATAGAAAATAATTTTCAGAAAAAAATTAAATTTCAAAAAAATAGAAATTTGTTCGTTCTATTAAAATGTTGAAAACCATTACATTGCGCCCTAGGAACTATGACAAAAGAAACTATCAAACCCTGGAGGAGGTTGCCTTGCCAAGAAAAACTGAATAAAAACCAATGTTTTCAAAAAACTTGAAAAAAATTGCAAATTTCAACAATTCCGTTGACACTAACAACCATGTAGTAACTTTTTACCAGACCGTGGAAATAAGTTGTCTGGCACTTGAGAATGGACAAAATCAAAAACTGACCAAAAAAATAGGAAAACAAAAAAATTGCAGATTTTATTTTAAAAATGAGTCATTAAAATGTTGAAAACCAATCCATTGTTAGTAGAAACTATGCAGTGCTCTAATATGAAACCCAAAAGGAGATTCTGTAGCCCCTGAGGCTGGATAATCTCAAAAAATGACAATATTTCAAAAAATTTGAAAAATTGCAAAAATTAGTATCATTTTGCGTGTTTGTTTGTAGTACCAAAACACATACCTTCATCACCTTTAAAAATTTCAACCTAAGATTAATCAAATAAAAACTCCAGAATCACAAAAAACATGAAAAATTGCACCATTTTGAGCTCAAACCTCTTAAAAATGACCTTACAACCTTAAATTAACGCCATCCCAGCAGCTGCACCACTCTTGAAGGATTACTGAAGTCCACTTTGGAAACTCTCAAGAAACTTAATGCCCGCTGGGCTTAACCTGTCAATCCCATTTTAAAAGATCGACGTCATTGAAAAATGTGTTGTTAAACATCTTAAAAAAACAGCGCCCTAATACAATTCAAATTATTTGAATTGTAAAAAACACATAGCCGGAAGACTCCGGAACCGACTCGCAGTAAAAATTCACTTAGGCCCCAGTCAGCTTCTAAATTATTTTAACGTTATAAGTTGCCACCCCGAAACAATTATTGGCAGGAACAATAGTTCCCAGTCAAGAAACGACTACCAATTCAAAGAAAAATCTACAAAAACGGTAGACACAGAAAAAACGAAAATGAATTTTTTTGCAAAATTCTCTGCCAAATGCTAAACGCTGCTTCCCAACTATTATTATTCTGAGACTACACTGTAAATTTTTTCTAAGACACTTATCCTGAGACAACACTAATATTAGTAAACCGAATTTAGTTTACAAATTTGTGTTATTTAATATATTATATAAACAGCACTCTATAATCTTGAAGTGTCACCGCTTAGCAACAATACCTACAAAATATCACTCGATAAACTGGTGAACAAAATACTACTTCAAAAGCTTCAAAATCAGAGGTGCTAAAAATCTTAACAGACGAAAACAGAAATTGGATCAAAATTACTCCATTCTATGTAACAATCAACTGACAAAACAAATCTTGAAAGTTCGCCGCGTAGCATCAATACCTACAAAATAGCACTTGATAACTAATGAACAAAATGCTATTTCAAAAAGCTCAAAATCAGAGGTGCTAAAAATCTTAACAGACGAAAACTGACATTGGATCAATATTACTCTATTCTATTAAACAAACAACTAAAAATCAAATCAATAGATCACACAAAACAAAAAACATAGCAGGACAAGTCCTGACGTACAATTAAAAGAATTTTCATTGACTAAACAGAAAAACTTGACCTAGAATGGACTATGAGTGAATTGAGAAAACCATTTTAAAAAAATCAGATCAAAAAATAAGAAAAAAAAACAAAACAATGTCAAAATGCCGCGTGTGAACAAAAAAACCACTAGCGAGATATGAAAATTGTATTCAGACAAAAAACTAGGCCTAGAACGAGCTGTGAATGGAATGGGAAAACTATTTAGAAAAAAATCCGATCCAAAAAATCGAAAAAACAGTAAAAATCAGAGTGAAATTGCCGCATGTGAACAAAAAACCATTACCGAGAAACCGAATTTTTGTTCAAACACCGTTTTCTCACTCTACTTTAAAATTAGAGCAAAAAAAATTCACGCCGCAAAACCACTTGCTTTTTCGCTCCATTTCCTGTTTCGGCGTGACCAAAATCACTACTCCAATTTGACTTCAAAAATCATGAAAAGGTGTGAACAGATCTTAAAAAAAAGACAGCGCCCCAATACAATTCAAAATCTTTGAATTGTAAAGAACTTATTTCAAGCAATGAACGACAATTCCTCTAAAAAATTAAGATAGCAAAAATTGTTGAAGCGTTCGAGCGGGGCGAAAATGCAAAAGTAACTCAAAATATCATCCAGAAGTCTAATATTTGTCTCAAAAGGTTAGAAATTACTCCAAAGACGCTATTACTGGTCGAAACAATTGATAGAGAAACCTTTGGCTGAGAAAGTTAGAAATACAATTTTAAAGAGCTTGAAAAAGCCGCATGTCATCAAAAAATATCGATCAATTAGCGAAAGTTTCTTAAAACCAAAACAATCAAACAAACTAAACAAAAGTATACTCATTACTAAAATTAAACCTATTTCAATATACCTATTTCAAAAATATGTTCAAAACCAATTTTTGTCTGAAATCGATCCAGGATTATAACTGCAATACCTAAAAAAAATTCATTGGCACTTGAAGATCTATTAACTCATAAAATGACAGAAAAAATTTTTTTAAATGAGATCAATCGCAAATTTTAATGAATAGTTTCTGGAAATCGTGATAGTAATATCATCAGAATAACTTCTGTGTCTCTAAAGGCAACCCAGTAACCCAATTCCAAGTCAATTATTGGCTCATAAAGATCGACAAGCACAATTTTTTTCAAATTGCAAAAAAAAAGAAATGCGTTCTATTGAAACGTTGAAAACCATTCCATTCGCCCCTAGGAACTATGCAATAACAAACTATCAAACCCTCAGACCCGTGGAACAAAGCCCAAACCAACAAAACATCAATGTCATTTTTCAAATTAGAGTTGAAACAACATAAACGACTGATGTAAGAAATGTTCTCGATTGATTAGTGGGAGCTCGAGTCTATTGAAACCTGCTTCAGTTGGGTCGGGGGTAACTAAATTCAATAAAGAGTTCAAATCACCTCAACCAATAATTTTTAACGCAAAAAAAAACCCAAAAAAGAAAATTACACCAATTTTTGCGCACTTTCCAATTGTCTTTTGGTAGCAGACTGCCGCCACTTAAGTTCAGCTGCTGACAATTGAGAATGAGAGAACTTTAGGCCACACAGAACCAAAAAAGTAAGGGCATAGAAGCCACTCGAGAAACCAAAACGGTCAAGCAAAAATATTGCATAAAATGACCATCATGTTTACAATAATTGCTTCTAACTTCCTTCAAGAGCAATTAAAAAAACAAGCATAGCGCAAAACAAAGAAAATTGCCCATTGAAACAAAACATAGGCGACAAAGTGAGGAAGTCATTTTTGAGAGTGAGATAAGTTAAGTGTGACCAAAAATTTAATCACGCGAATGAACAAAAAAACTCGCTCCACTAAGAGCGAAAAATGACGTCATACACGCACTTCAGTTGAAATTGCATGCATGACTGAACAAAAAGCAGATTTGAAGTGATTATGACGTCATATGGTCGTAACAAAAATCGCGACGACGAAAAAAAAACCTAGAGAAGGCCAATAATAGCCCCAGCTATCGCTGTGCGGCTATTAAAAATACCCAGAAACAACAGGGAAAACCACTGAAGTGTTGAAACCGGATGAAAATGCTTTATTGGAAATTTGCCGTCCGGTTACGTTACTAAAATTTTCAGGATTATCAAAAACTCAAAAAATCCAGCCTAAAATTTGCCTCAATAACAGTCGTCTCAAAAAAATCAGCGCAATTCAGACTTTAGCGCCAAAATTCTGAAGAATGTGTAACAGAACAGAAATTCAACCATTCTGATGCAACATTAAAAAATTTACTTTATTTCCATGGTCGAAGACGTCTTCAAAGTTCAACTTCGTGCGGAAATTCAATTTTTGGGAAGAAGATAAAGGAGACACATTGAAAAATGAGAACCAAAATTTTTTAAAAAATCTAGCTCCAAGACGCTTCTCAAAAACAAACAATCAATTATTAATAGAATTTTTGTCAGATTCTTGGAACCAAATTTTAATCAAAATATTCGACAAAAAATTGCTGGAAAACTTACGCAGAAAAGACGAAATAATAGCGAAAAACTATACAGAAAAGCGGAAATTTGCAAAAATCATCAAGGCAAAGTAAAAACGCCTGAAATTATGAACAACATCTAGCATAGATACTCAAGAGAAGCAAATTGATGCCACCAACTATAAGGCGGCTACAATGTGAAAAATCCTTTGATCAAGATAAAACGCACAAAAATCAAAATTTTAAATCATTAAAATCTTTAGTCTAAAAACGTCGAGGAAATGTTGGCAATAGAAACTATGAAACAACATCCCATTGAACTTCATTGCAGAAAACTAATTCAAGTACCAATAATTTAAATTTGAGATTTCTGATGTTGCGCGAAACTCCTTATTCAAACATACCAAACCAAATTCCAAGCAAAAAAATTGAAAAACAATTCTTATTTACTTGGTCAAATTTAATTGGAAAACTGCTTAATATCAAAACTTTCACTCAATTCCTGCAAAAAATGGGTGAAATAAACTCAAAATTCACAAGAGTCAAAGAGCTCCAAACTAGCGTAAAACTCGATTTAGTTTCCCAAATTCTTCAAAACGCTATCAAAACAACATTATTATTACTGTTTAGAATAACTTATTTGAAGCCATGAACTTAAAAACACTTTTCTCTGCTCTCCGAAATTGTTTAACAGAACAATTTTTTCAAAAAACAATTCACTCTTTGAACATTGTTTTTTTTTTTGCTCACATAGATTGAAGGAACAAAAATTAATGATAAAAAATGATTATTGTACAAAAACATTTTTAAAGTGCCAACTATTTTGATTGGATTTTGCAGTTATGCATACTACTCTTTCTTAATGAGAGAATGCATGGGTTAGTATCAATGCCAAAGGGCATTAGAGATGTTAACTAAGACTTCTAAGAATAAAGTTCAAATAACAGGCATCTAAAATTGGGCTTCATGGGTTTATCCCGTTTCTATTTTGATTTCACTTTTCGATACTGATTCTGTTCATTTTAAATTGCTTTGCTGAGCAGTTGCTGTTTAAAAGCACTCAGAAGAATGAGCGAAGAACGAAACTAGCCTAGAGAAGTCAGAAAGATATGCAAAACGTTCAACTAAAGTAAAGCAAAACAAACTTTTGTTCGACGAAGTATAAAAAACATATGAGTAAACCGCTATAATAGCCATATGAGAAGATGAGGGTGTCTATTAAAAACATAACTGACTAACTTTGCGCAAATTGATCTTAAACTACTGGCGATTGGTTGGCAGTTTATGGAGGCTGACTATAGCTTAATTGAAGGGGAAGTGGCGGTGGGCGCCAGCATGCGGGGTACAGTTGTAATGAGATGAAGTGGAGGGGAGAGTGACAGGAGTTCGAAGAGGGGGAGGGAGGGGAGGATGAAGAAGGGGGGTTAACTCGGAGCCCAAAAATTAAGAAACACACATAATTAGAAGAAATCCGGAAACAGTTCTCTTCGCCAACCAAACTTTCCCTTCATATAAGTATTATTAATTGGCTGAACACAAAGCAGATATAAAACAATCTTAAGTCAATTTACAAAAGACAAGTTAGCTAAAAGAAAGGAAACTTGAACTAAATTTTCATGTAGTACAATACAAGCACATATACAGTAGACAAAAGTGTTTCTCGCAATTGAGACTATAAAAAGTTCACATATCAAGTCTAGCGACAAAAAGCTCACAAAATTCTGTCTTTTATAATTTGAGGAAGAAACTGAAAAGAATTTCATGGAGTTCTTTAAATTTCATGAATAAGTGCTTTGCACCGAAGAAATATTGAGTTCATAAATTTAAATTACCATTACTTACCAAAAAGCATAAAAACGCCTTACGAACAACCTGAAATTTATTACTATAAAATAACGTTTTAGACAACATAAAAACCGGCAATCAAAAAAACCGCTTTCAGCAGCCCAACGTGGACAAAAATCTGCTATTCAAGCGAAAATCCTTTTCACACCTACATTTCAAAAGAACCACTCTCTTTCTCTTCGTTATTCGAATTTGTTCTCCAAACACAACTTTTCCAGTCAAAAATTAGTCAAAACAAAAATTAGCTGCACATTAGAAAAGATCTGTTTTTCAAGATCTTTTTGAAGATAAATGTGATCTCGTCCAATTGGAAATCTCACAAATTTTCGATTAAAACGATAACAGTATCCAGGGAAATGAGTAAACATACCCGGCAGATTGCCGGAAAATAGCCGCCGTTGATTCCAATAAGCATGATTGGGATTGAAATAACAGAAGATATTGAAAAAAAAAATTTTTGTACAAAAACATTTTTTTAGGTCCGATTTATTTTGATGGCATTTCGTAGTTGAACATACTTCTGTTTCTTAGAGAGAGGCTACAGGGGCTACTATCAATAACAATGAGCATTAGAGATAGTAAATAAGAATTATAGGAACGACGTTCAAATAGCGGGCATCTAAAATTGGGCTTTATGGGTTTATCCCGTTTTTATTTCTGACATTCATTTTTGTACTAACTTTGTTCATTTTGAATTGCTTTGCTGAGCAACTGATGTTCAAATTCACTTTTAGCAGAATGAGAGAAGAGAGAAACTAGCCTAGAGAAGTCAAAAAGATTTCACGCAAAATGTTGAAAAGGCGGCAAAATGAGGTAAAGCGAAACATTTTTTTATTCGACGAAGTAAAAAAAAAATAGGAGCGCTATAATAGCCGGCTGAGAAGATGAGGGCGGCTATTAAAAATAATCTATTTTCTTAAAAGAACTGCTTCGCTGACCAATAAACGCAGCCAAAAAATAAACTGAAGTAACTCAAAAAAACATAGCCGACAAATTGTCCAAAAAAGCCGCCGTTGACCAGCTTGACGCACATTGGGATTGAAACAGAAAGAGAAAATAAGAGCTAGAAGTTGACAGAATTTTTCTGAGTGTCATTTTTGTTTATTTGGAGTGCAAATTCTGCATATTCGGTTAGATTCTAAAATTACATTTAATTCAGCTTTTAAACTGAACTCTATTGAGCATAATAATAATGCCAGCTAGCAATCGTTTTAATGAACTTTGATCACCTAATGCACTGTGACTTAATGACCGGGCTTATATGCTTGCCCTGATGTTTTTGATCTTTAGATTTTGCTCTTCTGACTTTGAGCGTATTCACTACATTGCTTAAATCAATGCGTGAAAGAATTTAAAATCCATTCAGTTGAAACACTGAATGAACTGAGTCAGAAGTCAAGCGTGATAATCGTCACTTATGTAAAACGAAAAACATGATCAAAAGGAAAAGCGAATTTTTTAAAAAGGAGAGCGCCTAAACAATAGCCGTTGAGAGGCTGACGGGGACTATTAAAAACAATCCTAGGTCAATTAATAAGCAAAATTAGCCAAAAAGTAGTTAATTTTGAAAACTAAAAAACTTCAATAACTTTTAAATACAATTAAACACTTTGTTTCATGCAACTGAGACCATTAGTTTGCTCATAAAAATTGAGAAGGCAAATTAGGCCGATCAATTAATTTACTAATAAAGAAAACAAAAATGCTGATAGTTTACAAAAATAAATGCAATACTCGGCAATCAATTCACAAAAAATGCTTTGTACCACCCAAATTGAAAGCAATAGGTAGTGGACCTTAACTAGGAGCAAATGGTTTCTATTCAAGACCTTATAAACGCAACAAAACGAGTCAGTGCGCGAGAAGTTGCTAAAATAGTCATGTAACCTAAAAAGTACAGAAAAATCTCAAACTCAAAAAACATAGCCGACAGATTGCCCGAAAATAGCCACGATAGACGCTTGTGGCTTTCAATGAATTGAAACAACTAAAGCAATAAGATAGACAGATTGACCGCCAGTCCTCCAATAGACCACTAGACTTTTTGGGTTAGATTCGGACTGTCATTTATGAGACGCATACACTCTATAAGGAAAAAAAAACCATAGTTTTTTTTTCAAAATCAATATTCGAAATCAAAACCTCAAGACCTTAATACTCAAAAATTAGGGCATAAAGTTTTGGCACTACTTAGATGCACACTATTGATCTTTAACTAGCTAATTTTCATAAAATTTATAAAATTTAAAGTTCATTAAGTGATTTCAGAAGTCATTTTTTAGTGAGGTACGTCACGCAATTGGCCTAAAAGCAGAACAAATGACGTCACTGAAATTGAAAAAGTCAATTTCAAGAAGTCAAGTGGAGAATCATCGATGGAGACGACAAAAAAAACACTGTCCCCAATAATAGCCGCTCTCTTTGCGCCTATTAATTACCAATAAACTAAAGAAAACTATCGAAAGAATAAATTAACTGCTACTGTATAGCCATTTCAGACAAATTTACCGACAGAAAACATTGCTTGAAAAGGTCTCACGTGAAAAAAGTTGCATGAACAAAAACCCAGTCTTTTCTATCCCCTCTCCAACTTTACTAAACACTCAAACCGCACCACTTTTTTTCACGCGTTTCATTTCCTGCTTCGAATTGACTCCAATAAAATTGCTTAAAAATATAAACCACCTAACGTCCGAAAAAATGCTCTCGAATGACAGGCGCGGCATTTTAATTCAGGGGCTGTAGCCTATATTAATTTTTCTTTATGGTTGCGAAAATATCAGCCGGAGGTAGGCTTTAAACTCCGATCACCTGAGTCCGATTCCATCACCTGAACTACGGTATTAAACACTCGTCTATCAGGACCTTGTAAATAAAGCGTCTCTCAACGATCGGTTTTGTTTGAACAACACACTTTATTTCGGAGTGAGAGCAATTGAAATCACTAAAAAAAATCGTGAGTGAAAAAGTCACTTGAGAAGTCAAAGATTATTCTAGACAAAAATGCGCAAAAAACGGCCAAGCGAAAAATCTGTATACAAAAAGACATAATCGTTTACAATAACTGCTTCTCATTTGAGAGCAATTAAAAAGACACTTCTCAACTACTCTTCAAGTCGTAAAACAAAACCATAACTCCTCTTCAAGTCACAAAAGCCTAAAGAAAACTCACAAAAGCCTAAAGAAAACCAAGACATTTCTTCTAGCCGTAAATTAATCAAGATGAGACCAATAATAGACTGGCTATCGTTTGGCGGCTATTAAAAAAATACCTTTCGCATTATTACTTGCCCAGGGTTCAGCTCAAACTTCAAAGAACACTTTATATAACATATTGCTTACTTGCATTGCGATGCTTAAGAGCACTCTTCAGGTGTGGTCGCCCATCCGCTGAAACAGCAGTTTACGTGACGTTTCTGCCCGCAGATCCGTTGATCACAAACAAAAGATCTCAGTAAATTTAAGTCCATCTATCAAGAAATGTAATTTTGTGAAACCTCAAATGTTTAATACAGAAGCGCTTAAAAAACTGAGTTCCCTATCAATTCCAAAAACTGTAGCAAAACATGCCGTAACTTTCTTCCCTCAAAGGAGCTTTTCATAATGGTTTCGTAATTTTGTCATCTAATGTGAAAGCGAATGAGAGATTAAGAGGTCATAGGTGGAGTGCGCATATGAAATGTTATTAATAGCCAATTGGTTCGGAATTTAGTACCTGGCGTTCCTTCTGGAGTGGAGCAGAGATTTTCCTGATTTCCATTGATGAGATCTGAGGGTATGTACACCACCCAGTTGTTAGGTCTATGCTGATCAAACGTCTGGGAAGCCGAGCTCACGTCGCCTGAACCAATTTAAAGCATTTTGAACTGCAGAACTTGAAAAAAATTTTAAAGGAATTCATGATACTCAAAACAGAATCTTTACCTCACTTTTTTTTTCTCGTACACCAAGAGTGAATGATAATCTCAAATTTTATTAATTTTGATCATTTTCCGTACTGTTAATATTGACCATTTTGATAATGATATCGCGAAATTTATAGATTATAAGCATACAAATAGGCTATACAACAGATGCTTCCCTTGCACAAACTTTAAATACCTTGACTGCAGTATTGACGCGGATCTCGATGGGAGACAGTCGGTGGCGTTTGTGGTATCCTAGTTGATGAGCTAGAGGGCGACACTTCAGAGGAATTCAACGCAGGTGGGGCTGAAGGCGCGTAAGGTGAGTCAGACAAGTTCCGCTGGCCTCTTTGACCACGGTTTGAGCTCCTCTGTGATTCTTCCTCTGTTTAAAAAATTCATTTCTAGGTGAAAACTTTTAACGTCAAAGGTCAACCTATCATTTTGACCACAAAAATTATAAGCGATTCGCAATTACTATACTTTAGAAATCGTCAAGCTTTAGTGTATTGTATCATAAGAAACTAGTAAGCCTCTTAGAGAACTTTTCAGTGACCTTAGGTTTTCCCAGTTTATCCCTTTTCTTTAGTTAAAAAAGTCGATGATCAGACGGAAAATCGGATAAAACATCGCAGGCAGATTGCAATAAAATAGCAGAAAATTGATGAACATAGCCGGCAGATTGCCGGAAAATAGCCGCGATAGACGCTTGTGGCCTTCCATGAACTGAAACAACCAAAGAAATAAGAGATAAATCGACCACCAGTCCTTTAATAGACCACTAGGGATAGATTCGGACTGTCAATTTTATGACACATACGGTCTATAAGGAAAAAGTGCTCAGAGAGCTTTTTCAAAATTGATATTCGAAATCAAAAACTCAAGACAAATACTCAAGAATTAGGGCGTATAAGTTTGGCACTACTTAGATGCACACTATTGGTCTTTAACTAAAATGTTTATGAAATTTAAAGTTCCATAAGTGAGATCAGAAGTCATTTTTTGAGTGAGGTAAGTCACGCAACTGGCCTAAAAGCAGAAATGACGTCACGCACACAAATTTTAACTGCAAAGCAATAGAAGTTAGTGAAAAAGTCAATTCCAAGAAGTCAATTCCAAGAAATCAGGTCGTAAGAATCATCGATGGAGACGACGAATTAAAAAACATAGCAGGACAAGTCCTGACGTACAATTCAAAGAATTTTCATTGACTTAACGAACAACAAGACCTAGAACAGACAATGAGTGAATTGGGAAAACCATTTCTAAAAAATCAGATGAAAAAAAAACAAAAAAAAACAGAAAATCAATGTCAAAATGCTGCTAGGGAGAACAAAAAACCACTAGTGAGATAAGTAATTTTTATTCTAACAAAAAAACTAGGTCCAGAATGAGCTGTGAATGGATTGTGAAAACTATTTAGAAAAAAATCCGATCCAAAAAATCGAAAAAACAGTAAAAATAAGAGTGAAATTGCCGCATGTGAACAAAAAACCATTATCGAGAAACCGAATTTTTGTTCAAACGCCATTTTCTCACTCTACTTCAAAATTAGAGCAAAAAAAATGCACGCCGCAAAACCACTCGCTTTTTCGCTCCATTTCCTGTTTCGGCGTGACCAAAATTACCACTCCAATTTGACTTCAAAATCATTAAAATGTGTGAACAGATCTTATAAAAGACAGCGCCTCAATACATTTCAAATTCTTTGAATTGTAAAAAACCACGATGTCCCCAATAATAGCCGCTATCGCTTCGCGGCTATTAATAAAAAAAAGAGCGGAGAAGAGAAAATTCTGTTTTTATTACTGACTCTGAGATGTCATTGGAAAAAAATAGACTACTTATGAGTTGTTTCCGTTAGCTAACATCAAATAGCCTATGAGAGTGACATATAATCAGTGGACCATATCCCCTTCAACTAAAGATAATTTGAAAGTGCGCTTAATCATTTTTGAGAGTGATGTAAGTCACATATGACCAAAAGATTAATCAATCAAATGAGCAAAAAAAACAAGCTCAATTAAGACTGAAAAATGACTTCAGGCATAAAATTTAGTCAAAATTGCAGGAAATGAGTCAAAAAGCATATTTGAAGTGAGGGTGACGTCATATTGTCGCAACAAAAATCTTGAGGAATAAAAAAAAGCAGCCGGAGGAATTCAGAAAGCAACTCGAAGCCGCAGATCTTCGCCCACAACAAAAATGTCTTTGAAGCCAGAACTTTTTTGCATCCAAACACTTATTCTTCGCTTCAACAAAGCCAACTAAATTATTTGAGAGCAATTTTGACCGCCATCGTATTGAGAGATTCGGCTTCAATTCATTGAAGGAAGCAAAAATGAAAACAATTAATTACGACAACATTTAGAAACCACACAAAAAACAAAACATAGCTGGCAGATTGCCAGAAAATAGCCGCAATAGCTTCCTAGATCTAGAGTCTCAACAAACAGTAAAAGACAGACCAAAAAATTCGTCTATTCATTGAAGGCTGATATGTTATATTTTGCCTCTATTAGCTGCTCTCTAATAACCTTCATTTAGAGTGACACACACCCATTTGACCTTATCTCTTTGAATTAAACTAAATAAAAGTCAATTTCAAAGTGAGGAAGTCATTTTTGAGAGTGAGGTAAGTCAAAAGCGAACAAAAATTCAATCATGCAAATGAACAAAAAAACTCGCTCCACAAAGAGCGAAAAACGACGTCACGCACGGGTCAAATATCAAAATCGCTACGGATCAAATATCAAAATAGAAAAGTGTCTAACTTTATGCTGTCACTTTGTAAAGACATAGCCAGCAGATTGCCGGAAAATAGCCGCGATAGACGCTTGTGGCCTTCCATGAATTGAATCAACTAAAGAAAAAAGATAGACAGGTTGACCACAACTCCTTTAGTAGACCACCAAATGTTTTGGGTTACATACGTACTGTCATTTTTATGATACACACACGGTCTATAAGGAAAAATCCCTAAAAGAGCCTTTTCAAAACTGATTTTCGAAATCAAAAACTCACGACTAATACTCAAGAATTAGGGCATACAAGTTTGACACTACTTAGATGCACACTATTGATCTTTAACTAGTAAATGTTCATAAAATAAAGTTCCATAAGTGAGTTCAGAAGTCATTTTTTGGAGTGAGGTAAGTCACGCAATCGACCTAAAAGCACAAATGACGTCACGCAGACAAATTTTAACTGCAAAGCAGTAGAAGTCACTGAAGTCATTGAAAAATTCAGGGTAAGACGAAACAAAAATCTTAGACGAAGTAAAAAAAGATAGCAGGACACGTCCTGACGTACAATTCAAAGAATTTCCATAGACTAAACAAAAAACTAGACCTAGAGCGGACTGGGAGTGGATTGGGAAAACCATTTCTAGAAACAACATAAAAAAACAGAAAATGTCAAAATGCCGCATATGAACAAAAAACCACTAACGAGAAATGGAATATTGGTTCAAACAAAAAACTAGGCCTAGAGTGAACTATGAATGGATTAGAAAAACCATTCAGAAAAATGTCCGATCAAAAAAATTTTTTAAAAAAACAGTGAAAATTGAAGTGAAATTGCCGCATGTGAACAAAAAAGCACTAGCGAGAAAGCAAAATTTTGTTCAAACCACCGTTTTCTCACTTCCTGTTTCGGCGTGACCAAAATCTACCTCAAAAAATCATGAAAATGTGTGAACAGATCTTGAAAAAAAATAGCAGGACAAGTCCTGAAAAACAATTCAAAGAATTGAATAAAAAATTTAGAAGTATTCTACCTGACAAGCAGATCAATTAAACAATGCCAGCCAAAACAAACAAAATCATCAAAATTTTGAAACTAAAACAATCAAACTGAACAAAAAAACACTCATTGCTAAAACTCTGGAATCTTTTACCCCTTAGCCAACATATGATCATTTTTAATATAACCATTTCAAAAATAAGCTTAAAACCATTTTTTTCTGAAATCGGTCCAGTATTTCATCTGCGAGACCTGAACAAATTCATTGGCCCTTGAAGATCGATTGACTCGAAAAAGACCGAGAACTTTAATGAAATGCTGCTGAAGATTGTGATATTAATATCTTATGAATCATTTCTGTGTCCCTAGAGGACATTCAAAAACCAAACTCCAAGCCTAAAAAATTCATTGTCTCAAAGATTGACAATTTTAACAAGCTCAAATTTTATCGAAAAGGAACTTCCTTCCATTACACAATGAAAACCATTCAATTACCCCCTAACAACTATGTAATAACATACTACCAGACCTTCGAGGAGGTTACCTGGCTACTGAGGCAAGAAAATTGAATAAAATATTTAATTTTTAAAAAAATTGAAAATTGCGAATTTGATTAAAATTCTTTAAAATAAGTTCTAAAAAAACAAAAAAAACAGAAAATCAATGTCAAAATGCCGCATGTGAACAAAAAACCACTACCGAGAAACCAAATTTTTGTTCAAACACCGTTTTCTCACTACTTTAAAATTAGAGCAAAAAAAAATGCACGCCGCAAAACCACTCGCTTTTTCGCTCCATTTCCTGTTTCGGCGTGACCAAAATTACCACTCCAATTTGACTTCAAAATCATTAAAATGTGTGAACAGATCTTATAAAAGACAGCGCCCCAATAACAATTTACATTCTTTGAATTGTAAAAACCAAGAGACGGCCAATAATAGCCCCAGCTATCGCTGTGCGGCTATTCAACAGAAACTATTTCCGTTCAGCTCTTGAAACCAAAATATTGTACTATGAGCAACATAACTTGTACCGTTGTAAAGTAGCCAAAATTTTGAAGATGGACAAAACTGATAAACCCAAAATCTTTTCGGATCAAAAATTGTGACAAAATGACGGATCTCAAAGTTCAAAACTCTCTGGATACAATCTCAGAACCTTAATTGAATCGAAAAATTTTTAAAATAATTTTTTGGGTTTGGCGCCACAGCAATTCAGAAAAATTTAACACTGAGCTCTCTCATATTGAATATATCCTTGCCAAAATAAATTAAACTTCAATTAAAATCCAAATTTATCAGGAAAGACAAAAGAAAGATAAAAAATCTTAAAAAACGGAAATGCAAAGAAACTCCTCACAAAACAAACATTAGTATTTTCAGTCTAATGATCAGTCCTAAGTTAAAAGTAAATCGCACTGAATCTCAGAACTGCACTATAACATTACAAATAACGCAAAACACTGAAACGAACTCAAAAAAGCAAAAAAATAAAAATTAGGTAAACAAATGATCATAAATATTGCCGAGAAAAAGATGGAGCCAAACTCTCAGAACTGCACTATAACAGAAATGCCACAAAACATGGAAACGAACTCAAAAAATCAGAGCAAATAAAATTAAAAATTAGATCAATAAATGATCAGCAAACTTGGCGGAAAAAATATTGGTACCATAGGATAAAAAACTTCAAATAGCCGATAATACAAAATTCATGGGAAAAGCCAAAATCTGAAACACAGAAATAGGAGCCAATTTTGCATTTAGAATACATCATTAAGCTCTCGAAAAACACACTGTAAAATCACTGACCCAGGGTTACATTTTACTGCAGTTTCGATCAATAAAACGATGGAAAAATCAAAGGCAAGGAAAAACATTGAGTCAAATCGACGAAAAAATGTTGAAAACGGTCAGCTATACTCACCATTCTTTCGAAAAATCTTCGAGATAACAAAAAATTCTCTCACTCACCAAAAATCAGTTAATATGGCAGTTTTACTCACTTTGGCATGTAGGTCAAAACGCCACCTGAACACATTAAGTCCGGTAAACCAAAACCTCAAGAAAACCAATCCTTCTCTTAAATTCGTAGAAAAAACCAATACTAGCTCGCTATCACAGCTATGGAAAAGGCCAAAGGGACTATAATAATTAACAGAAACTTCATTTGAGAACAATTAGCAATCAATAATAAATGTTATTTACAAAGCCGTCGTTTAAATTTTATCTTTTACCATTACCTGCATCATCAATTATTCTTCCAATTTACAGTTTGGTGCTGACTACAAACACTAAAAAGTTTTCGTCACTTTATGATTTAACTTATACAAAATTCGTTAATTCAAATTTTGACAGAAAAATAAACGACAATTTTGACAGAAAAATAAACGACAAATTAACAAGAAAACCAGAACGTAGCTGGCAGATTGCCAGAAAACAGCCGCAATAGCTTTGTAGATCTGCAGTCTGAAAGATTTAAAAAGACAAAATAAAAAAATTAGTCTCTTCATTAAGAAATATTTTGAAATTTTGATTAGAAATCAGTATAACTTATTGCTTCTATTGCTTAAATAACCTTCAATTAGAGTGATGTACCCCCAACTTCACCTTATCTCTTTGAATTAAATTGAAAAAGTCAATTTCAGAGTGAGGAAGTCATTTTTGAGAGTGAGGTAAGTCACGTGTGACCAAAAATTTGAAAAATTTAATTACACGAATGAACAAAAAACTCGCTCCACTTAAGATTGAAAAATGACGTCACGCACGCAATTCAATTGAAATTACATGAATGAATGCCAAAATTACTTCATCAAAACAACTGGTACTTACTGAAACCACTCATGTGATTTTCTAAAAAATACTTTAAAAAAATTATGAAAAAATTATGTAAATTGAGGACAAATTATAAAAAGCTCTCAAAAACAACTTGCAAAAAAAACTGGAAAAAGTTAATATTTTTTTAATAATACAAAAGCATACGAATCCCAAGAAAAATTCCATACAGCCAATAGGGTATCCGGGTGCTCGCAAAACAACAGGCAAGTCACAATAGGCTAAGAAACTTGTCTAAAAAACAGAAAACGAAAAACTTGAAAAATTAAAAAAAATAGTTCCAATTTTCGCCATCTTTCGTCATATTTCTCAAAAAAAATAATTCATATCCGCAAAACTGTAACCAATTGTTATCTAAAATTTGCTCAAGTAGAAGGGATCTTTCTTATACCCATTTAAGCCAGTAAAACAAAACAATCTTAAAAAAACCGAAAAAAACTAGCCCAAAAATCAGCAAAATATATTTGAAAAACCTCCGAATTAGCAAAAAAAACCATATGAAATTCCAGTAACCTTCAAACGACTACCAGAACCAGCCTAAAATTAAAACCAAATCATGACCAAACCTCTTAACCAAAAAAAAATAAAAACACTGCTTTAAAACGCCACACGTTAACAAAAAATTTCGCTCGCTTACAGAATTTTTTTTCATGCCTCAATTTTCTCGCCCTCAAAAAATATCCATATGAATAAAAAACCACTCTCTTTTCGCTCCACTCTTCAATTTGTTCAGCAATAAAATCACTCCAAAATTTTTCGCGTGTTTCATTTCCTGCTTCAAAATTCACTCCAATAAAACTGATTTAAAAAAGGACTTCTCCAATACTCCTCTTCAAGTCGTAAAAAAATAGCACGTCAAAACAATTCAAATTCTTTGAATTGTAAAAAAAACCAAGAGAAGGCCAATAATAGCCTCAGCTATCGGTTCGCGGCTCGAACGACAGGCGGGTTCAAAAACATTTCACCCCACCGTGAATCGAAGTATTGACCTCCCGCTTTATAACCATATTCACTACCGACTCTGCTATTTGGAACTTACTTTTACTATGCTGCAACCAACTTTATCAACAAGAGTGAGAGCAATAGAGATCACTCAAGAATGAAGAACGAAAGCGTGAACAAGTCACTTGAGAAGTCAAAGAATGTTCTAGAAGAAAAGCGCAAAATGGTCAAGCAAAAAATTTGCATAAAAAGGACCAACATGTTTACAATAAATGCTTTGAATTTCGTTCAAGAGCAATTAACAAAATACGAAATCTTACATCGCAAATCAATTTTTGGAAGCACGTGGGAGATATTCAAATTATCCACAACCAGTAACTCTTATCTTAGGCAGCAAGCTGTAAAGGAGCATGGTAGCCATTCTCATGGTTTTTAAATAGATAAGCATTTCTGGAAATCACTGATGAATTGATAAAAAATTTTCCTGAAACTAAAAAAAAGACACTTTCAGCAGTTTTAAAAATTGTATTTTCCTTTATTTTTCATCTCAGATACGATAACAACAAATTTTCCAACATTGAGCATAGCAAATTAAAGGGCTATGTGAACCGGAAAAAATCTTTCAGAAATTTTAAAGAAAAATTGAACTTTTGCCTTTTTACATCGTAAACAGTAATACGAACTTATGAACAGCGAACACTTTAGACTCCACGGTTATTAGTGTCATTGGGAAAACCACTCACCTTATCTCTTTGAATTAAATTGAAAAAGAGTGAGGAAGTCATTTTTGAGAGTGAGGTAAGTCACGTGTGACCAAAAATTTGAAAAATTTAATTACACGAATGAACAAAAAACTCGCTCCACTTAGAGTGAAAAATGACGTCGCGCACGCAATTCAATTGAAATTACATGAATGAATGCCAAAATTACTTCATCAAAACAACTGGTACTTACTGAAACCACTCATGTGATTTTCTAAAAAATACTTCAAAAAAAAATTATGAAAAAATTATGTAAATTGAGGCCAAATTATAAAAAGCTCTCAAAAACAACTTGCAAAAAAAAACTGGAAAAAGTTAATATTTTTTTAATAATACAAAAGCATACGAATCCCAAGAAAAATTCCATACAGCCAATAGGGTATCCGGGTGCTCGCAAAACAACAGGCAAGTCACAATAGGCTAAGAAACTTGTCTAAAAAACAGAAAACGAAAAACTTGAAAAATTAATAAAAATAGTTCCAATTTTCGCCATCTTTCGTCATATTTCTCAAAAAAAATAATTCATATCCGCAAAACTGTAACCAATTGTTATCTAAAATTTGCTCAAGTAGAAGGGATCTTTCTTATACCCATTTAAGCCAGTAAAACAAAACAACCTTAAAAAAACCGAGAAAAACTAGCCCAAAAATCAGCAAAATATATTTGAAAAACCTCCGAATTAGCAAAAAAAAAACCATATGAAATTCCAGTTACCTTCAAACGACTACCAGAACCAGCCTAAAATTAAAACCAAATCATGACCAAACCTCTTAACCAAAAAAAATAAAAACACTGCTTTAAAACGCCACACGTTAACAAAAAATTTCGCTCGCTTACAGAATTTTTCTTCATGCCTCAATTTTCTCGCCCTCAAAAAATATCCATATGAACAAAAAACTACTCTCTTTTCGCTCCACTCTTCAATTTGTTCAGCAACAAAATCACTCCAAAATTTTTCGCGTGTTTCATTTCCTGCTTCAAAATTCACTCCAATAAAACTGATTTAAAAAAGGACTTCTCCAATACTCCTCTTCAAGTCGTAAAAAAATAGCACGTCAAAACAATTCAAATTCTTTGAATTGTAAAAAAAACCAAGAGAAGGCCAATAATAGCCTCAGCTATCGGTTCGCGGCTATCGGTTCGCGGCGCGAACGACAGGCGGGTTCAAAAACATTTCACCCCACCGTGAATCGAAGTATTGACCTCCCGCTTTATAACCATATTCACTACCGACTCTGCTATTTGGAACTTACTTTTACTATGCTGCAACCAACTTTATCAACAAGAGTGAGAGCAATAGAGATCACTCAAGAATGAAGAACGAAAGCGTGAACAAGTCACTTGAGAAATCAAAGAATGTTCTAGAAGAAAAGCGCAAAATGGTCAAGCAAAAAATTTGCATAAAAAAGGACCAACATGTTTACAATAAATGCTTTGAACTTCGTTCAAGAGCAATTAACAAAATACGAAATCTTACATCGCAAATCAATTTTTGGAAGCACGTGGGAGATATTCAAATTATCCACAACCAGTAACTCTTATCTTAGGCAGCAAGCTGTAGAGGAGCATGGTAGCCATTCTCATGGTTTTTAAATAGATAAGCATTTCTGGAAATCACTGATGAATTGATAAAAAATTTTCCTGAAACTAAAAAAAAGACACTTTCAGCAGTTTTAAAAATTGTATTTTCCTTTATTTTTCATCTCAGATACGATAACAACAAATTTTCCAACATTGAGCATAGCAAATTAAAGGGCTATGTGAACCGGAAAAAATCTTTCAGAAATTTTAAAGAAAAATTGAACTTTTGCCTTTTTACATCGTAAA
Source organism: Convolutriloba macropyga (assembly GCF_964194025.1). Classification (NCBI taxonomy): domain Eukaryota; kingdom Metazoa; phylum Xenacoelomorpha; order Acoela; family Convolutidae; genus Convolutriloba; species Convolutriloba macropyga. The sequence goes on from NC_134472.1 coordinate 56,015,851, forward strand.
CAGTAATACGAACTTATGAACAGCGAACACTTTAGACTCCACGGTTATTAGTGTCATTGGGAAAACCACTCACTTTCTTTACTTTCTTTATTGAACTTTTCCATAACAGCTCAATTACATCAAAACTTCTCAACTTTTTTCGACGTAATTAACTTTAACAAGCAAAGACACCCGTGAGCAGTTAATTGGTGTAGTATTTATGGAAGTTATCAACTAGTGGGAGATACACTTTGGAAACTTCAAATCTACGTTTCAATGTCTAAGCCAAGACAGCTGTCCCCCATCTCATTAATCTTGGAGTCTTTATAAAATATCAATCAAAAGAAAAAAAATGGTCCCCGCAAAAGGACAAAAATTGTTTTGCGATTTACAAAGAGAAAAAATTTGTAAACGCATTGGCTGAAATTGAAAACATAACCGACTAAACGTCGAAAGAATTGCTCTCGAACGACTAGTGGGAGCTCTAATCAATTGCAGCCTGCTTCAGTCGGGTGGGGGGGGAGCGTAAATGGGACTAAGAAATTCAATAGTGGGTTGCAAATAACCACATTAGAGGTTAATATATACCACTATAAAGATTTAAAGTGAAAAATAGCACCAGTTTCGGCGCACTTTTCATTTGACTTTTGGTATTAAATTGCCGCCAATTAAGTTAAGCTGCTTGAAATTGTGGACTGAGAGAGAATTTTAGATCACGCGAAACGCAAAAAGTAAAGGGCGTAAAAGTCACTCGAAAAGTCAAAAATGTCAAGCGAAAATTTTGCATAAAAAAACATAGCCGGTAGAATACCGGAAACGACTCGAAAGTTGGGGCGGGGGGAGGTGGTTGTGAGGGGGAGCCAGGTGGGTGGGTAGATAGGTTGGGAGGTGTGTAGTGCGGTGAAGGGTGTAGGGTGAAGGGAGGGGATAGTTTGGGGGGTAGGGGTAGTTGGGGGGGGGGGGGGGTAAGGTAGGTGGTTGGTGGGGGGGGGGGGGGTAGTTAGGTGGGTAGATAGGTTTTGGAGGTGGTTAGTGCTGGGGTAGTTGGGGGGGGGTAGCTAGGTGAAGGGAGGTGGTAGGTGGGGAGTTAGTTGAGGGGGGGCTGCGGGGTGGTGGGGGGGAGGTAGGTGTCGGGTGGGGGGGGTAGATAGGTGGTGGGGGGGGTTGTGCGGTGTAGTTTAGATAATTTGGGGTGACTTATATAGGAACAGAAAATCTCAAAATGACCTCTTCACTTTGAACATTACCAGCAGTTACTAATAACTATACATTATAAACCAAACTACTGTTAAAGTCCAATGTTCGAAAAACAGAAGTCAACAATCAAAAACGGAGGTAAATGCTCGAACAGAAAAAAGTCAAGATTCAAGTCATGAACAAACTTGCTTTCTGCTGAAAAAAATCATCGCCGGTAGAATATCGGAAACAACTTGAATCGTCGTGCATTATAATCTCTAACCTAACCTTACCAAAATCAGAACATCAAAATAGACAAGAGAAAAAAAACAAAAGTAGCCCAACAAACCACATTAAAGTGTTTGAGAAATTCCGCCGATTTTTTAGGTGCGGGGGAGCTAGGTGGGGTGGGTGGGTAGATAGGTTGTGGAGGTGGGTAGTGCTGGGGTAGTTAGGGGAGGGGGGTAGATGGGGTTAGTTAGGTGAAGGGGAGGGCATAGTTTGCGGGGAAGGGGTAGCTGGGGGTTAGGTAGGTGGTGGTAGCTAGGTGAAGGGAGGGGGTAGGGGTGGGGGGAGGGGGTTGTGACTTATATAGGAACAGAAAATCTCAAAAATGACCTCTTCACCTTGAACATTACCAGCAGTTCCTAATTACTAAACATTGCAAACGAAGGTACTGTTGAAGTCCAAGGTTCGAAAACAGAAATCAACAAACAAAAACGGAGGTAAAAGCTCAAACAGAAAGAAGTCAAAATTCAAAACATGATCAAACTTGCTTTCTGCTAAAAAATCATAGCCGGTAGAATACCGGAAACGACTCGAATCATCGTGCAAAATAATCTCTACCCTAACTTGGACAAAATCAGAATATCGAGAAAAACACTAGAAATAACGAAAATAGTAGACCAATATAACATAAAAAGCGTTTAAAATTTTTTCAGTTCAGGGGTGTGGGTAGGTGCTGGTGGGTGCGTGGGGGGGGTGTAGGTAGGTGGGGTGGGGGTAGGTAAAATGCGGGGGGTAGGTAGGTAGGCAGGTACGAGGGGGGGGGGGGGGGGGGTTAGGTAGGTAGGTACGAGGGAGGGGGGTAGGTACGTTGGGGTTGGGGGGGTGAGGGGGTGGGTACGTTGGGTGGGGGGGGGGGTAGGTACGTGGGGGGGGGGGTAGTTTTTTTTTGGGGGGGGGGGGGGGTAGGTAGTTAAATCGGATCAAATGTTCTCAAAATGACCTCTTCACCCCCACAGACTGTTACCAATTGCTATACATTACAAACTAAGCTATTGTTAAAATCCAATGTTCGAAAACAGAGGTCAACAATCAAAAACTGAGGAAAAAACTCGAATAGAAAGAAGTCAAAATTCAAGTCATGAACAAACTTGCTTTCTAAAAAAAAACCTGTAGAATATCAATACTCCTCTTCGAGTCGTAAAAACCTGTAGAATCTCGATACTCCTCTTCGAGTCGTAAAACTTGTAGAATCTCAATACTCCTCTTCGAGTCGTAAAAAGACACACACGTTTACAATAATTGCTTTGAACTTCGTTCAAGAGCAATTAAAAATTCGGTGAATTTTACTAACGCTAATTTTTTCCATTCCCTGGTCCACACCAACAACGTTGCTATCCTTGTTTTTGATGCCTGCCTTGCAAGAAGTTGAAAAATGTCAACTTTAAGGCACTGATTAATTCGCATTTGTTACTGCGATCAGTTTGCTCTGCGTTGCAGAAGAAAAGGTTTAATTAATTTAGCGGGGTCCCTCAATCGTTTAATTTTGTAATCTTTATGAATTAATCCAATTTTTAACCATCTTAGCGGGCGACCTGAAAAGACCTTTAAGAAATTTTTCTGAGTTTCTCTCATTTTCTCTGACAAGAAATTCTACAAACAAAACATATAAAAGTAAAATTCCTTCGTTGCTATTCTAGGGAACTAGAATAATCATATATTCTTTAATGAGTTATCAGTGATGTTGGTCACGAACATAAATATTCATTGCTGACTACGAAACCGATAATTATTTAATCTAAATTCTTGATGAAAGTGCAAACTTAGATCAAGGTG